>NC_028354.1:8769768-8773013 GCF_000741045.1 Vigna radiata var. radiata
AAGACAATTTTAACTGCTAAGGAGCATAGTGGGTTGTATTTTTTAAAGTTTGATGACCAAGGCAATACGAAAATCATGAGTCAACAAGCAACATCTGAGACGTGGGCAAAATCCCAAATATGGTTACATCATCAAAGGCTTGGGCATCCTTCATTCAGTCTTATCAAGTCCTTATTTCCCCACTTGTTTACCAAAGAATCTGTTGAGTCTTTTAATTGTGATATTTGTCAATTTTCAAAACACCATCGTTCATCTTATCCTATTAGTCATAAAAAGAGTATTTCTCCATTTGATTTAATTCATTCTGATGTTTGGGGTCCTGTCATAGATTCTATTTCTGGAGCCAGAGGGTTTGTTACCTTTATCGACGATTGTACCCATGACACATGGACATACCTTATAAAAAATAAATCCGAAGTTTTTCAAATTTTTGTTAATCTTTTCCATCTTGTCCAAATTCAATTTGGAAAAAATATCAAAAGAATTAGGTCTGATAATGGTACTGAATATGTGAATCATGAATTTCTCAATTTTTTGTCTCATAATGGTATTGTTCATGAACTGACCTGTGTTAATACCCCTCAACAAAATGGGGTTGCAGAAAGAAAGAATCGTCATCTTCTTGAAGTAACCAGAGCTCTTCTTTTTCAAATGTCTGTTCCAAAAAATTACTGGGGAGAAGCTGTGTTAACTGCCACATATCTCATCAACAGGTTACCCACTCGTATCTTAAATGGCATTAGTCCTATAGAGTCTCTATTGTCTTTTGTTCCTTCTTCTTCCCTAATAACTAGTCTACCTAGTCGAGTCTTTGGATGTGTTGTTTTTGTTCACTCTCATCATCCTAACCGTGGTAAATTAGATCCCAGAGCTTTTAAATGTGTCTTTATTGGGTATCCTTCTAATAAAAAAGGTTACAAATGTTATCATCCTCAGAGTCGTCACGTCTTTATCACCATGGATGTCACCTTTCATGAAACACAATCTTTTTATGTCAGTCCACCACTTCAGGGGGAGAAAACACTTGAAGTGGATGAACTCTCCTTCTTGTCATTACCATGTTTGTCTTTGCAGGATGCTCAAGACCTGAGCAATGAAGATATCATAGTCCACAGTGAGGATAAAGAGGAAGAAGACAAAATTTTTGGCAAAAAATATGAAAGAAGAGAACAACCCACTTCAACTCTCGAGCAAGAAAAATTGTCTAATCCCGAGGTGAGGATCCCTGAAGATATCAATGAGGAGGAGGTAAGTATTATTGAGGATTTACCCATTGCATTGAGAAAGGGAAGAAGATCATGTGCTAAATATCCTATTTCTCAATATGTTTGCACTAACAATCTCTCTGATAAGCACAGAAGTTTTATTGCTGCCATTGATGCCACAAAAATTTCTACCTCAATCCAAGAGGCCATGAAACTTGAACATTGGAATCAAGCCATGAAAGAAGAGATGAATGCATTAGAAAGTGGGGTATAGATGGATATTCACAGTGAAACATAAGACAGATGGGACAATAGAAAGATATAAAGCTAGATTAGTGGCAAAAGGATATACCGAAACATATGGGATTGACTATGAGGAGACATTTGCCCCAGTGGCAAAGATGAATACAGTTCGAGTTATTCTCGCTTTGACTGCCCATTTTGGATGGGACTTACACCAACTGGATGTGAAGAATGCCTTTCTTCATGGAAATCTAGATGAGGAAGTGTACATGGAGATTCTCCAGGTTTTGAAGTGAAAAAATGAAAGAAACAAGATATGCCTCCTGAAGAAAGCATTGTATGGTCTTAAGCAATCCCCTAGAGCATGGTTTGGAAGATTTACAAAAGCAATGGTTTCCTTGGGATACAAACAAAGCCAAGGAGATCATACTCTATTCATAAAGCACTCTTCTACAGGTAAACTCACTCTATTACTTGTCTATGTGGATGATATGATTATTGCAGGAGATGATGAAATAGAAAAATTGGCATTAAAAGATAAATTGGCAACTCAATTTGAAATGAAAGACCTAGGAAAACTCAAATATTTTCTTGGAATAGAGGTTGCCTACTCCAAGAAAGGAATTTTCATCTCCCAAAGGAAATATGTACTTGATCTCCTCAAAGAAATAGGAAAGCTGGGATGTAGAACTTCTACAGTTCCTATAGAACAGAATCACAAAAGGGGATATGAAGAAAGTGCTCATGTAGAGAAGGCCCAATATCAGAGATTGGTAGGAAAATTAATTTATCTATCACACACAAGACCAGACATTGCTTATGCAGTTAGTGTTGTGAGCCAATTTATGCATGATCCAAGAGAGAGACACATGCAAGCAGTTGACAAAATTCTTCAATACTTGAAGTCAAGTCCAGGAAAGGGGCTATTATTCAAAAGGGAAGACACATTGACTATGAAGATATATACTGATGCTGACTATGCAGGTTCTATTACTAACAGAAAATCTACTTCTGGGTATTGTGTGTTTCTTGGAGATAGTCTGGTAACATGGAGAAGCAAAAAGCAAAATAGATTTTCTCGTTCTAGTGCAGAAGCTGAATTTCGAGCTCTTGCTCAAGGAATGTGTGAAGGACTCTGGATGAGAATTATTTTGGATGATCTTAAAGTCAAAGTGGAGAACCCGATACAATACACTGTGACAATAAGTCTGCCATGAGCATAGCCCATAATCCAGTACAACATGATAGAACCAAGCACATTGAGATTGACAGACATTTCATCAAAGATAATCTTGACAGAGGCTTTGTGATTACAACTCATGTTCCTACAAAACTTCAAATAGTAGATATTTTTACAAAAGGGCTTCCTCCGTGTAGATTTCAAGATCTTGTAGGCAAGTTGGGAATGATTGATATTCATTTACCAACTTGAGGGGGAGTGTTGTAATTAGAGAAGATTTATTTAGAATCTTCCTAATTAGAGAAAGTAGATATACAATCTTTTATTTTATTTTGTTTCCTAGTTTCTCTATTTCCTTTCTAGGAGAATTAGATTGTTACAAATAGAAGATATGATAATGTATTTTCAATCAATTCTAAATAATAAATTTCAATATTATTTTCTACTATTACCTCTTGCATTCCTTATTTTGTGACTTTCAAGTTATTACCTCTTGCATTCCATATTTTTGTTCTTAAATTTCATTAGGTTAACTATATTAAAAGCTTGGAAATTACTGGTGTAGGTGATAATGTCAATCAATCCAATCTATACTCGTTTGAGGTTCTAGTCTTGAT
>NC_028354.1:8774623-8786386 GCF_000741045.1 Vigna radiata var. radiata
TTGTTCATAATTGTAAATTTATAAAAGTAATACCTCCCATCCTCTTTAATATCTTGATATGTGGTCAGAAGTTTACTTTTTTGCTCTTTAATACAACTTTCTGGATCCAAATATATCTTGTTTGCCTTCTTTAATAATTCTATTCTCTTTAAAAATCTTAAGGTTTTAGATTGTTTCGGTAACAACTTTCCTTCTCTATTTTCGAGCATACACTTGTTCTATTTTCAAACTTATTGCACCCTTTTAGACAATAAAGAACTCTGTTTCTGCCTTGTTTGAATAGTTTCATTCTATTGCCTAGATTTTTCATCCCTCAGCACTGCCTTTCATTCCCCCAAGACTGATTTTGCAACATTTACTAATCTTCCTAGACATCACATCTCGATGAGGTTAACACTACCTTGTTATTCCCAATTATCTTCGTTCAATAATTTCCTCTTAAAAAGGTGGCTTAATTCTTTAATTGGTTCCCATGTTAAGAGGGAATTTTCAGTTTAGTACCCGTTTTTAAAAGTGTATACATTGGGTCCCCATGTTTTGCAATTTGTGTCAACTTAGTCCCTTTTAACCATCAATTTGGCTTGAAAATTGCAAGTGGACAAGTCATTTTAAGTTGCAGCATGTTTCTTAACTGTTTGAACCTTTGCACACCTTCCAATTACTGTTACAAACTTGTTTGAAGTGTCATAATTGACTAAATTGACACAAATTGCAAAACATGGGGACCCAATGTATACACTTTCAAAAGCGGGTACTAAACTGAAAATTTCCTCTTAACATGGAGACTAATTAAGGATTTAAGCCTAAAAAGGTCTATGTTTTTCTCCATGGATCTGCTACCACTTGATTAACTTGTTGAGTTTTCTCGTTATGCCTATTCATATTACCATAAGAAATCAAAGAATATTTCAGAGATGATAAAAAAAATTGTTGAGACTTTGAACAGAATTTTCCTTTGTCAATAAGCTAATAACCCTTTAATTTGTTAGTCCTTGGACCTATTTAGAGTTATGACTGAGGGGCATTTAATCAGCCACATGAAAACACTTAACTGGACTAGCCTATTTGTCATTATGGGCATGTTTGGATGAGCTTCACCACAACTCCTTCTAGGAGCAAAATTAAAAAAATGAAATTAACTTTTTTCATGAACTAAAATTAGAATGTACAGGATAAAAATAACTATTTTTGGAAACTAGATAAGAGAGCTTCTATAAATTAGCTTATGCATATACTATATTTAACTTACAGAGAAAGTAGTTTCAATTTTTCCTATTTTATATGTTGGTTGATGAACACATCTAGTTTAAAATTTATCTGGATGGTGCTTTTCATCCAATGCTTTAGTTAGTTCTATATTTATCTGGCTTGGAGTGTGGGTTTAGACAGGGTAGTATAGATAAGTAAAGATTGTTACTTGTAGCTGGGATGCTCCCACTGACCCAACCATCACTGCTGGTCTCACCACGCTTTAGCTATCTCCATTACTAGACCATTGGTTCCTATCAAGAAGGAAGGTATTTTCCAAAGAAAAAGAATGTGTACTGTATTATTTGTTCACTTGTGCACAAAAACTGTGGAGAATTATTTCTACATTTCATACAGTCATGCCTTTATAACAACTTCAACCATTGATTTCCCAATTAATGGCAATCTCCTGCATTTTACCTTCTAGAGTGAAACCCCGATGGTGGGGTTATGTTAAAAGAGGATTATTATGAGTTTATGGGTAGATTTATTTCATACGATGGAATAAGTTTCATAATTGTCCCTTGTTCTGTTAATATTCAATTTTGTCTTTTATACAATTGAATACTTCGGAATTTACATCAATGCAATGACTTTGTGCAGGTGGTAACTCGGGAACCTATATATTATGGTCATGCTGATTCTAGTTCAAAAGAGTCATTGGTAAACTGGGCTCTGCCATATGCACAGCGCTACATTCATAAATTTCATACTGATAAATATGATAAACTTAAGCATTCTGGTTTTGATATTTTGAAACATCTGAAAGTCATTGTTGTTGAGAAGCTGTTTTACAGAAATGTTATAAAGACCAGTGGCAGTGTTTCGAAAAGACGAGTTGAATGTAGTTGTCTTTTGCAGGTATGTTTGGTTCAAAACATTTTATCTAAATGCTGCATCATTTATCTGGATGCTTGTTCTTCATTAAACTGAACCAAGCTTGATGGAAGTGTTCACTTGGATAAAACATTGAAGCAGGCAACTTTTAGTTTGAAAGATCTATTTTTTCACCTTGACCAGAGATTTGAATTATGCCCCACACTTGATTTGTTTTGTTTCTTTTTTCTAAATGGTATTTAGGCATCCTGCATATGAAAAGAGAATATTTTCTTCAAATTTTTAAAGTTCTTTAATAATTAAAATCTGAACATGTGCCGACCTTTTTAGGGTGACACTTCCTGTGTACGATTTGATTCTCAGTTCATCATTAGTAATGTTTCGCTGCTGAACCTGTATTTATATAATGTGTTTGTATGTTGTTACTTACAGGGAAACAACTTTTACACTACTAAAGAATCAGATTACCATTCATTATTCCTGGAGCTCTCTAGTTTATTATTAGATAGGACTTCTGAATTGCACATGGCAAATTTCCTTCATATGATAACAACCATGGCAGAATCTGGATCCTCCNAGGAGCAAATAGAANTTTTCATTTTGAATAGCCAAAAAGTACCTAAACTTCCAGTTGAAGAACCTGTTTGGACTTTGTCTTCTATTTCTTCANTTACAGAGTCTGATNCTTTGAAACCTTCAGATCTTGTTCCATCTGCAAATGAACAGATCTTTCAAAGAAGGAAGACTGTCGTATGCCCCAACTGGCCACCTGCTGATTGGAAAACTGCACCAGATTTCAGTTATGCCCGGGCCAATGGTTTCAAGACCAAACCAGCTCAGGTTGGCAGCTTTTCGGAAATGAAGAAGGATGATGTTTCTGGAAGCATAATTTCCCCACCATTTTGTGCTGAACAAGAATCACTTACTGTTGACTGGACCATTAAGGAAGATCCATCAGCAAGTTCTGTGGCGCTAGTGTTGCATAATAATGTGAACTTTGAANATCAATCATGCAATCTTTTTGAGCCCTCTGCTTTTAGTACCCATGCTNATTCTGATTNTGTTGGTTTGGATGAAGCTATAGATGAATCTCTGGATGAAGCTCATTTTAGTTTGCCAGCTTTTTGCAACAGAGAACGACTACAAACTGGCACCTTTGATGCTAACCAAGGGAAGGTTACTGGCAGNTTAGGTGAGTTTCTTGCATGCAAATACTTTGTTGACAAAGTTGGNAAGACTTCTGTAAGGTGGGTTAATGAAATNANTGAAACTGGACTTCCATATGATTTAGTCATTAGGGAAGATAACAATGAAGAGTTTATAGAAGTCAAAGCAACNAGATCTCCAAAAAAGGACTGGTTCAACATATCTCTGAGAGAGTGGCAGTTTGCAAACGATAGAAGCGAATCTTATAGCATTGCATTTGTNGCATTAATGGCAAATAATGTCGCAAGGATCACCATATTCAAAGATCCAGTAAAGTTATGCCAACAAGGTGAGCTGCAATTGGCTGTTATGATGCCAAGACAACACAAGGCGTTCTCTGTTGTNTCATAGCCTCCATTCGTGTTTATTATATTGGGTGTACAAACTTAGTGAATCCAATATTAATGACTTGAAAATGCATATCATCTGCATCCTGGCTTGGCAGAGAGATCTGGATATCACTTACGCTACATACGTTCACTTAAGTTGTACACAAGATTTTGCTGCTACATGGGCATCTTTCATTCTTTTCATGGAAGGATTCCCGAGGCAAATAATGTGGGAGTAAATAGCAGAGTTTTTTCATCTTTTCATATTCCTAGATTCAGTTTCACTAAGGTCTTCTATATTTTAAAAGAATTTCTGGTCAGCTTCAGCTATTTGTATGTGTATATCTAGCGTTTTTGCCTTCAACATTTATGTAAATTTTTGGTTTAATTATGCGAAGCTCAAGGTCCAGCCGCAAAACATGTAAATACAAACTTGTTTCTGTTTAATAGGTAACATGATAGCCCCAGTTTGATTTTCGATGATTTAGCTAATTTTTGGGATATAAATGTATTANTCTACGGATTTGGAATTTTTTCTTTTCTCAAATGGTTTCATGGTAGCACTTCCTTTATAGTTATAGAATTATAGAACGTGATATTAACATGTTACTAACATTATGTCGTCCTCAAATTGTAGTTATTCTTTGTTGTTTTTCATTTCTCCATAGTAGTAGTCAGTCACCCTTATTTTTTTCCTATATACTTGATGTAATTTTGGTTACAGAGATTATAGGTTCTACCATTTATGTTTTCCTCCAGTCCTGGAAGGTTCATTAATTATTCATAGTGGTTGTTCTTTTCGCAACTAAATATGGTAGTTATGTTGTTTCTCCCATGTTATCCTCAAATTGCACGTTAGATTTTCCGAAGTTCATGAATCATTCATACTCGTTAACTTTTGCGCTACATAGAATCATATCTAGAAATTCTGACGTTTTTGCAAAGCGCAATCCAAATTATGCCTAAGTTTTAAAGTGAATAAAAAATTATATAAAATATAAAATGTCTCTCGCTAGCATAGCAAGGTAAGGTAGTTTGGGCGTTAAGTATGGCAAAGGCATTTAGAGTCTCGGCCTTTGAAAGACCTTTAACCAATTCTTTTTCCACAGCATTGAAGTCAAAAGTGATAAGATAATTTCTTAAAAGTTATATGACTCAAGTTAAAAAAGGAGATTCCAAAACGGGTGATGATTTAATGATGGTGAAAATATAGTGTGTACATAGTGGTTTTGATGTGATGCGATGATGATTCCTCTTCTAAGTTATATATGACTTAAGCAAAGGATAAAAACTATGATAGTGTTTAAGTGCTATGAAAAGAAGTTAGATAAACTCCTAAGGAAAGGTAATCAAAGAAAACCTTGAAGGGATACTTTAATCTTAGTGATCTGAGCTAAGTAATATGACATAAATTTGATAACATAACAATAATAAATTCAAAGGTAGATTTATAAGGAGAGACATGCCTATTTATAAGTTTAGTCCTAAAGGTGTCTTTAAATTGTGAAAGCAAAACCTTAATATTCTAACTTGGAGAAAAAGTTAAAATTCTATCCATCAAGAAAATGACACAAGGTCACTACTATGGAGAAATTCTCTCCATTAGGAGCATGACACATGACAACTTCTAACAAAAAATTCTCTCCATTATGTGCTTGACACACAAGAGCACGTGTCTCACCAAAGAGTACTCTATCCAAGGGTCAACAAGCTTCAAGAAGATTTACTTTCCAACTTAGGGCTTTTACCCTATATTCATGTGTCTCTTTAGGGTCCTTCTCTTCTAGGTCCAAATATAAGGCCCAAACAAAACCTTAGACTCTTATACAAGGTCAAAAAGAAAATTATATATTACTAGGTCCATAATACAAGATCTAAAATAAACCTAATCTATTAAAAATTTATGGCCCATGATGATAAGAGTTTGGGTTTATATTCCATAAATGATTTCAACTCTTCTTGAGTATGCTTAACAATGGTTCCACTATAACTTTCACACGGTTAGAAATGAGTATTAGCACTAGTCTCGATACTCAGCAACCCCACTGAGATTTTGTTTGAGTATTATCACCACTCTTGGTACTCAACAACTTCATCAAGATTTTTTTTTTTGAGTATTTGTACCACTCTTGGTACTCAGTAACCTCGTTGAGATTCCTTTTGAGTATTCGCACCACTTCTAGTACTCAGTAACTTGGAGAGATTTCCCTTGGATATTTGCACCACTCTTGGTACTTAGCAACTTTGCTAAGATTCCTCGACTCAAATAGAGTTCAATTGAAAGTATTTTAATTCTCTTTAGAATTGTAATTAATGATTTCTTACAAGTAGTTCAGACAATATCTCTCGTAGAGAAGATTTAATTACAATACAAAGTAGTCTAAACACTAGCAAGTGTTTCTCTCTTCTCTCTTACAATAATAAGCAACATGACAATGAAGCTTGAGAATATCTCTTTCTCTTTTTCTCTTCTCTTCTCTTTTCTTCAACTCAGATGTACTCTTTTTCTTGAACTCTTTCTCTTATTCTTTTCAGGATGAATATATTGTTGTAAGCTTTGCTTTTCTTAAGTTGTCCTCTTAAGCTATCCTTTTTTTTAGAGATCTTCTATTTATAGGCTTCATCAATATTTGTATGTTAGACTAAGTTTGTGGCTTTCATACTCGTGCTTTCTCTTTCTTCTTTGCACAACAGTCATTGGGTAAGTCAACTTGTCAGAGCATACATGTTTTTCAGTCCTTTGTTTGAAGTAGGTTGTACGATCTTTTAGACTTTGCTTCAATGAGGAACATTCTGTGAATATCTCCTTCGTCTCTAACGTTCACTTATTGATATTTGATTTGTAGCAATGTGGATGCGTGTACAATAACTTATTTGCAAGGTGTTAACACCTGGCAAGTGTACCATATCGTATCAAGTAATAAATAGATGGTAAGTCCGAATATCGTTTCCCAAGGGACTCATAGGCCTATACGTTCATGTGAATTGATTTCATAAGACTTGAATGAAGATTGAATTTAGGGTTTGTAATGTGAAGACTAAAATAAACATGCAAATGCAAAAGCTTGATCAATTGACAGATAAAGATATGGATGAATGGTGTTGTTGGGGTTTACGGTTTCATCCTAATCCACCCTCCTATATCTACTATTCTTATTAAATTCAACTTTATTATCAATGTTCATGCAACTTTCTAATTTACTCCAAATCCGATTCCTCGGCGAAAAGAGCCTATCACCAATTACTAGTTTACTATTCCTAATCTCCCTAGTAATTACTAATGCATTAATGATAGAAGCTTAAAGCAATTGACCTTCCTATTCCTATTCCTAGGTAATATTTCATAATCAAGAGAATTCTTCTCAGTTCTAGATTTCCCCGTACGTTCCCATATCGACAAAATCAATGATCATGACAATGAATGAGTTAAACAATGCAAGCTCTCACCTCAGAGAAGAAAACCCAAAATTATTAATAACATAAGTATATGAATAAAATAAGAACCTTGATATAAGAGAGTTTCAAAAGAATTACATCGTTCCCCAACAACAAAGGGTTTAGTTTACCATTGTCATGGTGAAACTATATGAATTGAATGGAAGGAATGAAAGAAATAACCCTAGCATTGAATGATTGGAGCGTTCGCATCCAAAATCCGCCTCCAAGGAGTGAAAATAGTGTTTCTGCGCCTCTGTCTATCAAAGGATGTCTTCTCTGGTGCGTTCCGGGTCTATTTATAATACAAAAAAATAATAGAATTTTGGCCCAGGCCCATAAGTACACCGCTCAGCGGTAGGTGCGACACTTAAGTGGGGTGCTTAGCGGTCATGCCCAACCGTTAAATAGTGTTGTCTTTGAGAAGGCCAGCGCTCAACGGTGAATCTAACGCTCAGCGGTAGGGGCGACTATATCTTTACCCCTCAACGTTGGCGCTTAAGCGTCAGGTAGTGGCCTCCTCTCCAAAGCTGCCGCTCAGTGCTGGAATTGGCGCTGAGCGGTGGCTGCGATTCTTCCTTTTGCACCTTTTTTCATCCTTTCTTGGGTCCAACTCCTTCCTTCTTTACTTTCCATCCTTCAATTCTCGTTAAATCCTGTCAAAACAATGTAAAACCAAGCATAATATCTCTAAAACCACCTTTGACTCTCTTGCAACCTAACTAAAGTGTTTTGCATGATTTTAAGCTCATTTTAAGTCATAAAGGGTGTGTTTTGATATCAATTTCAAGTATAAAAATAACGGTTTTTAGACCGTTATCACAACCCCAAACTTAGAACTTTGCCTGTCCTCAAGAAAACAAAACAAAACGTAGCCTTCCACCTATCATCAAAATGGTTCAACACATTTAAAACTCCTTCTTTCACAACAAGTAATTACTCAATTCAGATTTTCAATGGAATCTAATCAAGATGAACACATGCTTCAATTCATCCTGACTCACATATTGTTCACATAATCATATAATCTCCAACATATGCTATTCTTATGAATGATCAATCATTTAAGCATAGATGTAATCATGAATCTCAGAGATCCTTACCAGGCAAAGTGTTTCACTCAATCACTCAAGTGTCTCATGAGGTTACTCCTTCCCTCTACTATCCACATGTCACATACAACAATGTTACCTTTCATCTAATACAATCAACATTCTCACACATAAATGCCATCACAAGGAATTTTCAAGGCTTATAATGAGGTTGGGCTAACAAGAAAAACTGGTTTTTCTAGATCACAAAATCCTTGAGTTAAGAGAGTCATTCAACATTCATAGGTCAAGCACCAACTCTCTCTCACCAATTCCACTCATTCCCAACTTTTCCTTTTTCTTTCGCTTTTGCATTGAGCTTATCTTTCATGCTTTTCTTTTCTTATCTTTTCTATTTCTCATGCTTTTTCATTCAACACATTAGCTCAATGCTTTTCTTTTGCCTTTCAATTCTCCCAATAACCCCAAACTTGAACCTTTATCAATACCATTCAATTATTCTCAATTCAACTCAAGGTAAATATTTTTCTCAACAGGGTTTTCAAAAGTGTTTCAGGCTAAGGTTAAAAAAGGATAGAACACATGGTTCTTTTTACTTTGGGACGAAAATTTGGCTAAATAAGGGCTTCCAAAAATGGCCTTGATCATATAACACAAACATGTAATTCAATCAATCAAAAAGACTCAGGCAAAATCATTCATGCTCTCAAATGAGTAGAAAATATATCAATCAAGCACTCTGGAGCTCAGAAACCTCACACACTATGCTCACTCAACAACTTCAAATATCAGTCATACACCCTGCTTAGCATCATAACCACAATCATAACTCATCATGCATCTGTACACACAGCTTGTAAACAATTCACCTGTATATAAACATGAAAAGCAATCTCAATCATCATCCATATCAAGCATCATCAAGCATCATCCATATCATGCAATCAACAAGTTAAACCATCATCAAATAAGGTGTTCAAGCAAGTGCAATAAAACCTACACTGCTCAACAAAAGCAAACCTATTCTAAAAGTTCAAATTACAAAGCATAAAGAAAATAAAACCCTATTCTACTGCAATTAGCATCCATCAGTAGATGCCATATCAACCCATGCTGTCGTCAGAGTCACCATCATCATCTCCAACCTCTGCATCCTCAAAATCATCATTCTCCTCCTCATCATCCATGACTGGAGCTTCAACTGCTCTAGTTCCGCTACCTTGTGCCTGCTTCTACGACCACGCCATAACACTATGGAACTCATCCATAGTCCACCTGTGTACAGGGGGTGTATCATACAATGCCACGATCATCTCAGCTGTGGCCACCTGCCCTCGATGAATAGCCTCAAGTCTAGCCTCCATCATGGACATATACATGTCCCTCATCTGGAATGGCTCTACATGCTATGCTGGTTCATCCTGTTGGGCTGCTCCTCTCCTAGGGCGTCTTTGAGGCATTGGTCTAGCTGCCTCATCTACTCCACAATATTGCCTGTAATATGCTGCATCTATGGCCTTCCTAGGCCTCTCAAATGGTGGAGCAGAGGTGTCTACCCCTGCCTGATGGCACAAATGTGTGATCAAAGAAGGATAACCAAGTGGTGCCTTATTGCTTACAGTAGTGGCGCAACTCTGAATCTCATTGGCGATGACCTCGCTAATGTTCACATTTAGTCCCCTCAGCATGTAGTAAATAAACATGATCCTGTGAAGTGTAATATCAGAAACATGGGAGCAGGGTTGGACGTTAGCATGAGTGAATGCCATCCAATATTTGACCAGGGGTGTCAGGTCATCTCTCTTGATGTTAATGGCTGCACCATTTGGATTCCTTTGAAAATTCCCTCCAGGCACAGAAAGTGCACTCTCAATGTCTTCAAAACTCGTGCCCTTCTTCACATTCAGTGCATATTGACATTGCTCACCAGCCCACCTTGTACCCAAGAAGCTGTTAATTGTTTCAAGGTCATAACTAATGGTCTTCCCCCGTATATAACTTGTATAACCAAACTGTGGAGCCAAGTCTGGAATGAATGTTGCTTTCCTTTCCATTAGGAGGTGTCTTTCTTGGACAGTTACATGGTGTTGCTCATGTCTCCTAGTAAGGAATTTGTTGGAGTAGGCCCTCTCTGGCTCTTTCCTCTTGTTCCACATGGTCTTGATTCTTTTTCCAGATGAGGAGTCCATTCCTACATAAAATACAATTGAAAAGACCAAGAAATTCATCATCAAGGGTTAGCAAACCATGAAATAAGTTTTACTCCATCACTGTCCAGCGCTGAGGGTAAAACAGGACCCCTCAACGTCACCTGCATAGCCAAAATTAAGCAAACACACATTCTGCCAGCCCACCGCTTAGCGGCAGCCTACCACTCAGCGGCAGCTCATCGCTCAGCGGTGACGGCGATACTTTTGAAAAAGCTAGTGTAAACCCCTCTAATCTCCACCCAAATGCAAATTTCTCAGTTCTAGACCAAAATGACATAATTTAATCGGTGCAAAATGTTTGTATTTCATCAAATCATGCATAAAAATTAAAAGTCCTAATTTTTCATTCTTCGACACATGCTGTCATCAAATTCCTATTCTAGAAACCCTAGGATGAAAATTGTATGACTTACTTGGGTGGAGAAACCTTGAATGCTTGCAAATGCTCCTTGAATTAAAATGGATGCTCCCCAAATGCAGTGCTCTCACCACAAAACCCCAAACCTTGCTAAAGGAATGGTGCAAAAATGATGAACAAAGGATTTTTAGTGAGTGGGTGATGGGAAAAGTGAAGAGAAACTCTTGAAAAACTTTTGCGAGTGCAAAAGAAGAGTTCAAATCGCAAAGTGGCGCTTGGGCAAACCCTACGGGGTGTTTAAAATGTGCAGACGGGCCTCCAACGCTGAGCTGTCTTAAAAAGCCCAAACTGCATTTGCAACGCCACCGCTCAGCGGCTTACCGCTGAGCGGTAAGTGATGAGTGGTTATTTCTTGAACTATATTTAGTTTATTGCACTTAAATAAACCAGGGAATTGTGTTTAATTGTTTGTTATTTCCCCGTTTTTCTGAATTTTGCTTAATTTGGTCGGAAATTCGTATTTTAGCTAATTTGAATTTTCTGAGCTGATTAATTGCATTTTTGGGTGTAGGGAAATTTTGGAAACATCATTTGGAGCATTAGGGAAGGTGGCGTGATCATTCAAGACTCAACATTTAGTCATTTCCATTTTAATTAAGTGGTAATTTCGTTTTCTAGAGGACATTAATTAGAATTAGGTGTTTTGGACCCTTTTGGGGGCAATTTTGTAAAAAACACCCATGTGTAGGTCATGTGCCTTTTAGGTTAGGGTTTTTATTTTGTTGTGGACCCCATTTGGAGGGCAACTCTCGGCATTTTAGAGAGCCTTGGCTGACCACACACTTTAGACACTCTTACACACTTCATTTTTCATGTTTTGAACTTTTCTCTTCTAGGATTTCATGTATGAACACTCTCATGGAGAGCTTGACTTGGGTGTCTCGGTTTTGACCATTTCAATGAGCAAGATGCAGATTTTCTTCTTCTCTTAACTTACTCTTGGTTGTCTTAGCTTATTGGTGGTGAAAAACCATTCATTTCCACTTCCATTTGCTTGTTCTTGATGCTTGGAGTTTGAGTTTTGGAGC
>NC_028354.1:8787501-8799884 GCF_000741045.1 Vigna radiata var. radiata
TTAGTTAATAGGTTGAGTTTATGTGTTTGAGTTAGTGTTGCATTTAATTATTTTTAACTGTGTTTGTTAATTTGTTTGCAAGAGTATTTGATGTTGATTGTTGCCTAAGGTTTTTAATAGTGTTAGTTTAATTACCATGCTAGCTTAAATTAGTTTGTTGCATCTGTGTCTTTATATTGAGTTCTTTAATTTCTGCAAAAACCTTTCAACCCCCCCACTGTGTTAGACTTGATTCTCGAACCACATTTGGTCCTTGAGAGACGACCTAGGAGTCACTTCCTAGCACTATACTGCATTTCTTATATGCAATCAAATTTGTATGGACCGCGACAGCCCATCAAATTTTGGCGCCGTTGCCGGGGACCAACGGTTCAGTTTTAGGTCTTTTGTTGTGTTAGTGTGTGTTGTTTTGTCTTGTGTTGTGAGTGTGATGTTTTGTTTTGTGTGTTCGTCATTGTGTGTAGCATTCAATTAGCTTAGGTTGCATATTTTCAGTGCATTCTTCTTTTCCCCCTTCTTTCCCATGCCTACCTGTTTTGGCTATGTGGATACTGTTTCTTCTGCCTGTGCCTCTGATATTGCTTCTCATGTATATTCTGCTGATTTTTATGTGAGAACAATATGAATCATCCTTCCATTCTTGAGAGTGCTCTTTGGGAGCCGGTTCCACTTGATGAGGTTGATGTTCATTGCGTTCTCACCTCTGGACTTACAGATTTGTTGCCTAGGTTTCATGGGTTTGCAGGTGAATGCCCAGATAGACATTTGGAGGAGTTCTACACCATTTGCTCTTCGAAGAAAGCTCTTCGTGTCCCTGATGATCACATGTTTTTAAGGGCATTTCCGCATTCATTAGAAGAAGCAACATAGGAGTGGCTTATTCATCTTCCACCAGAATTCAAGGCCAATTGGGAAGATCTTAAGCATTTGTTTTTGGATAGATTCTCCCTTACTCAGCATCATTTTGATTCATATAGCAACGATCCTGCGTGGAATGATCCTGACCTGGGATGGTATGGTACTTCACAACTTCAATATCAAGAACCACCATTCCAGAGTACTTGTATGCCTCCACTTGTCCAGGAGCCACAGCAGCTGCAGTCTCATGAGCCTGTCCAAGCAACTCCTCATCCTCCCACTACTTCTGAGCCTACATGTTACCTCGACAGCGGGTGTTTGAGACATATGACTGGAGATCCTACAAAGTTCTCAGATATTTCGTATAAAGCCGCTGGTCATGTCACGTATGGTGATAACAACAAAGGAAAAATCATCGGTATAGGTAAAATAAAGACTCCTTCATCTTATGAAATTAAAAATGTATTGCTTGTTAGCATCAATCAGCTATGCGACAAAGGATTAAAGATCACCTTCGAACCCAAATACTGTCTGATCAGCAACAGGACAACAAATGAGTTACTGCTTGTGGGAAAAAGGGTGAACAACATCTACTTAATCGACTTCACAGATAATGCATTCGAATATGTTGTATGCCTGATGACCAAAGAAGAAGATGTGTGGCTATGGCACAAGAGATTGGCTCACATCAGTATGAGTCAACTGAACAAGCTCGTCTCCAAGAAACTGGTAAATGGCTTGCCCAAGATCCGATTTAAAACTGACAGGTTATGTGATGCTTGCCAAACAGGGAAGTTAACCAAAAAGACATTCAAGAGTATGAGTGAAATGTCAACCAAGAAGCCTCTGCAATTGCTTCATATGGATCTATTTGGACCATCCAGAACAAAGAGTCTTAGAGGTAATTCGTACGGGTTAGTTATTGTAGACGACTATTCAAGATACACATGGACTTACTTCATTCCAGCCAAGAATGATGCACTTAAAGTCTTCTAGGGATTTGTTGCTGCCATTCAAAACGAGATGGATCTCAAGATCAAGGCTATCAGAAGTGATCATGGAGGAGAATTTCAGAATAAGGAATTTAATGATTATCTAGTTGAAATGGAAATCATACATAACTTCTTAGCACCCAGAACACCACAACAGAATGGAGTGGTGGAAAGGAAAAGCAGAACACTTGAAGAATTGGCAAGGTCGATGTTGAATGACAAGGACATGCCAAAATATTTCTGGGCAGATGCAGTAAGCACATCATTTTACGTACTAAACAGAACAATTACGAGGTCTATACTGAAGCTGACACCATATGAATTATTGAGAGGAAGAAAGCCAAATATTTCACACTTGAGAATCTTTGGAAGCAAATGTTTTGTATTGTATAACGACAAAGAAAGACTTGGAAAATTCAACTCGAAAGCTGATGAAGCAATTTTCATAGGATATTCCTTGAACATCAAGGCATACCGGGTATAAAATAAGAGAACTATGAATGTGGAGGAATCTATTCATGTGGCATTTGATGAGTTCATTATGGATCCAAATCATTTTTAATAAGTTAGGAACTTTGCTGAAGAAGATGAAAACACAGTTGATAAAGAAGGTCCTGAAGAAGTTACTAAGAAAGAAGATGAAGCTAAGCAAGTCGAATCTCCTAAAGTTGAGTCGATTAAAGCATGGAAAGTACCAAGAAATGTCTCAACTGACAATGTTACTGGTGACATGTCAAGAGGGGTCTCTACAAGAAGACAACTGAACCAATACTGCATGAATGTTGCTTTTGTGTCCAAAATTGAACCCAAGAAAATTGAGGAGGCATTGAATGATGAAAATTGGATGATTGCAATCCAAGAGGAGCTGAATCAGTTCACAAGGAACAATGTGTGGGAGCTTGTGTCCAGAAAACCTGACCTACAAGTGATTGGTACAAAGTGGGTCTTCCGCAACAAAATGGATGATTCAGGTGAAATCATAAAGGACAAGGCAAGGCTTGTTGCAAAAGGCTACTATCAAGAAGAAGGAACCGACTATGATGAGACATATGCTCTTGTAGCCAAATTAGAAGCAATAAGAATACTTATAGCTATTGCATCCACAATGAAATTCAAGCTGTATCAAATGGATGTGAAGAACGCCTTTCTAAATGGATACATCAAGGAAGAGGTATATGTTGAACAACCACCTGGATTTGAAGACTTTGAATACCCTGATCATGTTTACAAACTGAAGAAAGCCTTATATGGATTAAAGCAAGCACCAAGATCATGGTATGAAAGGTTAAGTGAATTTCTTATAAAGAAAGGATACTTAAGAGGAAAAGTTGATTTTACCCTTTTCATAAAAAGCTCAAATAGGGATAAACTGTATGTGCAAATTTATGTTGATGACATTATTCTTGGTTCTACTAACCCTATGTTGTGCAAAGAATTTTCAAAAGTCATGCAGGAAGAATTTGAAATGTCCATGATGGGAGAATTGACATACTTCCTTGGTCTACACGTGAAGTAAACCAAAGATGGTATATTCATTCATCAATCCAAATATTGCAATGATTTGTTGAAAAGATTCAAGATGCTGGACTGCAAAGATGTTGCTACCCCCAATGGCAATTAATTGCTACTGGATATACATGAGGCTGGATAAAGTGTCGATCAAAGAATGTATCGAGGAAGGACATTGCTTTGGTAATCTACAATTGGAATTCAACATTTGCAAAAGCAATGTATTCGACTGATGATTTAAAGCACTCGACTGCGTCAAATGGGTTAACAATTCCGTAATCTGGAATCTGGTTCTATCTTTAATGTTTGCTTAAATCATTTATAATCTGCTATTATCTCTGCTTTTTTACATGTTTCAATATCTGAATTGAGATAATATTGTGAGATTGTTGTAGCTTGTATCATTGCATATCTATGTGGTTTGATATTCTGACTTTGATACAACTCTGTGCTTAAACTGTCGATAAATTTGTGATATTTTGCATTATGCACTTGAATTGATTTTATTACTCATGCATAATGACAGGAGGAGTATCACTGTTTTACACATTTTTTCATCACACACCTACATTTCAGGGGGAGTTTATACTATTTTGTGATGAAATTGTGATTTTGAGAGCATCATTGTATTTTACAAACTGCATATCTTTCTGATGCATCTCTGTTTTCAAAATATGCATAAATACCTGAATCATTCCTTTTTTGTTAATGCACAAAGGGGGAGAGATACATGTGTGAGTATGAGAACATGCATAAATGATTTGTGAAAGGGGGAGATTTAGCTTTGTGAAAAGGGGAGAATTAGTTGTCTCATACTTTATCTGCTTGATATTTTTCTGTATATGCAGAGTAACTGAACTGTATTATGTGTTTATGATATATGCTATTACTCTGTCATATGTTGAATTGTACAAACATGGTTGAGTTATTAATCATGGTTGTGCATTGTCAAAAAAGGGGGAAATTGTTGAGATTGTTGATAACACAAACTCTATATCAAACTAGTTTTTGATGATGACAACATAATGCTTAATAACAATACATATGTTGTTGTATTACATGTTCTTGTTCTGAATTATTTGTCATATCTGCTGAACATGTTTTGATGTACTGCAATGTATGTTCCTATGATTGATTGTGTGATATATTTGTGGAACATGCTTGTATGAATATGTGAAATATGATCTGATTGATTGAAAACATTTTATTTCACATTACTGGAAGAAAAAGATCACGAGCACCTTTGTGAACTTATATTTGTGTGACAAAGTTCTAGTCTAGTCGAGTACACCTATAATGGATTCGACTATTCTAAAATTTTTGTACAAATTTTGAGAATCACTGTTGTGTGATATTTTGAGTTGAAAAGAATTTTGAAGAATTTTTACATGTGTCAGTCAACATTGTATATTGCATATTCAACTGTGTATTGATCTGTTTTGGAATTTTGTTATGCTTACACGCTCCAACGGCTATATTTTTGAAAGTTAATTAAGCATTGATGACTTGGTCAACTGTAATGAATGTGTGTTGATTTTTGTTGACTGAGAGCCTCTGTGTTGACTGACTGTTATAACTATATTAATACAGTCGACTGAATTAGCAGGCTATTCGACTGAGAAGCAATCTGTTTAACAGAAAACTCTAAATAGATAGAACACGAGTTGTTCTAAGACTTTTGATACTTTAACATTTTCATTTTCCTGTTTCAGATTGAATTCTCTGTTTTAACAGCTCCAAGAATTCTCCAAGAAGACGGTGGTGATCTTTCTTGAAAGAGATTCAAAGGGAGATGTCAATTGCGCTGACTGCTTGATCATAATCTGAACGAAGAAGATGCTTCTTGATTGATCTTTAAAGGCTTGGCATCCTGTGAAGACTACTGCATTTGATTGAAGGCTTGGCATCCTATGAACTGTGCTGTGATAGGCTTGGCATCCTGTGAAGAGTGCTGGTTACACGTTGAGGATTGTTCGACATGGGTTCAGATTGCAGAAGAGGAGATTCTTGCTGCAATTCTAGTTTTTTTGTGCAACTATATTTTGGTTTTGGGTTAGAGAGGAGATTTATATTTTTGCGTGAGGCTTCTATAAATTCCATGTTGTAAAAACCACAACCATTATAGTGCATTTGCTTCCTGGGTTGGAAGGACACTGGATATAGGCATTGTTGGCCGAATCAGTATAAAAACCAGTGTTTGATTTTCTCTATCCTTGCACTCTTTATTTCAGTCAACTTTATCTGTTTAGCAGTCAACTGCATTTTTCCGCTGCATAGAAAATTTTCATTGCTTGCATTTAAGAAAGGTCAAAGAGCTTTATACTTTTGTATAAAGATTGCGAAAAGATTTTGTTTTTGAGCTAACACCAATTCACCCCCCCTCTTGGTGTAAAACAAAGCCTACTTGTTTCCTAACACTAGGAAGAAGTTTGAGAGAGGAGAAATCCAGGTTGAGAGCTACTTTCGGTGCAGAATTCACGGGAATCATCATTCTACAGATTTGCATAATTTTTCCAGCATAGTGCATTTCCACCCGTGTTACCAATAAGGAGTATTGGTAAATCTTGAAGAAAATTGTTTTGATGATGCTGCAAGAAGTTTTATTTGAAGAGAACATTAGAATTATTTAAAAGCAACTTGTAGAAATTGAATGTAGTAGGAAATTCTTAAATAAATTGTAAACCTTGTATTTTCTACTGGAATAATCGATTATGGACAAGCAATAATCGATTATCACTTGTATTTTGTACTGGAATAATCGATTATGGACAAGCAATAATCGATTATCACAAGTCCTTATGGAATAATCGATTATCATTTCATATAATCGATTATCACATTTTGAAAAACCTGTAACGGGCTTAAATAATCGATTATCACTTACAATAATCGATTATTCGTGGCAGTTGGGACTTGACCTTTGATATTCAGAGCAGATGTCTATATGTAGGGATTCTGAGAAATTAAAATGCAACGTTTTTTCACAGAAGCTCAGTAGAATACTGTTGGTCAGAGGAAAGTTCTCAGTAGCTAGAGTTCAAAGTTCCCTTGCTTGGTCTCGTGAATAAGAGAAGCTCGTGTATCGTTGGTCGATTGTTGGAGCAGTTCTCTTCGAGTTAGCAAGGTGCTCTGCCTGGTCTCGTGAATAGGAGAAGCTCGTGAATCGTTGGTTGATTGCCGGAGCGGTTCTCTTCGAGTTGGTAGAGTGTTCTTCTTCCGGTTCGTTCGTCGAAGGAAGGTTCAATCCTGTCAATTATTCATTACTATGGTAATCTGTAAACCCTTTTTCTTAGTGAAACTGTTAATCACTTTTTATAGTGATTAACGACTGGACGTAGATTCTGTTGAATCGAACCAGTATAAAAATTACTTGTGTGATTTTCTATTCCCTACACTGTTTACTGTTTACGCATATTAACTGTTTGATAAATTTTCTGAAAGAAAATTGATTTTCGAAAAAGGACCAACTTATTTTAAAAAGTGACTGAACACGCAATCCGCTTACTCTAAGTTTTATTCCGCTGCGTCATATTCTATCTCAGAACGATACCGATTGTTTCGACAATTGGTATCAGAGCTTGCTTTGATAGTTTTTCAAAATTTCCGAAAATGGTCGGTCACAACCAAAACCTTGTATATGTCGAGGGTGCTTCTATTAACAGACCACCACTTTTTACTGGTGATAACTATGCTTTCTGGAAAGTCAGAATGGAAATTTTTAGGTTTAATTACCTTTTCAGTCCCCAAGTTGGGAGCTGAATTTCTGTTTGATACCCGCTTTTAAAAGTGATTTAATTTGGTCCCCAGGTTACTGATTTTTCTTTTAATAGGTCCCTTCCATTAAGTAGCTTGCAACGGCGTTACCTTTTCTTCTCTCTCCTCTGTTATTCCTGACACTTCTTTCTCTCTCTCCTATTTCTCTTCTCTCTCTCACCATTACAACATTATAACTACCTCTCTCTCACCTTTTTCTCTCTCACCTTTTTCATCTCTTGACTATTTTACTTCTCTCTCTCTTCTTCTTCTTTCGTAATAATCTCGTAGCCACTGCAAATCAAGACAACTCATATCCAATGTTTAACAGTAACACAAACCATAAATCGGAAAAGAGCCAGAGCTAGATATCCACAAACATACAATTTCCAGTTTGCAAATAATACCACCAACCATTATCTACTTAAGCAACTCTCCTTCTCTCCTACTCAAACTAGGAAAATTTTTCTCTAGATGTGCCCACAAATAATAAAGCATCACTGTTTTAGCCATTTCCAGCTATTTAGCTAAATCTTGGGAAGTTTTTGCCTCCAACTTCTACGCTGAATCTAGAAAGCAAATAAACACGAATTTTCCCAGCTAACGAAGTAAAAAGGCAGAGATTTTTAATGCAAGAAACAAATGAAAAGGGTGTATAGTTATAAATCACAAGTATGAAAAAACAAAGGCTTATAGCACAAGTAACACACATCTTTAAGATACCAAACCCACATGCACCATTGTCCACCTTCTACTCCAAACAACGAATAAGGCGGTATGAAAAAATAAAAATCTAGAAAGTAACATCCCATTATAAAGAAACGCACTACACTGCCCATGAAGTCGATTCAATGTCTCTCCTGACTCGTTTTTCCAAATATCCCCACCAAGATATAACAATTTCATTATTTTATTCTTTATCTTCCAGTTTTGTTTCGGCAGTTACATATTCATTATCTTTCCTTTCCTTCAACCTAATTTGTAACCCCTATATAATAATAATTAATAACACTAATAATACTACTACTAATAATAACAATAAATAAATATATTAAACAGGAAGCACTCAACCAAATTTATGAATTTCCTAATCTAAAAATATCCAAAATTTCCTCTAACGACAGCACTTGGAGTAGAGGATTAAGAAAACAATGAGAAAGACAATGGAAGAGATTGCAATGGCGACACCGAGAACGAACTTGTTAGGACCATGATTGTGCTCCTTCTTGTGTCGAATCCCCTCCCCATCACCATCATCGTAATCATAGTCAGTGCTATCATCTACGGACGAATCCTTAGAGGGCGAAGAAGGAGTTGGAACCGAGGGAGAGGTTTGTGAGGGAAATTAGGTCTCCGAGGGAGGAAGGGATTTCGTCGCCGAGGGAGTTGGAGGAGAGGTTGAGAAGTTTGAGGGAGTCAAGCATGGTGATGGAGGGGGGGATGTTGCCTTTAAGGCGGTTGTTGGAGAAATCTATGAAAGTGAGGTTGGAGTGGAGGTGACCGGGGAGGGATCCGGTGACGTTGGCGTTGGAGATGGTCAAGGTTTTGAGCTTGGTCATGTGGGCTAGGATGACAAAGGGGCCAGAGGCTTTGATTTGGCTGCCGGAGACAGTGAGGGAGGTGAGGTTCTGAAGTTGGGAGAGCCAGACGCCGGAGATGCGGCGGAAGCCGTTGATGGAGGAGAAGGAGGTGAGGGAGGAGGCGAGTTCCGGGGGGAGACGAACAGAGGTAGTTATAATTATGTTGTAATGGTGAGAGAGAAAAGAGAAATAGGAGAGAGAGAAAGAAGTGTCAGAAACAGTAGAGGAGAGAGAAGAAAAGTTAATGCCATTGCAAGCTATTTAATGGAAGGGATCTATTAAAAGCAAATTCAGTAACCTGGGGACCAAATTAAATTACTTTTAAAAGCGGGTATCAAACAGAAATTCAAGTCTCAACTTGGAGACTAAAAAGGTAATTAAACCAAATTTTTATGGGGTCTGTTGACAGAGGCATCTGGGAAGCTGTACAACAATGGTCCTTATATTCCTAAGAGCACAATTGATGGTGTAGAGGTAGAAAAACCATACTTTAATTGGATTGCTGAAGAAAATAGACGAGCTCAGTTTGATATTAAAGCTCGCAATATTATTTCATCTGCTGTTGTACTTGATGAGTTTTATAGAATTTTAGTGTGTAAGACAGCACAGGAAATGTGGGAAGTCCTCAGAGTCACACATGAAGGAACAAAGGACGTGAAACGTGCAAGGAAGAACACTCTCATTCGAGAGTATGAGATGTTCAGAATGCAACCTGGAGAAACAATTTCTGATGTCCAAAAGCGCTTTACTCACATAGTGAACCACTTGAATGGGTTGGGTAAGACCTTTGATACTGATGAATTGAATGTAAAAATTTTGAAATCATTGGATAGGTCTTGGCAACCAAAGGTGACTGCCATCTCAGAGTCACAAAATCTCTCTAAAATGACGATGCCAATTCTGTTTGGAAAACTTCGTGAGCACAAGCTTGAGTTGAAGAGATTAACTGCTGAAGAAGATCAAGGCAAAAGAAAGACACTTGCCTTCAAGTCAGAGATCTTTAAAGGGAAAAGTTCAAAAACTTTTGAAGATGATGATTCTGATGATGAGGAAAACATGAGCCTAATGATAAAGAAGTTTGCCAAGTTTATGAAGGCAAAAGGAAAAGACAAATTCCGCAAAGAAAGGAGAGAAAATCAAGAATCTCCTTCAAGTGTAAAATGCTTTGGTTGTGGAGAAAGAGGACACATGAAATCTGAGTGTCCAAAGAACAAAAAACATGAAGAAAAGAACGAAAAAAAATTTCAAAAGAAAAAGAAAGCTTACATAGCATGGGAGGACAATGCTTCCAGCTCAACAAGCTCAAGTGATTGAGATGAGGAAGCTGATATTTGTCTAATGGCTGACTCAGAAGATACTGGAAGCCAAGAACCAACTAAGTCAAAGAAGTCATTGTGGTATCTTGACAGTGGATGCTCAAGACACATGACTGGTGACAAGAAAAGGTTCATCTCTTTTGAGAAGAAGAAGCAAGGATTTGTGACTTATGGGGATAACAACAAAGGTAGAATCATGGGAACCGGAGACATTGGAGGAGGAAACACATTGAGTATAAGAGATGTCCTGTATGTTGAAGGACTCAAGCATAACCTCCTAAGCATAAGTCAATTATGTGATAAAGGTCTCAAGGTAACATTTGAAAGTGATAAATGCACTATTTATTTTAAAGATTCTACTGATATTGCTTTGCAAGGTGTTAAGCACAACAACATATATTTGATTGATATTAAAAGTGCATCTAGTCATACTATAACATTCTTAGTTGCTAAAGAAGAAAATCCTTGGCTATGGCATAAAAGAGCTACACATATTCATATGCAAAATTTAAATAAATTAATTTTTAAAGATCTTGTGATTGGCTTGCCTAAACTGAAATTTGAGAAAGACAAATTATGTTTTGCATGTCAAAAAGGTAAACAAACCAAATCTTCATTTTCATCTAAAAGCATGATTTCAACATCAAAACCTTTAGAACTTTTGCATATGGACTTGTTTGGTCCATCTAGAATTAAAAGTTTTGGTGGAAATTACTATGCTCTTGTAATTGTTGATGACTATTCTAGATTTACTTGGACTTTCTTTTTAACGTTGAAAAGTGAAGCTTTCAAAGCATTTAAAATTTTTGCTAAACGTATTCAAAATGAGAAAGATTTGAAAATCAAATCTTTGAGAAGTGATCACGGTGGTGAATTTGAAAATGAATCTTTTGAAAAATTTTGTGAAGAATATTGCATTGCACAAAACGTTTCAGCTCCTAGAACTCCCCAACATAATGGTGTTGTTGAAAGGAAAAATAGATCATTAGAAGAATTAGCTAGAACGCTTATGAATGAATCTAATGTGCCAAAATACTTTTGGGCTGATGCAGTAAGTGATGAGTCGTTATTTCTTGAACTGTATTTAGTTTATTTCACTTAAATAAACCAGAGAATTGTGTTTAATTGTCTGTTATTTCCCCGTTTTCCGAATTCTGCTTAATATGGTCGGAAATACGTAATTGTGCTAATTTGGATTTTCTGAGCTGATTAAGCGCATTTCTGGTTGTAGGGAAATTGTGGAAATATCATCTGGAGCATTAGGATATGGCATGGTACATTCAAGACACAATATTTAGTCATTTAAATTCTAATTAAAGTTGTAATTTCGTTTTCTAGAAGCCTTAATTAGAATTAGGTGTTTTGGACCCTTTTAGGGGCATTTTTGTAAAAAACCAATTGTGGGGGCCATGTGGCATCTCTTTAGGGCTGACTTGTAGTGTGTGGACCCCACCAAATTTGAAATTCTCGGTTTTAGAAGTGAGAATACCGAGCACACACTAGCCACTTTCATTTTACATGGTTTTTGGCTCACTTTCTCTAGGTTCTCATGTATCTCTCATGGAGCTTGCCATGGGTTTTTCGGTTTTGGGCTATATGAATGAACAAAGTTGCAGATTTTATTCCTCTCTTGCTTTAATCTTAGTTGTCTTGGCTTGGTAGAAGTATATGACCACCCATTTCTCTCTTCATTTCCTTGTTGTTGATGTTGGAGCTTGAGCTTGTAAGCCTGTCTTTGCCTTTTCATGATGGATCTTGGTTTTGAGTGACTTTATATTTCGTTTTCCTCTCCTTTGCTGCTTTTCCTCACGTTTTTCCTTGCATTTTATTTGGTTGGATGATAAAAATGGAGTTCTATGTGAGTTTTGGATTGATGTGTGGGTGTTGTGGTTTGGGCTCTTTCTTCTTGATTTTTGGTTTTGATGTTTGAAGCAAGGATGGAACCATATTTTGGGGTTATTATTGTGGCTGGACAGAGCTTGAATTGGTAGCTTAATTATCATTTTAGTTTTTTCAAAGAAATTTGAAGAGAAGAGAGTTCGAACTTGGGTTGAAGGAGTTAGATTTTGTGTTTGATGTGTTTTTATGATTTTACATGTGCAAGCTTGGTTTCTAGAGCTCATTCTCGGTATTGAGAAGAGGAAGAAAGATTATGAAGGTGTGTGTTGGTGAAGAAAACGAAAATGAGTGTAGTAAGGAGAGAGAAATGCACATTTAATTTTTACCACTTTTAGCCAAGCAAAAGGAGATGCTTCTTTTAACTAAAGGAATTTTTTCCACTTTGGTTTTGTCTCTAGCATTGTTGCAGCCGAGAATTGCAAGGGGATGAGAGGTCTTTGGTGTTTATTTTTCATTTGACCTTGCTTATGTGGCAC
>NC_028354.1:8800282-8829218 GCF_000741045.1 Vigna radiata var. radiata
CCATTTGAACTTTTAATTTATTTGTTGAAACATGACTTGTCAATTATTCATTACTGTTGTAATATGTAAACCCCTTTTTGTAGTGAAACTGTTAATCACTTTATATAGTGATTAACGACTGGACTTAGATTCTGTTGAATCGAACCAGTATAAAAATTACTTGTGTGATTTTCTATTCCCTACACTGTTTACTGTTTACGCATATTAACTATTTGATAAATTTTCTGAAATAAAATTGATTTTTGAAAAAGGACCAACTTATTTTAAAAAGTGACTGAACACGCAATCCGCTTACTCTAAGTTTTATTCCGCTGCGTCATACTCTATCTTAGAACGATACCGATTGTTCCGACAACCTGCAGTTGAGAGACTTGTAGAATCTTCCTTGATTCTTTATTCTAAAGAGAAACCAAAGCTGCATACATCATTCAACACCCTTGTCTTGTACTTTTATTTCATTTGATTTGTAAGAGTGTTTGTAAAACACCATTAAGCAAGTGATTTGGAAGAATTCTCAAGTGTTCTTCCATCACTTGTAATATTTGACTTTAATTGGACAATTGAAATTGGTAGACAGTGAGTGTGTGTTGGTTCCAAAGTTCCAAGCCTCATCTAGGAGATCTCATCCTTTTATTTTCTTGCAAAAGCGTTTAGGAAACTTAGAGTCTGGCCTTAGAGTCTTAGTTGTTTTCTTTGTTTATTTGAGTCTTCTTTTGTAATCTTAGAAGTGATCTTTGAGTTACAATAGCTAAGTAAGTAGCCTAGAACACTTTTGGAAAGGAAAAGGCTTGGTACATAAGCAACCCTAGTGGTTCACCTCCCTTACCTGAAATTTGTTCTTTGGTGAAATCTAAGTACTTGTAACACAAGAAAACTTTTACAATCACAAAATGTCAAAGCGTCAATCTCCAAGAGTTAGTGACTCTGAGGAACAAATTACTCTCAAAGATATTTCAAATCAACTTAGAGAGTTAACTCAATGGAGACACTGAAAGAAAAATGGAATATGCTTAAAAAGATAGAGAAAGACTAATCACCATAATTCAAGATGAGTTGAGAGTCATGAGAGATGAGCAAGGAAGAGCGCGGGGAAGTAGGAGTGGAGATTCCCACCATGAGGGAGAGAGCTTTAGAATGGGAGATTATTATGGGTATTATTCTTCTTCTAGAAGGTATAGGAGGGAAGTGCAAGAACCACCTCCCCCTAGAGAAGTCAACATTAACTTGCCTCATTTCCATGGAAAGGATGATGTAAAGGCCTTTTTAGATTGGGAAATGAAGGTGGAGCAACTTTTTGCTTGCCACCAAGTAAGTGAAGAGAGAAAGCTTCCTCTAGCTACCCTAAGCTTTCAAGGGTATGCCATGTATTGGTGGACTGCCATAGTGGAAGAAAGAAGGCACCACTAAAATCCTCCAATACAATATTGGAATGATTTAATCATTGCCCTTAGGAGGAGACATATTCCCTCCTACTATCGTAAAGAGCTTATGGATAAACTCCAAAGGCTACAACTAAATTCTATGTTTGTAGAACAATATAGACAAAAGATGGAGTTGTATATGATGAGGGCAAGAATTGAGGAAACGGATGAACTCACAATGGCTAGATTTTTGAGTGGGCTCAATTATGAAATCAAAGATAAGGTTGAACTACTACCTTATATAGATTTGGATAGTCTTGTCCAAATGTGTATCGAGGTAGAACAACAAAATTTGAGAAAATCCTCTCTCAAGAGAGCTCAAGTTCAACCCTCTTTTGAAAGAACCAGTTTTAAAGAAAAAGAGCCTTTTAAACCTCTAGCCAAGATTGTTGAGAAGCCCAAACAAGAGTCATCTTCACACACTCGGACTAGTGAGATCAAATGTTTTAAGTGTCTGGGAAGAGGACATATAGCTGCCCAATGTCCCACCAAAAGAACTATCATCTAGAGGGGCATTGGCAGTTATAGTAGTGAATCCTCCAGTAGTGAGAATGAGAGTGATCAAGAAAAATCCACTACTGAAGAAGTTTATCCTTGTGAAGGACAACTTCTTATGATCAAAGAAACATTTGACAACCAATCCAGTGTAGAACATCTATCTCAAAGAGAGACTCTTTTTCACACAAGATGTCATATTCAAAACAACATTTGTTCTCTCATTGTTGATAGTGGTTCATGTTCTAACTGTTATAGCACTAGATTAGTTGAAAAATTAAATCTTGTTGTGCAACCTCATCCTAAACCTTATAAAATACATTGGATCAATAAAGACGGGAATATCACAATCAAGGATCAAGTCACAGTAACAATTTCCATTGGCAACTTTAAAAACAAAGTTTTATGCGATGTAGTTCCAATGGAAATTTGTCATGTGTTATTGGGAAGACCATGGCAATTTGATCATAAAAAAATTCATAATGGTCTTACCAATACCATAACTGTGCATCATCATGAGAAGAAATTTGTACTTCATCCTCTTTCTTCAACTCAAGTGGCGGAGGATCAAGCACAAATGTGCCTTAACAAGGAGAGAGATGAAAAAGAAAGAAAGTTGAAAGAAGAAAATCAAAGAAGAATAGAAATAGAGAGCAGAAAAAGAGAGGAAGAGAAAAGAGAAGAAGAGAAAACAAAAAGAGAGGAAGAGAAAAGAAAAGAAGAAAAAAGAGAAGAAGAGAGAAAGAGAGAATAAAAGAAATTGAAAGAAAAGAAGTGGAAGAAAATGAGCAAAAACAACTAAGAGCAATAACTCCTCCAACTACAATGGCATCAAAACTATTAAGGGGAGGTTTTCTATCCTTTCACTTTTCTCCATTTATCATTAAGTGTTCTAACTTTAACTTTTCTTTCAAAGAATTTCCCCCATCATCTTTAAAAAATATTACAACTTAAAAAATGTGGCAATTTAATTGAGTTATCGTTACCTTTAAGGTCTCAACTAACTCAAGACAAAAATAAACTTTTGAAAGAAGTAAGACTTCATAGATTTATAAAATTTGAACCATTCAACATTAGGAAGTCTTCTTCTAAACATACTTTTTCATATATCTTGGATCAATTAGAACTAATTAGTGATATGTTTAATGCTTATTGCAGAAGGATATTTGATCCAAGAGGAATTCTTGTGAAGTCAATAAAAAGAAGTCCTCAGACAAACCATCCGATTTGAGGACAAATCCTTTCAAAGAGGGAGGGGATGATACATGGGGCCTAAGCCCAATAAATAAAGTCCACAAAACCAACCCAAGAAGAAGGATAAAGAAGTCATTTACATAAAGGGAAGGGGGTGAGTTTAGTAAAGAAGGGGGATGCATCATGAAAACACATGTCAACTTCAACACGCTGCAACTTCATTCTTTTCATATTGTAAATGTGATGCATTTGCTTTCTTCTTGAAGGCCAACACATGCTGCACATGACCTGATACATGGTAGCTGATCCACTTCTTCACAGATCATGAGTTTCTTCACACGGCCAAATGGGTTCATCTATAAAACCCACCATGGCAGCACTTGTATTTAACTTTTTTGGTTGATATAAAGAAACTCAGCTGAAATGAATCACCAGATTCTCTTCACCAAAAGCCACTCCTTGCTTCTCTTCTCTCTACAACTTCCTTCCTTGTATGGAAGGTTGCCTGAGTTATAGCCATTCCCTAAGCACAACCTCTGTTTCCAAACAACCACACAACTCACCTGCTTATGCTGCCCGAACTACTTTCACCTGTTGTTCTCTTTCTGCGCGTCAAAACCAGAGCACCTCTGCATCAACTGCTGTTGACGGTGCTTCTCAGATTTCCAACAATCTCCTTCCATCTTGTGATGCAAATCTCTCGAATCTGCAGATCAACACCACGACAAGACCTTATTAATTATGCTATCTCCACCTTAGTTTTTTGAAAGGTCAAGCAAGAAGCAACAAAGCGTGCTACATCTCCCTTCATCCTAGACCACCAGAAAGACTCCTTGAGGTCTTGATACATTTTAGTAATGTCAGGATGTATGCTAAAACGACTCTGATGTCCTTCCTCAAGGATCAATCTCTTTAGCTCACTATCATTAGGAAGACACACTCTGCCTCTAAACCTCAATACACCGTCAGCCCCCAAAACAAAGTCTCTGGCCCGCTCAGTACCAATCAAACCCACTAATCTCTACAACTCGACGTCTAACTGCTTCTCCCTGATACAACCAACAGATCGGTCGACACCACAAGACTGCTACACCTGATACAATCTGACTCTAAATCCACTTGCAATCTCAAATCTCTGAAGCTCTCCACCAACTCCAACTCTCTGATCATCAATGCAGAAACATGTACAGACTTCTTACTCAAAGCATCTACTACCACATTCGCCTTTCTTGGATGATAGAGGAGATCAAACTCGTAGTCTTTCAAGAATTCCATCAATCTCCTCTACCTCATATTCAGCTCCTTTTGATCAAAGAGACACTTCAAACTTTAATGATCATTAAACACTTAAAACTGTGCACCATAAAGATAGTGCCTCAAAATCTTCAAGGTAAACACAACTACTGCCAACTCCAAGTCATGAGTGGGATAATTCTTCTCATGAATCTTGAGCTGCCTTAAAGCATAAGCAACCACTTTCTTCTCTTGCATCAACACACAACTCAGTCCCTGATAAGAAGCATCACAAAAAAACTCAAAAGGTTTACCTGTGTCAGGGATCACCAATACTAGAGCACTAGTCAACCTTTGCTTTAGCTCTTGAATGTTAGACTCACACCTATCTTGTCGAAGCAAAAGGTTGATCTTTCCTTGTCAATTGAGTCAACGACGCTACTATCTTAGAGAATCCCTCTATGAAGCGACGATAATAACTCATCAAACCCACAAAGCTCCTGATCTCAGTGGCAGACTCGGGTCTCTCCCATTGAAGCACTGCTTGCACCTTTGCTGGATCCACAGAAATGTCGTCAGTTGAGATCACATGCCCTAGAAACTGCACCTCTTTCAACCAAAACTCGCACTTAGAAAACTTGGCATACAACTTCTTCTCTCAAAATACCCCAAGCATTTTCTAATAAGGTGATCCTCATGCTCCTCTCGAGTCTTGGAATAGATAAGTATGTCATCTATAAAGACAACAAGGAACTTATCTAGAAACAGCCTGAAGATCCTCTTCATGTAGTCGATAAACATGGTTGGAGCGTTAGTCACACCAAAAGGCATAACCACATACTCATAGTGACCATATATGGACCTAAAGGCAGTCTTCTACACATCACCTACCTTGACCAAAATATGATGATAACCCGACCTAAGGTCTATCTGTAGCTCCATGTAGCTGATCCATCAAGTCATCAATCCTAGGCAACGGGTACTTGTTCTTGATGGTTAACTTGTTCAACTACCGATAGTCCACACACAACCTGAAGCTATCATCCTTCTTCTTTAGAAGAAACACCCCACGACGAGACACTAGGCCGGATAAACTGCTTCTCAAGCAATTCTTCAATCTGCATCATAAGCTCTGCTAACTCCATTGGAGCCATCTTATAAGGAGGTATTGATGCCGGTCCTTCACCTGGCACCAGATCAATAGAGAACTCAACCTCCCTTTAAGGAGATAATCCTGGCACTTCCTTAGGAAACACATCAAGAAAATCACTCACAACGGAGTGATCCACCTTCTCGCTACGCTGCTCCACTTCCATGTGAGTCAGCACAAGAAAACAAACTGACGCCTTAACCAACTCTTGCCACACTTGGCCTGAATACAATAATGACGACTCCTCAACCTCAACTTGTTCTCACCACAGTTTATGAGAATGTGATTGCCAGACAACCAATCCATCCCCAAGATCACCTCTACCCTTTGTAGAGGTAAACAAATAAGATTCACTCGGAGCCTACACCCCTCAACCTCAACTAGACATCTAGAACACACCATAGATATCCGAACCAAAGCAACTGCTCGTGTAGACACCACCAGATCAAACTGTAGCTCTCCTACTACCAATTCTAATTTATCAAAAAAAGCCTCAGATCAAACTGTAGCTCTCCACAACCGTGGCATTTCACACCCCCAAAGTGAGTAGTCTGACTCTGCTGCACAGATGAATGAGAAGAAGAACCACTAGAGCCAGAAGAAGAAGGCCTAGAATATGGTGTCTTCCAAGAGCTAAAACTGCCTCTGGACATAGTTGGTCCTCCAACCCTCAATGGTTGACTCTGATAGCTTTCCACTCCCTTCTTGATCTTCACTAAAACTTTGGCTCTCTCTACCAACATAGGAAATTCTTTAATGCACAGACTAGCCACCATCAACTTGATGTCACCCCTCAATCCGTTCTCAAATTTTCTGCACTGCCACTCTTCATCCATGGCTAAAGTGTGAAAGCGAATCAAGTGCTTGAAACGATCAACATATTCTAAAATAGTCATATTTCCTTGTACCAACTGCAGAAACTCCATCTCTCTGGCAAATCGCACGCTGCCCAGAAAATACTTTGCATAAAACTTCTTCTTGAATACTTCCCAAGAAATTTGAACATCATTGTTTTCTAACAAAGACCTTGTGCTGCTCCAGTAATGGCTAGCTTCCCCAGATAGCAAGTACTTTGAGAAAGCCAATATGTTCTCCTCTAGACATCTCTTTGCATTGTAGATTCTCTCCATACCACATAACCACTGATCCGCCTCATCAGGACTACACTTGCCATTGAACTTAGCGAGATTATGTTGAAAAAAGCTTTCCAAGCTCCACTCCTGAGTATGAACGAATGAAGAAGAAGGTTCTGCTATAGCCTGCCACTAGTCATAAATCCATGTACTGCCTTTGGGATGTCTCAACTGATACCCTAGCAACTTCCAACCGCTGCAAGGCCACAGTATTCTGCTGCACCAAGGTAGCATTCTGCGATTTTATAGCAGTCAACACTGCTTCCATCATTCTCATCATGTTTGGCGCAACAAGATTAGTAGGTAAGGGAGGAGGAGACCTAGGTGCCATCTTCTGTTTACACAGAGAGAAAAGTCATCAGTCCAACTCAAAGAAACAAGGATAACCACCTAGACATAACTAAGAGTACACAAGCACAAGCAGGAGACTCACAACCTACAGGATTCCTAAAGAAAGAACTGCTCTGATACCATTAATGTTGTTGGAAAATAGGTTGGCTTCTTTCTTCACCAAGAAGGGGGTGAATTGGTGTTGTTTCAAAAACAAGTTCTTTTCGCAATCTTGTAAACAAAGTCTAAAGCTTTTTAAACTTTCTTGAAATGCAAGCAATCAGAATATGTATGCAGCAGAAAATACGTAGTTGACTTCGTAAAGAATAAAGTCGACTGTAATGTAAAAGATAAGGGATAGAGAAATGCAAACACAGGTTTTTATACTGGTTCGGACAACAATCCTACATCCAGTGTCCTTCCAACCCAGGAAGCAAATGCACTATAATGGTTGCGGTTTTTACAACAAGGAATTTATAGAAGACCTCCACGTCAAAAATATAAATCTCCTTTCTAACCCAAAACCAAAATGTAGCTACAGAACAAAACCAGACTTGCAGCAAGAATCCCCTCTTGTACAATCTAAAACACCACTTTGAATAATCCTCAAAGTGAAAAACCTCTGTAATCATCAACAGGTACAAACAACAGTCTTCTTGGATGCCAAGCCACACAAACGATTTCAGCAGTCTTCACAGGATGTCAAGCCTTCAAGATCAATGACAAAACACCTTCTTGTGCAGATATTGATCAGACAATGAATGTGCAATACAATCTCCTCTTTGAATCTCTTTCAAGAAAGATCACCACCTTCTTCTTGGAGCTAAGAGAAATCTGAATCACAATTGAAATTGTCAGCTCATCAAAAGTCTTCTAAACAGACTTGTGTTAAGTCTATTTATAGATTTCTGTTAGTCAGATGATTTCTCAGTCGAATACGCTACTAATTCAGTCGATTGTATTATGACAGTTATAACATATTAGTCAACATAACACCTTTCAGTCAACTAAAAACAAACCACACTTAATACAATTGACTAAGTCACCAATGCTCAACTAACTTTCAAAAATATAGTCGTTAGAGTGCAAGAGCATAACAGAATTCCAAATCAGACAATAGATACAGTCGAATGTGTAACTCACATATTCGACTATCAACATGTAAAACATTTTGAAATTGTTTTCTTCTCAAAATAACACACAACACTGATTTTCAAAGTCTGTACAGAGGTTTTAGTAAAGTTGAATCCATTAGTAATGTAGTCGACTATACTATCACTTTGTTGCACAAGAATAAGTTCATAAAAGTGCTCGTGATTTTCGGCTTTAAAACATGTGTAGTAAAACATATGAAATGATGCATAGCACATAACACATTAAGCATGTAAACACGTTCCAGATATATATCAATCAATAAACATAGGAACATGTAACACTTCACATAAACATGTTTAACAGATATCACAATTGATTAGCATAAGAACATGTAATGCAGTAGCAACATGTGCTTGTTATTAAGCAAATGTGTTGTCATCATTAAAAATCAGATTGATATAAAAATTGTGTTGTCAACAATCTCAACAAATGTAACATCCCAAAATATATAGTATAAACTATATAAAAGAGTCGTCACATTTATGATAAGATAATACAGTTATCCGACCATAATATAAAGTATCATACTTTACAGTTATCCAAAATAGCTATAGAATTTAATCTTTATATACAAACAGTCTATTTCAAAACTATTTACAATGTTAAACTCAAACTGACTAAACAACTGGATCCTCTCCATCAAGTGCTTCTCCACTAAGATCTCATCTCCCTCTGCTCACACCCACAGGATGATCATGCAAAATAAAAACACCACACATACAAAACACAAATACAAACAGAAGTGTAAGTTAGATATAAAAGAATTCATACAATTACATATAATATAACATACACATGATTATAAATTAAGCAAGATAAACTAATTCAAACATCCTAACATGTTATGACCTAGACTTGACTATCCAGACTTAGAATGAATACTGAGATATGACAGGTTTTTCATTTGTGGTAGCCTCTACTGCTTTGCAAAGCCATTGCCATGAGTTTCACACTACCACACACACAAGGTGAGTACATTACCGTGCAATAGACATCCAAGTAGCGTCTACACTAGGACCTCCTACTACTCTCACCACATGAATCAATCCTCTCTATGTGAGAATGAAAGATCATTAGAGTGTTAGGATAACCCCCAATATTAAGCTCCCTGTATTCATTCCAAACATACTTATATCTCACCGAGAGGTTCCACTTTGAACTCATACTTTATTTCCATTTAAATTCACAACTCCCTTCTCTGATAATCATATAATTTAATATACATTCATACAAGAATAATTAAGAAAAGAGTAAACTAAATCAGGACCATTTGCTCAACGCACACTCTCGCATAGCGAATCCAGAGGTTTCTCGCACAACGACATAAGCTCGTTGTGTGAATAAACTTCCAGTGGTACTAGTCCTCAACCTCTCACATAACACCCCAATTCACTATGCGAAAGTCTAAATAGTGGTCCAGACCCCCAAGATCTCGTAGAGTGCACTCCCTCGCTATTCGAATAAATCTGGCAGTGACCCTAGACCATAACCAGGCGTTCAGTGCATTGATTCATTGTGCGAATCGTTAGATAGAGAGCAAATTCCACAACCATTCGCACAACGCACCTTCTCGCTATGCGAAATGCTCAGACAGAGAGGAACTCGCCATGATCACTCGTTGTGCGAATCTATTCGCTCAATGAGTCTGCATAATTCTGTAGCACGAACTCTGCAGAATTATGCAACTCAACCCCCCTTTACCAATTCTTACTATTTTTCCCAACTTTTAACCCACCTAAATTGAGTTATATACCTAATTAGACTTAACTAATTGCTTCTAAACCTTCTTATCATCGGTCTAAAGTGTTTATGAACTAATTCCTACTTCAAAACCTCTAAAATCAACATTATATACCCAAAATCCAATCTACCACTTTTAACACACTTTTGACCAGTTTAAGGGCTCAAGCAAGTCACATTTGACTTACCAAAGCTGCTTCAACAGACCAATTGAGCATTCAACAGACCAATTGGGTCTAGGCCGAACACTTTTGGCTAGGACCGAACACTGATAATATAATCGAACGTTTTATTAATAAATACTTACTCATATTAGCCGAACATACTAAGAAATCGAATGCTAGTACAAGACCGAGTACTCTAAAGAACCGAGTACTGGTACAAGACCGAGCACTTTAAAGAACCGAGTGCTAGTACAAGACCGGGCACTCTAAACATATACAAAATGTATAAATAGGATCATTCTCTGAATTAACTAGACACTGTGTACCAACTGAAACAATTATAGTATCTAAGACTTAAACTCTTTTGAATACATTATCCAATTTTACTACTAATTGGAAATAGAAAACAATACCTAGACCAAACGCTTATTTTCGATTCTACATAATACAAGACCGATCAGTCAGTAACTGAAATTCTACCAAAGAAGAACTCAGTTAAGACCAAACACATAGAACAAACCGAACGATCACGAATGACTCTCGGCGACAAGTAATAATTCTGCAGAATACTGCAGAATTATGATCAAGCCCAATTCCTACCTAGTTCAGGCCATTTATCAATCATCCACAAATACAGACAAACAAGCAGTAACACCAATATTTCATATCCATCAAATAACCAAACAAAATATCATTCAAACATACAATCCATTCAAAATAGAGAATCATAATTAAATTATACAAGCTTCACTTACCTTTTTAACAGAACAGCTACTTAATCAACAGCAAAATACGTCCACCAAACACCAACCTTTCTAGAATACCTATAACCCACCGAACAAGAAGGAAAGATCAACCAAAAGACCAAAACATGATCAGGATTTTTGAAGATGAAGTTGATGAACACATGCAACTAGAACTTTGGCTTGCATGTGCTTGAAACCAGGTTTCTTAGCAAGAGAATGAACTTACCAACTCAAAACAACAACTTGATCGGTGCAAATGAAAGCCCTTAACACCAGGAAAGCTCAAGCGTAGCCTGATTGTTGATTAGAAGTAGAAGGATATGAGAATTTGTAGAGAGAAGGAAGAGAGTTTATAGAGAGAAGGAGGAGAAAATGCAACTCAGAAACTTGGGGAAGAAGGTGCATGCAGGAAGTGGCTCGAGGTTTTTGGAAAAGCCAATTATATCTATTAAGACTCCGGCAAGTGTACCGAATCGTATCAAGTAATATAAATGGTAAATCCAAGTATCGTTTCCCTAGAGACTCACGACCTAAACAATCATGTGATTTTTTGACTATTTAAGACTTGAGAACGAAAATCTTTTGTTTAGAATGCAGAAATAAATATGAATGCAAGTGTTTGATCAATTGACTAAAGAATGCACAGGTGAATAGTTGATAAAATATGAGATGATTATATTGTTGGGGTTTCCAACTTATCCTATCCACTCTCATGTATTTACGATTTCAACTTCTTCATTAATGTTAATGCCACTCTCTAAAACACTTAAAACCGATGTCTCGGTGAAGTAAGTTTATCCTTAATTACGAGTTAATACAATTTCTAGCATCCCTAATAATTAATTTTGAAGCACATGAGTGTATATGCAACCAACCCTCATATTCCTATGTCTAGGCAATACTACCTTTGGGAGAACTTCTCCAGTTCTAGATTTTCCCGTATGGTTCCATATCCACAAAATCAATAAGTTTAGAGGAAAAACCCTAACAATAATAAAGTAAAGCATTTGTAATATAAATCAATTCAATACATGAGAGTTTCAAAGGATTACATCGTTTTTCCAATAACAATGGAAGTTTAGTTCACCTTAAACATGGTGAAACTAGATGAAAATATGGAAAATAATGAAAATAGAACCCTAAAAGTTGAAGATCGGAGTTTCCGCATCCAAAATCTGCCTCCAAGGGGTGAAATGAGTGTTTCTGCGCCTCTTTCTATCAAAAGATACCCTCTCTGGGTCGTCCAAATCCTTATATAGTTTATAAATAGTAGAAAACTGGCCCAAGCCTACGTCATCAGTGCTCAACACCTAAACTGGCGCTTAACGATAGGTGCGACACTCAAAATGACGCTTAACGGTGGCGCTCAGGCGCGAGACAGGGGAAATTGGCGCTCAATGCTAGAATTGCAGCTTAGCCCTGACTACGGTTCTTCTATTTGTCACTTTTCCAGCTTTTCCTAACTCCAACTCCTTTCTACTTCAAGCTCTTCTTCCAATTCATCTTAATTCTTGTCAAAACAAGGAAAACCAAGCATAAAACTAATAATACCACCTTTAACTCTCTTATTCTCACAACTTAAGCAGAAGCATGATTTCAAGCTAAATTCTAAGTCATAAAGGGTGTTTTCAGTATCAAAATTAAGAATCAAAATAACGGTATTTCAACTGTTATCAATATGAATAAATACTTTATAATCAATTATTTTAGAAATATGAATAAATATTTTAGAAATATTTTTTAATATCATAATATATGAATAAATATTTTAGAAATATTTTTTAATATCTTAAAATATATCTTATTTTATAATAATTTAGAGATAACAATTTCAAATTATTAGAAAAATGATGATAAATTGGATTTTCATAATCATAAAAGAATACTCAAATGATTTTTCAAATATATTTTTAAATACTAAAATAAGACGAAATAATTACCAACATCGAAAGTTGTATTTAAGACAAACTTTAATAAAAGAATTTATCAATATTCAATATTATCTTTAAAAAAATATAGTAAATATATAAAAGATGGATTTGTAAAAAAAACCAATTTTTATGTTTGTTTACAAAAGGAGTTTATTGTTTCTGTATATAATTAACAAGGACTTCTATATAATATAGTTGCACATGATTAATTCATATTACTATATGATTATTTTATAAAATTTTAATAAAATGTGTTTCAATTAAGTTTTTTTTAATATATTTGTTTATTTTTATATTGTTTTATTTAAATTTAAAATATTATTTGAAAGATTTAAGAAAAAAAATCGAAATCGATCAAACAGATAAATGCGGGAGGTTAAAAACAATGGTTGAAAATTATAAAAACAAATTCAGTAAAATTCTGTTTCGGAAATTTTCATTAACACCATGGTTATCAAAATGTTGTCAAATTCCCGTAGTTGAAAAAACATTTTCCTAAATAAAAACTGAAATCGTTTGGTGATAGTAGAATCAGAAACGCTGTGCTTCGAGTTTAGTATCTAGGGTTAGGAATCTGGTTTTCTTGGTTGTCGTTCTCGTGTTCTACCATGGCTACTACTCAAGAGAAAGTGTCGTTGAACCTTGTAGTGAACAAAGACACAAACAAAGTCTTATTTGCCGAAGCTAAGAAAGACTTCGTAGATATCTTATGTAGCTTCTTAACCCTACCTTTAGGAACCATCATCAGACTTGTGGAAAACGAGTCCAACATGGGTCCAGTAACAATAGGTTCTCTCAATTCATTCTATCATAGTGTGGAAGCTCTTGACGGCGGGTTCCGGTGGAGACAGGGATATAATAAGCAAATGCTATTGCGTCCCAGGAACACGGCCGAAGATTTTTGCAAAACTCTTAAGGTTAACATTGATGACACTCCCCCCAGAGAAAGATTTGTCTATCGTGGGTCTTTTCCGGAATGTTCACAGAATGGATTTGTCAATGATGTTGCGACTTTTGTCATCACTGATGATCTGATTCTAATGCCAAAATCTGTGGACTATCCAAGATTGGCTATACTGCAGGATTTGGGAATCAAAGGTCCGTTTTCATTGAAGGAAATTACAGTGGATGTCACCAAGAAAAAGGTTCTTCTTTTACATCCAATTATCGATTGCTCTTTTAATTCTATTTTTCTTCTCATATTTGATATTAATATTTTGTATAGGTACTGGATTTGTTGAAGTGTTCTCTCCTTTCCGAATCATGTTTGACAGATATGCTATTAGAAAAGAAACCACTCATTGAGAGGCCAACGGTTTTCTCAGGTAGTGTTGAGAATAATGGCGACATCAAATTCGCAATGAAGCTATTTATAAGAAAATCAGATGGCAAAGTTTTGTATGGTCTTGGGGCAAAAGAAATCGCAAACATGCTTTTAAGTTTTCTGACCTTTCCTTTGGGAGGAGTTGTGCGTAAGTTGGGAGGAAATAGCTGTGTGGGCAGCATCGATGGATTATACAAAAGCATAGTTGATATGAATGACTTATATTTCATGTCAAAATTTGCAAAAAACAGGCTTGTTGATCCTTACTTGCTCCTTTTGATGTCACTAATTGATTTTGGATCATCGACAACTAATGAAGGTAATGTGAGGATGTTTGCTATTACCGATGATTTGGTCGTAACACTATATTCTCCCACATCAGATTTAAATTGCATTGGCCAGATTACGGAAAAGATTATCAGCATTGGCCTCGTGGAGGTAATTCTATATGTAGTTTTATTTCTTCTTTTTTTTTTTTTGTGTGTGTGTTTTGAACATTTCTTCCACTTTTATCATGGTTTCTCACTTGTTTTGATGCAGTGTCTTAATATACTGAAAGCATCGTTGACGTCGACATCTGCTCTCACAGTTGGTCTCGCTCACTTGTTACCTGAATTTACTGATCTGGTTTCATCACACGATGATGAGAATTCACTACCAGATGCATCTTTAATAGAAGGTGTGTCTTCATCAGAAGAATTTGATGAACCGGACAGTTCATCTTCATCAGGCGAATCAGACCGTTCGTGTGACGTATCAGACAGTACGAGTTCATCATCCTATCCGTGGCCATCAGACGATACGGATTCATTCGAGTTCATCTGAGTTAGGTCTTGTTATTAGATGTTATGGTTGTTATGTGGGTTGAACAATATGCGTTTATTTAGGAGTTTGTTAGATACGTTTAGCTGTTTTTACCTTAATGGTAATTTCCTTTTGGGTCTTTTCGTCTATCTATTACAACAATTTGAATTCGTTGACTTTAATTTATCTCAACTTTGATCTAGAACAATCCTAAACCCTCAGTAGATATAGATTTTGACGATTTCTCTCCTGATAACTTCTTCTAAATTTGTAAATAAAAAATTAACTATTTCATTTTTGTAATTTACAAGATAAATTATTTAATGTTTTTGAAATTTGCTCATGTTATATTTTTATATGCGTATATAACAAATTTGTGTTCTGTTTTGGTAATTGGAAAATTAAAATAGAATTTAACCCAAAACGCGGTAGATTGAAAGTTGGCAACAAATTTATTATTTTCAGTTTACATTTAGTACAATAAAAAATGAAATCTACTAAATTCAGTTAAATTATTACTTGAAAAGCGGTTTAGTTTTAGTTTAGTTGAATATCACATTAGGTTATAAGTTTTAATTATCTTACTTATAAATATTTAAAAACTATTAGGAAAACTTAACATGTTTTTTCTTTAACTCCCTAAAAAATGTTTACAATTGAGTAGTATCATTTACACTCATCTGACACGGTCCATATAAGCTTTTTAACCAGATAAGTTTTTCGAAAAAAAAAAAAATTGTGCAAAAGGATGTGGGTAAAAGGGAAAAAAAGTAAAATTTGGGTTTCCTATTCTTTTGCATCGTTGTTTGTTTGTGCCCTTGAGCTACTTCAATCGGTGGTGTGTTTGGGGTAGGAGATGATCATCTTTTTCGAACTTATTAGGTAGGAGATGATCATCTTTTTTTAAAAGAGACACTGTAGGTAGGAGATGATCATTTTTTTTTAAAAGAGACATTGTAGGTAGGAGATGATTATCTTTTTTCGAACTTATTAGAATTCCTTTTCCACTCACGGGTGAAAAAAGAACCTATTACGTCGTTTATTTTTTGCCTTTAACGACGCATTTACTAGCGACGTTAGAGCGGGTGACGTAAATTTACATCGAATATTACTGGGTGACATTAATCGAACTTGTTTACGTCGAATACAAATGTAATTGACGTAATGTTAACATCTTTTATATAGATCGATGTTAAGGCACGTCGTATAGAGTAGAGTTTGACGTCCAATATTTGAATAAATATTCTTTTTAAAGAATGATTTTTCATCAAATGGTCAGGGGAACTGACATAATGTTGACGTCGACTAGAAGATTGTTGACGTAATATTCACGTCGAAGTGCAAATTGGACGTCAATTTTTTATTAAATATTTATATTTACAGGAATATTTGACATCAATTATAAGGTAAACGATGTAAGGTTGACGTCGAACATGTTTACAGTTGACATTACTATTGTTGAGCCCTAGAGATCCTTGCCCAACATTTTATTATTATCGTTATCCACTGCATTATATGAACGTCACTCATCGCCTTGATTGACGTTAAGATACATATATTAACATTGGACAGTGTATAAAATGACGTTACCTTCAGTGTTTTTTTATTAAATTCCATTCATTTTAGCTCATTTAAGCAAACCTGAAATACAGAAACCAGTTTTCCAATTCCTAAATACACAAATTAATTAATTTAAACCATGCTATCATCAATTCATGCTATCATCAAAACATAAATGAACCCACTTTTCCATTAATCTATTCTAAATAATCTATTGAAAGTATACATCTATTCACAGTTAAAAAGTTGCACGAGTAAGTAAATGCTACTATCATGAAAGGAAAAACCTAAACTATAGCTATTTAAAATGTTTATTCAACAAATACCCTGTCCGTTCCTCTCTTATCGTATTTATTACTTCATTGGACAATGCAGAGGTATTGTTGAATTGCTGCAAAATCAAGGAAGGAAACTTTACAATTATATTCATTTTAATGTCAAAAGTTTATTGATATTTGTAAGATTTTCAAATGTAAATTTCTACCTCAGTCCAATATCCTCTGATTTCTGCTCGGATGATTGCCTTCATCCATGACATGATGTAGTAGGCACATGCCCAGGAATCATTATGCTTATTACACTAAACATGTGAAAGAACTTAGTCAAATGTAATGGTTTAAAATTGACTACGAAAATTAAAGGTTAAAGATCAACAAATTCCAACCTTAGGATATATAATATCAATTTGTTGTCCTCTGGTCCCAGTCAGAACTCTAAACAAATTTGAAACATTTGAAATATTAGAAACATAAGTTAATATATTAATATCATAATGAATTGATAAGAATGAATGTAATACTTACGTTTGTATCAAGGACCTCAACTCCGGTTTTATCTTCCTATGAAGAGAACAAAACCATACAACTTGTGCTTTTTTTGGAATGATCACCATGAGTTGCCAATGGCCCCTATCATATATCAACAACCAGTGAGTTTATTGATTAAAATTTGATAAAAGTTGACAATATTGGGAAAACATACGCATCAATGTATGGCGCCATATATGTCTCTCTCTTAGACTTGGTCATCCATGTTTGCATATTTGATTTTCTGGAATCTAATGTGTTTCCAGATGGTTGGATGGTCCGAGGTTCAAAAAATCCATAAATTGACCCCCGACTTGATTCCACTACGACGGTGTCCATGTACCTATAAGAATAAAGTTAAGTATATTTATTAAAATGTAATAATACTAATAATATACAAATTGGAAAATAACAAATAAAAAACTTACATGCACCACAATTGTATGCATGAAATGTTCAACATTCTATCTCCACCAATCAGCTCAAATGCATCACTGAATTCAATATACAATGGAATATGGAACTCGACGCCAAACGTTCTTATCTCCCACTACACTGCTACCGATTGTTTTTTCAACTGAGGTAATCTTGACATCAATATGGATAGAGGATCATCGTCTTCTACTTGCACACGAGCCTTAGGTTGAGCCATTGCTTGTTTCTCTGGTCGGTAGACCTGCAAGTCACATTTACAGAAGTTAGGAATCATTTAATTATAACTTGAAGATTTAAGATAATAAAGATAAGAATACAATACCGCTGGTAGGCGAAAATATGGAACGATCAAGGCCTTAGGCTATAAATGTGCCTAAGGCCACCCCCACGAATTGGATTTCATCTTTCGGCACTGACACTCGAGCCTGGGGGTCTCTAAAATCATCAATCCTTACCCGTGCATCAGTGGGCAATAAAGGAACACCATGAATGGTCTGGCCTCCTGTAAGCTGTACTCCGATGGCCACTATGTGCGAAGGATCCCCATCAACCAAAAACTCATACTGAATATTGTAATCAGTATGATCTGTATTAAAGCATGAGTCTTTGGTTCTCACGAGAGGTGTTAAAACCCTAACAAGTGTACCAGATCGTTATCAAGTAATATAAATAGGTAAGTCCAAGTATCATTTCCCAAAGGACTCTTAGGCCTTACTTTTCATGTAAGCTAATTGCGTAAGACTCGAGAAAAGAATTAAATTGAGGTTTTAATGCAAAGAACAAAAGTAAACATGCAAATGCAATGATTCAATTGGCTAAAAGTAACTATGGATGAATGAAGTTGTTGGGGTTTACAATTTTGATATGATCATAGATGGGGCAACAATGAAGAGTTTTCAAAGTGACAATAAGCAAAAAAGAGTATAATAGGTTTCATAGGCTTGTATTTGCCTCTTTGTTTCTTTCCTTTAGTTCTTGTGAATAAACGCTTATAAACTCTTCTTTCTCTTTAAGAACAAGCAATGTGGGACTTTCCATGGCTTGGTCTTAAAAAGAATAGGAGAGTAAATGGGCGTCCTAGGTGTTAGTGCAAGGTAGCATAACTAGTTTTCATATTTTGAACTATAGGAGAACTGGATGCCTTATAAAGCCTCTTGGAATGAGAGAATTAAGCAATGTGGGGCTAAGAAAGGCCTAGGGACGTTGCTGGTCAGATCTTAGGCATTCAAGTCCCACATCTCTTGAAACTATCATCCAAACTCACTCCAAAAGCTATATAAGAAGCCTAGGGGTCTCCTTTGTACACACCTTTGCATTGAATGAAATTTGAGTTGAATTGCAATCTTGCATTCTTCTTTTTGAGATAGAATTTTGTCTCTAAAGTCCCAAATTTGGGCAGACCTTATCTTGCTCAAGCAAGTGGCGGTCCTCCTGTTGATGCTTATCTTGGAAGCTTGTTCAAGTGGTGCATTTTCATTTCCTAAGTTTCGTTTCTCTAATCTTTTCCAATTTTAATTTCTTTTCCATTCTCTTAAATGTCATTTAGAATATTCTCTCTAGGTATGCACTTTCCCATCAAATTTCATCTTATCCACCCTCATATATCTACTCTTCTTATTTAATTTGCTTATTTATCATATTGTCATGCAAACTTTCTTGATCTACCCTTAACCCAATCACTTGGAAAAAAGAGCCTATTACTAATTACCGGCTTGCTATCTCTAGCCTCCCCTAGCAATTAAGAATGCATAATAAACAGAAGCAAAATAAATTGATCGTCCTACCCCTATCCCTAGGTGGTATTGTTTAATCAAGGAATCCCCCCAGTTCATGAAATTACTGTACGTTCCCGTATCAATAAAGACAAACAACATTTACCGAATGAGTTAAACGATAAAAACATTAAACACAAGTGAGGAACCCAACAATTGATAAATCAAGCATATGCAAGCATATAAAATAAATAAGAATTTGGATAGATGAGAGTTTCAAAAGATTACATTGTTCCCCAACAACCTAGGGTTTAGTTCACCATAATCATGGTGAATCTAGATGAAATATAATGAAGGAATGGAAGAAATAATCCTAAACTTGGTAGGTTGGAGCCTAAGCATCCAAGGAACCTCCTCCAAGGTGTGTGGAATAGCTCTGGACGTTTCTCTCTGCCAAAAGTATATGTTTTGATTTGCACTGAGGCTATATATAAGCCCAAAAAGATAACAGAAAGATTATAGTATCTAGCTAATAAAAATAGACAACTGCCCAGACACCTAAGTAAACCGCTCAACGGTTTCCCCTCTAGCCGTTGGATCACTCAACGGTCAGTTTTATCGCTGAGCGGTTTGCCCTTGATCGCTCTGGACACTCAACGATCCATTCTGGTGCCATTTATTGTTTTACTTGATTTTAAGCTCATTCTAAGCCATAAAGGGTGTGTTTTGATATCAAATTTAAGTATGAAAATAACGGTTTTTTGACCGTTATCACAACCCTAAACTTAGAACTTTGCTTGTCCTCAAGCAAACAAGACAAAACTTGGCTTTCCACTTCTTCATCAAATAATTCAACACTTTTCAAAATTCTTTTTTCTCACAACAAGTTATTATACAATTTAGATTTCAGTGGAATCCGATAAAGATGCATGCATGCTTTCAATCCAATTCAGTTCACATAATCAAACTTTTTCCAACAGATGTTTTGTTCATGAATGATCAATCAACTAAGCATAAATATAAACATGGATTTAACAATTCTCACCAAGCAAGTGTTTCACTCAATCACTCAAGTGTTTAGGAGGTCACTCTACTATCTACCGTTCACATGTCACATCAAACAATATTGCCATTCATCTAAAACAATCAAAATCATCACATGTAAATGTCATCACAAGGACTTTTTCCAAGGCTTGTAATGAGGCTGGACTATCAAGAAAAAATGGTCTTTCTAGAATACAAAATCCTTGAGTTAAGAGAGTTTAAAACATCATTCAAAGTTCAAGCATACTCTCCTTTTAACCAATCTCATTCATTCCCAAATTATTCCCTTTTTCCTTTTACATTGAGCTCGCTTTACATGCTTTTTTTTCTTATCTTCTTTTCCTTTCTTTTTCTCATGCATTTTTCTTTTTCAACTTTTGAACTCAATGCTTTTTCTTTTGCCTTTCACTTTCCCCATACCACCCCAAACTTGAACCTTTTCTACACATACAATTATTCTCAACCAAACTCAAGGTTAATCAATTCAAACAAGGGTTTTTTCATACTGTTTAAGGCCAAGGTTCAAAAAGGGTATATCATTTAAAATACTTTGGGTGAAAATTTGGCTAAGTAAGNGCTTCCAAGCATGGCCTTGATCATATGACATAAACATGCAATTCAATCAATTATCAAGACTAAGTCAATATCATTCATGATTCTCTATGAAACAGTGTATACATCAACAAAAACTTTGGAGCTCAATACCTCACACAATCATGCTTTCTCACTTCTCATTCATGAATCCTGCTTAGCATCACAATCACAATCATAAATCACTTACTCATTTGTTTACATAGTTAGTGAACCATTAACCTGGATATCAGCATTCACTCATTCTCAATCGTCATCCACAATCATCATCCACAATCAATCATCATTAATAAATAACTCTTCATGCAATAAAGTTAAACCATCATCAGAATCAGTGTACAAGCCAAGCAAAGACAAAAAAATAAAATTTAACCTATACTACTAATTCAAAATACAAAAGGAAAAGAAAAATCCCTGTCCAAGTGTTGGCATCCATCAGTAGATGCCATGTCAATCCATATCCTCATCTGAGTCATAATCATCCCCAACCTAGGCATCCTCAAAGTCATCATCCTCCTGGTCATTATCCTGTCCAACTGGGGCTCCAGCTGCTCTAGACCCACTGCCCTATGCCTGCCCTTGAGGCCAAGCCATCGCACTATGGAATTCATCCATAGTCCAGCTGTGCACTGATGGCGTGTCGTATAGTCGTACAATCATCTCAGCAGTGGCCATCTGCCCTCTACGGAGAGACTCCATCCTCGCCTCCATCATGGACATATACATGTCCCTCATCTAGAAAGGCTCAAGTTGTTGTGCCAGTGCATTTGCAGGCTCATCCTCCTATTTTGCTGCTACCCTTCAGGCCTCTCATAGGGTGGAACTGTAGTGTCCACTCCGGCCTGCTGGCACAAGTATGCAATTAGGGACGGTTGTCCCAGTGGTGTCCTGCTACTCACAGTATTCGTGCAACTCAGAATTTCACTAGCGATAATCTTACCAACGTTCACATCCATCTGCCTCAGCATACAGTAGATGACAAGAATCTGATGCAGCGTGATGTCAAAGACATGAGAGCACGACTGTATGTTGGCATGAGTAAATGCCATCCAGTACTTGGCTAGGGGAGCCAAGTCTGCCCTAAGGATGTTGACTGGTGCTAAATTAGAGTTTCTCTGAAAATGTCTCCTAGGGATGAACATCACTCTCTTAATATCTTCTTAATCCCTGACCTCCCCTAGTATAGCAGCATACCTACACTGCTCTCCTGGCCACTCTGTCCCTAAGAGGGCGTTAATGGTGTCGGGATCGTAGCTGATCAAATGTCCCCTCAGATAGCTCATATACCTCCCAACTGATATTCCTCCCCTGGACAAAGCGTTGGCATAAAACTCCTTCACCAACTCGATACTGGCTGGTGTTGGATATGTAGTCAGTCTCTCCCAGCCTCGCCTCTCAATCTCTAGTCCAAACTCTGGAGCTAAGTCAAGAATGTACATGGCCTTCCTCTCCATCAGCAAATGCCTCTCCTGGACAGTAGCATAATGCTCTTCATGCTTCTTTGAGAGGAACATAGAAGAATAAAATCTCCTAGGACTCTCTGGCTCCTTCCTTTTGTTGCCCATAGTTTTTACTCTTCTTCTAGACATTCCTGTATCAAATAAATCCAATACATTCACAGAAACATCATTAGAGGTTAGTACATCATCAATTTTATGACTCAGATCACACATAATCCAATTTTGAGGGAAAACAGGGCCCCTCAGCATCCAAACATCCAAAAATTCCAGCATTTAGGCAAAATCCACTATAGACTGCTCAGTGTCCAAGGAGACCGCTTAGCGGTTTGCCTCCAGCCGCGCCACCGCTCAGTGCCAAAATAGACCGCTCAGCGGTGACGACTAGGTTTTTTCAGAAACCCTTCCTAAACTATCCTAATCTCCACTCTATTACTAATTTCATCAATCAAGGGAAAAACCATGCAATTCAATCTTACCTGTGATACTCGTGGAAGTGGTGTATCTTCAGAGCAGATTCTTTCTCCTTTATCAACCTCCTCCTCTTTAGGTTCCTGTAAAACATTACAACTATTAGAATGGTACCTGTTGTGCTATCATCTGATGCAACTCCCCTTATGGACTTTCTATGTCTGGCTCTTTTCTTCACTCTAACATTGTTTTCTTTAGAGCTAGTGTGCAAGAGAACATTCTCTTTGTCTCTCATCATGATTTTTCCATCATAGACACTGATATTTTGAAGTAGCCATGAGAGGTCTTCCAAGAATCACTGGAATCCTTTCTTCATCTTCCATGCCCATGACTATAAAGTCCACTAAAAATTCCAACTGCTCCACACGTACAACCACATTTTCCACCATACCAAGTGGCTTTTTAATGAAACCATCCGCCACCGTCACAGTGAGATTAGACAGTTTTAATGTTAGCCCCCCAATTTTCTTCAAGAAACACTTGGGCATCATATTAATGCTAGATCTAGAGTCTATCATTGCTCCTCCTACATCAAAATCATTCACAATACATGCAAGATTCCAACAACCTGGATCTTTTACCTTAGGCAGATAATTCTTCTTCAGAGGTTGAATATCAAATTCCTGCTCATCTTCATCTTCATCTAAATCTATTATATCTCCAAGATAACATTTCATCCTTGCAGGAATCTGTTTAATTACTGAAGGAACTACAGTCACTTGGTTATAAGTTTCTCTGTTCTGCCCATTGTGACTAAATCCTGCTTCCTCTTCTTTCTCACCTTCATTGCTGCTTATCTCGATGACTTCTCTTTCTTCCTCTTCCTCATCACTGCTTCCAATCTCTACAACTTCCCTTTCAGCTTTTCTTTTACTCCTTGTGACAACAACTTTGCTTTCATCTTTAGGTTTAACATCAGTGTTAGCCCTAAATTGGCTCTTCTCTGTGGTTTCTATCCTTTTTGACAGCTATCCAATTTGCATCTCCAGTGATCTGAAACTAGCTTGGTCACTGATGAGTCGATATTTTATCGATTTCACTTAGTTTATTGTGCTAAAATTAATCAGGGAATTGTGCTTACTTATCCGGTATTTTCCCGTTTTTCCTAATTATGCTTAATTTGACCGGAAATTCTAATTTTAATTAATTTGAATTTTCTGAGCTAATTATTTTCATTATTATTTTCAGGGAAAATTATGGAAACACAATTTAGGACATTTGAAGTGTTATCAAATAAATTCAAGACTTTCGTTTTAGACATTTTAAATTTTAGTTATCTTGTAATTTAGTAGTTTAGGATTTTTAGACAAACTTTTACATTGTGGGCCAATGTTGGCAAATTTCATGATGGGCCCAAACTTTGAGGGACACTTGGCACCAAACCCTAGGGTTTTAGGGTGGACCCCACCCTAATTTTTGGTGACACATGGCCTTGCTTTAAGCTAGCAGTCGTCACCCATTTTTTGGGAGTAATTTTTCTCGGCAGAAACAATTGAAGGGGGGAGCTGTAGCGTTTTTGGAGAGGGCAAGGGAGCTGGAACACTTTTTTTATTTTTTTTATTGAAAGAGATGTTTGAAGTTTATGATTATGGATGAAAGAAATTTTCTAGTTTTTTTTTTTTTTTTTGTGCAAGCATCTTCTGTCACGTTTGCTTTATTTTTCTTAGGACAAAATGTTGTTATGATTTCTTTTGCTTGGTTAAAAAAGGAGTTGCACACGTTGATTCATGGAGAAAAATCTTGCATTCTATTTTAGTTGAAAGAGATGCTCTTAACCTGAATTTCATTTTCTTTTCTTTGAGAATAGCATACGCTGCTGCTGCCACATCCTTAATTTTATTTTACCGCTGTAATTATATTCTAGCTTCTTGAAATTTTCATTTGGAAAAAGCACACAGCTGAACTCATTTTTTATTTTGGAGAAGCAGTTCGGTTTCTTTCTAGATAAATGCACAATGATTTACATTCATGAGGTGCAACTGCCACCTCTAGCTTTTAATATTGGGAGTTCCGTTTTCAATTTATGAAAAACAAAGCACTAGGTGTTCAATCATTTAGGGGTGCAGCGTGTTTGAAAAGAGAGAAACGGTGATGTTAAAGAAATAAGGCAGCCTCCACTTTTACTTGTGTTTAATTTTTGAAGTTTTTTTTTAGATGGAAAGGAGTTTTTAAAGAGCATGCGGGTTACTACGTGACGTGTTAGCCTTCTATTTTATTTCAAGAATTGAATATTAGATTAGATGGTAGTTTATGGTGATATGACGGTAGGTTAGGAATTTTCTTTTTTTTTTTGTTTTGTGGGTACACTTTCATTCCTTACATGAAGCTTTTAATTTCATTTCTCTTTGGAAAAGTTTACCTTTGCCGCACGGTATGCCACTCAAGCTATGACTCTTACCCATATTCACCATGTTGTTTAATGTCTCAATTTTCTTATACAATGCATGTTTAATTAATTGTCAACCATTTATTTTCTTTAGTGCCTTATCTTTATTCTTATTTTAATTTTAATTCTAATCTTTACTTTAATGATTTTAATTATCATTAGTTGTGTTTAATTTCCATTTTAAGTTGGTCATTAGCGATATTGCATTGTTTCCTTGAGATTTCTGGACTGTAATTTTGTTTGCCACTCTCACTTGGTTAATGTGAATTCTATTTTTTCACTTGCAATTGGGTATACGCTTAGTTGCCCAGTTGATGTTTAGTCTTTGCTTAGTTGACGAAACTATATGGTGTAAATCAGATTTGACATCGACACTGCGTTCGCTTAGTTCGCTTTTATGAAAACAGGATTAACCGTCGCTTAGTCGGTTAACTCTGTTGGATTAGAGGTTTGAGTAGCGACTTTATTTTGTTAATCTGTGATGGGAACATTGTAATTAAGTTAATGACCAATTGCTTTTATTCTGTCTTTGAACCCGTTTTTAAATGTATGTTTAATTATTAGTTGCGTTTGTATTTTGATTTTATTCATCCGTATTCACCACAAAATCTTCACAACCCCCCCTTCCGTGTTTGACTTGATTCTTGAACCGCAAAATTTGTCCTTCAGAGACGACCTAGGAGTCATTTCTTAGCAACACTTGCATGATTGGACTCATAAACCTTCAAGAATTTGTCAAATCTATCATTTAGATCTTTGTCAAACTCTGTCAGATAAGTAACCTACTGCCACATAGGTGAAGGTTGCTACTGCCTGAAGCCTCCTGTTTGCCCTGATTGGTTGTTCTGTTGTTGACCAATACTCGGATGATTCTTCCAACCTTGGCTAGGATTGCCTTGGTTGAAGTTCCTTTGCCTGTACTGGAATTGATTCCCCATATAGTTTGCTTCCTGCTGCATCTCCTTTGGTATAGAGCATTGACCATTGATATGGTCACCACCACAGAAATCACATAGCTGCTGTGTTTGGGAGACATTGCGAATATCCTTTGGAAGTTATGAGAGGATCTTTGTTAATGTATCTAGCTTTTGGGTCAAAAGATGATTCTGAGCTAGCATGGCATCATCTGCAGGCAAGTGCAAGACTCCTCTCTTTTGTGTTGGTGCGCACCTTTCGTTTAATGCTTCTTGTTCATTAGCTACCATACTCTCTATCAAGTCATAGGCTTCATCTTCAGTCTTCTGTTTGATATCACCTCCAGCTGAGGCATCCAACATCATCTTAGACTACATGTTCATACAACCATGGTAAGCAAACACTAATGTTGTCTTGTCAAACTCGTGTACTGGTGTCTTCCTGAGTAACTTTAAACTGTGAAAAATATTTATTGACAAACTTTGTAGCCACAGTGTCCCATGTAGTAAACGTCCCTTCAGGGAAGGAATTAAGCCACGTCTTAGCATTGCCTCCCAATGAGAACGGGAACAAGCTAAGCTTCACTCTATAATCTGATACACTTGTCATCTTCACTGTATTACAGATTTCACTAAACGCTGTCAAATGGTCATATGGGTTCTCATTTGACAGGCCGTTAAACTGGTTGCTTTGCACCAGGTGTATAAGCGTCGGATTCATCACCATGTTGGTCGTTTGATCCGTAGGCATGGCTATGCTGTTAAAATGGAAAGGGCCAACAGCATTAGATTGGTCTGCAAGAGTGCGTCTTGGAGGAGTTTGTTCAGCCATCTCCTCTGCTCTTCGAACTGGTGAAGGTGATAGTAATCTGTCAGGGGAAGGAAGCAAATCCCTAGATGGGCGTCTGACTCTCCTTCTTCCCCTTGTCTCGCTTAAGCCTTCAAGAAGAGGTTGTGTATTTTTCTTGCTCCTAGTATGTCTAGTCTCCTGCTGCATGCACAAGAAACAAAAACCTAGTAGCACTTTTCTATATAAAAAAAAAAATAAAAAGATAAAAAGATAAAATATATACAATCAAGTCAAATTTAATCAGTTTACACTACTAAATAAGTTAAACCACGAGTCCCCGACAACGACACCAAAAACTTGTTAAGTCCCTGGAATGTGTACCAGATCGTTATCAAGTAATATCAATGGGTAAGTCCAAGTATCGTTTCCCAAAGGACTCCTAGGACTTACTTTTCATGTAAAATAATTGCGTAAGACTTGAGAAAATAATTAAATTGAGGTTTTAATGCAAAGAACAAAAGTAAACATGCAAATGCAGTGATTCAATTGGCTAAAACTAACTATGGATGAATGGAGTTGTTGGGGTTTACAATTTCATCTTGTCCACCCTCATATATCTACTCTTCTTATTTAATTTGCTTATTTATCATATTGTCATGCAAACTTTCTTGATCTACCCTTAACCCAATCCCTTGGCGAAAAAAGCCTATTACTAATTATCGGCTTCCTATCCCTAGCCTCCCCTAGGAATTAATAATGCATGATAAACAAAAGCAAAATACAATTGATCGTCCAACCTCTATCCCTAGCTGGTATTGCTTAATCAAGGAATTTGCCACCAGTTCATGACAGTACCGTACGTTCCCGTATCAATAAAGACAAACAACAATTATCAAATGAGTTAAACGATAAAAGCATTAAGCGCAGATGAGAAACTCAACAATTGATAATCAAAGCATACGACAAGCATATAAATAAATAAGAGTTTCAATAAAAGAGAGTTTCAAAAGATTACATTGTTCCCCAACAACAAAAGTGTTTAGTTCACCATTGTCATGGTGAAACTAGATGAAAAATAATGGAAGAATGGAAAAGCAAACCCTAGATTGGATAAAAAGGAGCCTAAGCATCCAAGAGATCTTCTCCAAGGAGTGAAAACTAGGTCTGGCCGCCCCTTTATGTCAAAAGAATGCATATAAACTCGCACTAGGGCTATTTATAACCAAGAAAAGTAACATAATTTGAGCCCAAGCCCAGCAAACAACCGCCCGACGGTTTCCCATCAGTCGCACCACCACCCGGCGTCATATTTCACCGTCGGCGGTTTCGCTCAAGTCGCGCCACCGCCTGGAGGTCATTTTCACCGCTGGGCGCTGGTCAACTGCACTATGGTCAACTTTTCAGCATTCTGGTCAACTAGTTGACTTTTCTGGTTGACTGGTTGACTTTTCTGGATGACTGGTTGAATTCTCTGCATTCTGGTTGACTTTTCTACACTGCAACCGTTTGATCTTCAACCTTTCTTTCAATTCATCTCCAATTCTCATCAAAATCCAGCAAAACAATGCAAAGCAAGCATAATATCTATAAAAATGTTTGACTCTCTTATTCTCTAACTTGAACAAAATGCATGATTTCAAGCTAATTCTAAGTCATAAAGGGTGTGTTTTAATATGAAAATTGAGTATGAAAATAACTATTTTTCAACCGTTATCTGTTGACAAATTGGCAAGTGTACCAAATCGTTAAAGTAATAATAAAATGGTAAGTCCAGGTATCGTTTTTCCAAGAGACTCACGACATTAAACTGTTGTGCTTTTGCTTAACCAATCAAGACTATAAAAATAATATTTTGGGATTTTTATAAAGTGCAGAAAAATAAACATGAATGCAATTNGATCAATTGAGGTTAAACACAAAAGTGGATGAATGAATGGAGTTGTTGGGGGT
>NC_028354.1:8829591-8853057 GCF_000741045.1 Vigna radiata var. radiata
ACCAGTTCATGTCATTACTGTACGTCCCTATATCAATAAAGACAAACATCAATTACCGAATGAGTTAAACGATAAAGGCCTTAAGCACAGATGATAACCCAACAATAATCAATCAAAACATATGGAGACCATATAAATAATCAAGAGTTTCAATAAAAGAGAGCATCAAAAGATTACATTGTTTACCCCAACAACAATAGGGTTTAGTTCATCATTGTCATGATGAATCTAGATGAAGAATGGAATGAAATAGATACAAACCCTAAAAAGGAGAAAATGAGAGCTGTCACCGTCTCCAAATCTACCCCAAAGGGGTGAAAAATGTGTTTCTGTGCCTAAGCCATCAAAAGATACAAACCTAAGACGTTCTGGCCTTTAAATAGGGCATAAAAATAACATAAAACAAGCCCAAGCCCAAACAGATCATAAAAAACACAGAAAACAGGTCCAAGCCCAGTGGACCACCGCCCGACGGTTTAAGTGTGGCGCCCGGTGGTTTCCCTCAAAACTGCTCAACGCCAACGCCAGTGCCTACTCCTTACCCTGGGCCGCCCGACGATTTTAGTTGCCGCCAGGCGGTGCGTCGACTCTTCAAATCTTCCTTTTTCTGCTCTTTTCTTGAGTCTACGACCTGTATGTTTAACTCCATTCTTCACTTTCTCAAAATAGCTACAAAACAATGCAAAACAAGCATAAAATCGCTAAAAACAACTTTTGACTCTCTTCAGACTCATTTATTGAGTTTTGCTTGATTCTAAGCTCATTCCGAGTAGTAAAGGGTGTAATTCGGTCCAAATTGACATATGAATATAACTATTTTTCAACCTTCATCATTATCACAGCCTCAAACTTAGAATTTTGCTTGTCCTGAAGGCAAACAAGATGTACCTCAGTTTTCAAACAATCAATAGAATGAATTAATACTTTCCAAAACTCTTTCGTCCAAGACAAGTAATCACTCTCAGCTTATCATAAAAATTTCAGTCAAGATGTATAGATGCATTACTTCCATTAAACTCAATATGGTGTTCACATAATCCCAACCTCTCCCATAAATGCTATTATCATGAATGACCAATTAACCAAGCACAGATGCAATCATGTGTAACTGGAAATCCTCCTCACCAAGAAATCTGTTTCACTCAAGCTCACACGTGTATATTGATGTGACTCATTCTCTCTACTATCACAATGTCACACAAATTAACTTTGCCTTTTATTTAACCACAACCAATCATACTTAAAAGCAAGTTATCATCATAAGGACTTTTCATGACTTATAATGAGGCTGGGCTAAGAAGAATCATTGGTTTTTCTGGAATGCAAAATCCTTGAGTTAAGAGAGCTACAACAATAATATTCAAAGTTTAAGCACAACTCTCTATCTCACCAATCTCAGTTATTCCAACTTTCCATTTTCTTTGCATTGAGCTTTTCTTCTCATTCTATCTTTTCTATCTTTTCTGTATTTTTCATCTTTTTTTCATGTTTTGCTCAACACATTAGCTCAATGCTATCTTTTCTTTTCCAACCTTCTCAACAGCCCCAAACTTGAACCTTTATCAATACCATGCAATAATTCTCAACTTAACTCAAGGTAAATATTTGCAAAAGGGTTTTCTCTTACTGTTTAAGGCTTAGGTTCAAAAAGGGTAGAACACATTGTGCTCTTTTTAATTGGGACGAAACTTTTTGCATTCGCTAAGAAAGGGCTAAATCAAAAATGACCTTGATCATATGACACATGCAAGCAAGTGATTTAATCATAGAAACTTGGGAAAAGTCATCCATGCTTTCAAACTAATAGCAATTCATTCAATAGCAACTCTAGAGTTCAAAACCTCACATATGCTAATCTTAAGTTCAAATACATAGATACAAATCCTGCCCAGTATCACAATCACTATCATGTTATCATGCATCTGTTCATACATATTGTGAACAACCACCTGTATATAGCATCTCATATATCATCTCAACATCAATCAATATAAAGCCTCATCAAGCATACTCATCACAAATCATCATCAACCCATTGCATCAGATATAAGTTTTAAACCAAGTACATCACGCGTTATTCTAAAAATAGAAGCAAATAAAACATAAATTAAAAGGATAAGTTTAGACAACTGGGTTGCCTCCCTAGTAGCGCTTGTTTAACATCACAAGCCTAACCCAAACCTTTCTAGCACTTGTTAGTAAGTGCAAATCTTTCCAACACCCTTCAGTAGGTGTACTTCCCTGTATCCTTCAGTAGATACCTAAATCCTCTAGCATCCCTCAGTAGATACTATCCCAGTAGCATTCATCAGTAAATGTTGTCAGTGACATCCATCACTAGATGTCTATTTACTGTCCTCTCGCATATCAACATCCATCAGTAGATGTTGTAGAAGCATCCATCAGTAGATGCTATCATCATTGCCATCAAAAGCAGCATTTAACCTAAAAAAACTCAAACAAAAAAAATCAAATCCACACCACACAAATAATTCAATTTAAAAAGAAAAAGTTAGAAACTGGGTTGCCTCCCAACAAGCGCTTCTTAAACGACATTAGCTTGACGCGATAAAGCCCAAACACCTATTAGTAGGTGTTGATAATTTATGTTGGTGTTCTTCCTTCCTCCATGACACCAACAAAATTTTGGAAATTTCCTGGTCACCAACTCTAAGGATCCTCAATCTCAAGAATTCTGTTTGCTTTGATAGTCTTGACAACCCATAACCTATTCAAGAATTTCACTGGTGTGCCGGGTTTGGGTTTGTTACTTTTCACATCAGGGTGTTGATGAACCGATTCTCCTTCCTTATCTGCCTCCTGATGATCTTGTGCTCCTAATGCAAATTTTTATCCTGCACACACTAAAGAACATTGCACTAGAGCACAAAATTAACCCAAAAATAAATAAAAAAATAAAAATAAAAATAAAAAAAACAGTAAAAGATATTTTTTTTATTTTAATTTTCGTTTTTTTAATAAAAACAAAAAATAAAAACAAAAAATAAAAACAAAAAATAAAAAATGAAAAATAAAAACAAAAAAATTAAAACAGAAAAATAAAAGCAGAAAGATAAAAATAGAAAAATAAAAAACACCCCTCAGTAGGTGTTGATTCTCTTTGCTTGATATTCTTTTCTTTTTCTTCATTCTACTGAATTTCTTCAGAAAATTAAGAACACAAAGCACTTGTTTCCATGTTTCAATCATAGGAACTTTGATCTCCAATTTCTTGAAGATCTCCATGGAGCACTGATGGGTTGTCGTAACCTATACAAATTTGATTGCATATTAGAAATGCAGTATAGCTAGGAAATGACTCCTAGGTCGTCTCTCAAGGACCAATTTTGCGGTTCGAGAATCAAGTCAAACACGAAGTGGGGAGGGTTTATGAAAGGATTGTGAATGCAGATAAACTAAATTAAAACACGGATGCAACAAAAATGTAAAAACAGAATTGTAAAACGAAATCACATACAAAATAAAAACGGTTGGTCATTAACTTAATCGCAATGTTTCCAATCACAGATCAACAAAATAAAGTTGCGACTGAAACTTCTAATCCAACAAAGTTAAGTAACTAAGCGAAGGTTAACCTTGTTCTCATAAAAGCGAACTAAGCGAACACAGTGTTAATATCAAATCTAAATTACATCATTCAGTTACATCAACTAAGCGAAGATGCAACACCAACTGGGCAACTAAGCGTATACCCAATTGCAAATGCAAATACAAATTTGATATTAACCAAGTCAGAGTCACAATTACAAATACAGTCCAGAAATCTCAAGGAAGCAGTGCAATATCGCTAATGACCAACACAGTTAATTTAAGCTAACATGGCAACTAAAGCAACAAGACTAAACATATTAGACAACATTAAAACAAAATAAACTAAAATACTAGACCCCAACAAGGCAACAAACAACTACCTAACACAGTTAAATTAAATCAAATGCAAAACTAAATTAGAGAAATCAAAAGCAACTAATCCTAATTTGCAAGTTAATTTAAAACAAAAGAAATAAGCAAACACAACTTTTTCCTAGCAATTCATGTGGCCAAGCGTGCTCCAAATAAAGAAAAATGAAAATGAAAATGGCCTAAGAAGATCTCTTGTAAGTGACCTTACTTGCACCAAAGTCAAACTTCAATTTCTCCTTCAATAAGTCACAAAATGTGTTGACTTCTTCTCCACATGTGCACCATTTTCCAAGGAAATTAAAATGTGTCTTAAACATCACTATTAAACCATTCCTTTATCCCTTTCCATGCAGCAAAAACGAAATCCCAAAACCAAGGCATAAATTAACGTGTGCTACCAAGTGACTTTTGCAAAAGTTGCTTCAAAAAAAGTCCACAAGTCAAAAAGTGCTTAAATTCTTCTATCAAGATGCCACATGTGCAAAGTCAAAGGGAATAAACAACACAAGACACTCTTCTCCTCAATGCAATTCACGTCCAAACAATGCTAGAGGCAAAACCAAAGTGAAAAAAATTCCTTTAGTTAAAAGAAGCATCTCCTTTTGCTTGGCCAAAAGTGGTAAAAATTAAATTCATCATTCTCTCTCCTTTCTACACACCATTTTCGTTTTTTTCTCTACCAACAGCCATCATTCATGTTTTCTTCCTTTAATCTACCGAAAATACACCCAAGAAAACCCAAAGTTCAATTGTAAATCAACACAAGAACAAGAAACCCAAATTTCTACTCATTTGACTCAACCAAACCTTCCTATTTCTTCAAGCTTTTGGTAAAAATGAAAATCATACTCCTAGCTCAAGGTCCAGCACCATCCAGCCATGATAATGTAGCACAAATTCCAGCTCATAAAATGCTTCCAATCAACAAGAACAAAACACAAGAAGAAAGGGTCCAAACTCAAACACCCATACACAAACTCTAGCTTCTTTCACTCCAAAACTCATCAAGAACTTCATTTTCATCATCAAATCCAAGTAAACCAATGTAAATACGAAATTACTGCAGCAATTGAGAAGAAAAATGAAATGGAAAATGGGTCTTCATTCAACCAAAGAAAAAACCATGAAAAAGCAAAGAACCACCTCAAGACTCAAGCTTATGCTCTCAACTTTCAAGAAGAAATGAAAGGAAAATGGGTGAGGGATTCACTTCCACCAAGCAAAGATAAACAAGATTTAAGTAAGAGAAGAAGAAAAATATGATCTTTGTCATTCCATAGCTCCCAAAAACGTAAAACCCTACATGGTCTCCAAGAGAGAGTTCATACATGCAAAGTGAAATGAAAAGTGGAGACAAGAAGTGTGTGTCTCGGTCTTGCCATTCTAAAATGCCTTCCAAGACTTAAAATGGTGGGTTCCACCTCTAAGGAAACCCTAGGGTCTATGCAAAGTGTCCCACACATTGGGCTTCTACAATTTTGCCACCAAAAAGGGCCCAAATGCACTTAAGTTTGATTAAAGTTTCTAAAAACGAAATTACAACTTAATTAAAAGGGAAGTGACTAAATGTTAAGTCTTGAATGATCACGCCATCTTCCCTAATGCTCCAAATGATGTTTCCAAAATTTCCCTGCACCCAAAAATGCAATTAATTAGCTCAAAAAATTCAAATTAGCACAATTATGAATTTCCGACCAAATTAAGCAGAATTCGGAAAACGGGGAAATAACAGACAATTAAATACAATTCCCTGGTTAAATTCGGTACAATAAGCTAAGTGAAATCAATAAAATATCGACTCATCAAGCACATAAATTTCTTTTCTTTCCTATGATATTTCTTTTGATAAGGAAGGGGTTTTGCATATGATCTTTTCTTCTTTCCTCTCTTCCCTTTTTTCTAAATCTTTTCCTCCCTCAACTTTCTCTTTTTCTCTTTTCTTCTTTATTTTCACATATTTTTTCTTTTTTTCTTTTTTCTCAACTACTTCATTCCCTTCCTCACTCAACCTTTTCTCCTTTATCTTTTCCTCTTTTATCTTTATCTTTTTCTCTATCTTCTCATCATCTCTTTCTATCTTTTCCTCATCAACAACATTATCAACTTCAAAACTAGGGGCTTGACATTCCTCCCTATGGTTAACCTCAGTATTAACCCTACAATTCAATATCTCATTGGAGTGATGAATCTGTATCTCCAACCTTTCATTTCTTACTTCACTCTCTTCTTTATAGGAGAAAGAATTTTGGAGAAGTCGTTCCAATGTCTCGTCCAATCTGTTGATTTGCTCATTCAAACAAAATACCTGTTGCCCTAATAGTAATTGTTGATGTAGTTCTCCTGCTTGTCCATTCCAACCTTGATCCATGCTTGAGTGAGGTTCCCACCAGTAGTTGAAATCATTTTGATAGAATTGAGTGCCCATATAATCAAATTCTTGCCCAAACTTCATCCTGCAAACATAAGGGACAAAACCCTAGAAAATATTTATTAGAACAAAAAAAAATAAACATAAAATATCAAGTTAAATTCAAACAATTTACACTACTCGAAAAAATTAAACCTTGAGTCCCCGAAAACGGCGTCAAAAACTTGTTAAGACCCTAGCAAGTGTACCAGATCATTTCAAGTAATATAATTGGTAAACCCAATATCGTTCTTCCCAAAGAACTCGAAGGCCTTATCGTTCGCGCAAATTGAAATCGTAAGACTTGTAAAGAAAATTAATTTGTAGTTTGGATGCGAAAACAAAAAGTAAACATGCAAGTGCAATTGATTCAGTTGACGAGAAAAAAACTATGGATGAATGGAGTTTTTGATTCGCTTTGTTATCTAATTGTCATGCAAACTTTCTTAGTCTACCTTTAACCCGATCCCTCGGTGTAAAAAGCCTATTACTAATTACTGGCTTGCTATCCCTAGCCTCCCTTAGTAATTAATAATGCATGATAAACGGAAGCAAAAACAATTGATCGTCCTACCCCCTATCCCTAGCTGTTATTGCTTAATCAAGGAATTTCCCACTAGTTCATGACAGTACTGTACGTTCCCGTATCAATAAAGACAAACAACAATTATCGAATGAGTTAAACGATAAAAGCATTAAGCGCAAATGAGAAACCCAACAATTGATAATCAAAGCATACGACAAGCATATAAATAAATAAGAGTTTCAATAAAAGAGAGTTTCAAAAGATTGCATTGTTCCCCAACAACAAAAGGGTTTAGTTCACCATTCTCATGGTGGAACTAGATGAAAAATAATGGAAGAATGGAAAAGCAAACCCTAGATTGGATAAAAAGGAGCCTAAGCATCCAAGAGATCTTCTCCAAGGAGTGAAAACTAGGTCTGGCCGCCCCTTTCTATCAAAAGAATGCATCTAAACTCGCACTAGGGCTATTTATAACAACGAAAAGTAACAGAATTTGAGCCCAAGCCCAACAGACATACGCCTGGCGTCATATTTCACTGCCCGGCGGTTTCCCTCGAATAAAAGTCATATTTTGTAAATAAAAGTCATATTTTTACATCTGTTACTTTTCTAACAGACTTAAATTAGTAATTTTACATCTGTTACTTTTTTAACAGACTTAAACTATTAATTTTACATCTGTTATTATTCTAACAGACTTAAAAATATATTATTTTTAAAGCTTTTGCTTTTTTAACAGACTTGAAAATGTCTTTTAACCTACCAGGTTTCCCATTTTCACTTTCACTTTGACTTCCCGTAAAAAATTTTCATTCTTCAACCTTTTCAAACTGTCCATGTATGTTCGATACCTGGCAGGTATAGTCCCATACCTATACATGGACGAATCGAACATACACCGGAATGAGAGGGATCTCGAGACTGTATAGGTATGGGACTATGCGGTTGAACGATAGCTTAAAGGAATTGATTTGGCTACTCATATCAACAAATGCATTTGCTTTTCGGTAGCCTAACTCATAAGAACTCCATGGTTAAGGGTGCTTAGCCTAGAGTAATTATGGGATGGGTGACCTTCCGGGAAGTTTTCTCGGAAAGTGTATGAGTGAGGACAAAGCACACTGGAAAGCCCCGTGTTGATGTGTGGGGGTAGTCAGCATTCCCTATAAGTTGCCGGGGCATTACAATTATCACCAGGCGCCTAAGAAAACTACTCAGCGGTTTCCCCTACAGCCGTTGGACTGCTCAACGGTCAGTTTTGTTACTATTGACGTCATATTATGGGTTGATTCAAAAGAAAAATAAAAGAATAACTACTAGCTGTAATATATAACGCCCATCTTTTGTTACTATTGACGTCATATTATTTACATCAATATTTAGTATTTATTTATTTTGTATTTGTCATTAGTTGTTTCCTTAACTGAAGTTATTTCATTACTAAGGTTTCATACACCAACGACCATCACGTCCAACCCCAAACAGTACGACGTTATATATTGGTAATAAAGTCGAGCCCATAAACTACGCGACGTTCTCTTTGGTTTAAAAGAGAAAAGAAATAAAGAATAAAAAAGGGATTCACTCTTTTTCGTCTTGTTGGCATATAAAACGTCGAATAATTATCATAGTTGACGTCAAATATGGGTAGGGGTAACACTGCTAGAAGCAAAACACTTTTTCGTTATTTTTTTTTTTTAAATTGAATGTCAATTGTTTCTTAATTTGACGTTATGTGATTCTAAGATCTTTGTTTTACGTCGTTCTGGGCCTTGTTTGACGTGAATACTTTTTAGGTTACGTCAATATGGGCCTTGTTTGACGTTAACAAATATTAGACGAAGAACTGCTTTATTAATGGATGTGGAGCGATTGAATTTATTTATGAAAATGCCACCGGTCATTTTTAACGTTGGATATTCAGCGCTTCGACGTTGACCACGTGACGTTATAGCCCATTTTTGTACTAGTGACTCTATGCAAAAACAACTTGTTTTCGGATGATTTTTTCCTTTATCCCCTTCTATTTCTTGTTTGTATTAATATCCTTTGACTTAGTGTTGCTCAAGTTTTGGGTTTTGTTTCGTTTTATGATGTTTCTAACTTGTTTCATTATTTATTATCTTTAGATAATGGAAATGATTTTGAATTTTTGTTTATTGGAGAACTACCTTTTCTTTGTGAGATTATGGATATTTTATTTTAATTGAATTTTGTTGATTCCAATTTCAGCAGGAATGGCAAGGAGCTACTTCAAACAAGAGAATGATCTTGGTATAACTTTTGCTTGCCCTTTTTCTCCCCAATTGTTCGAAACTCTTGTTGTGTGCTTAAGATGTAGGTAGGTATTATATTAATAATAGTTTTCTTTCCAAAGAAGAGAAGAGCAGAGGCTGCTAGAATTAGTGGAAAATTTGCCTTGCTTGAGTAGCCATAATAAATGGTTCATCAGTGTAATTCATCTTATTAAGATCTACCAATGTGTACCCAGATTCATCTGTCATGACACCAAAATTTATATCAACCCATTTACACTTGATAATTGGGACTCTAAACCTGATATAATCCACCTCCCATATTTCTTGTATTATTCCAAAATAACTCATTGATGTAGTGATTGGATTTTTGTCTTTAGAACTAGCAAAGTGCACAGCCTCAACTTGTAGTGTAACCCCACTATTTTGAACTCTCCTTTTGTCATCTTCTTCCTTTGTCTGAAAAGAAATATTGTTTATATAGTACCCAGCATATGTGATGACATCTGTGTTCGGCCCACAAGATAACCTCAATAGAGTTTTAGAAACATGTGGAGTTGCATAAACCTTTTTCTTAAACCATTGTAAGAAGGTTTTGGCATGTTCATTAAGATGCCATTTTTCGCTCATTCTTGGGTGTGATGCCTTTATTTCATTAACTTGTTAAAAAATGTAAGGAATTACATCATCAATGTTGTTTAAGATGTACAAATGAGCTTGATCAACTTATTTTCTTCTAACACTTTGAACCCTCAAGCCACGAACACCCTTACCTTCACATTTTCCTTCATGTCGCTCTTGGGAAGACCCACTAATTCACAACTTGGCATATAACTTGAACAAAATCCAATGGCTTCTTCTGCAACGTATCACTCTATGATTGAAGTTTCTGGTCAATACTAATTCTTGACATATCCCTTTAAGATTTTAATGTATCTTTCAACAGGGTACATCCACCTTAAGAAAACCAGCTAACATATTCAAATTTCTCAGACTAGATGAAGAATCAAATGAACCATGATATCAAAAAGAGAAGGTGGAAAATACATCTCCAGTTCACATAGTAGTCTTATTCCTTCATTTTCCAATTGATCTAAACCTCGAGGGTCAACAACTTTCTTGCAAATGGCATTAAAGAACAAACTCAGATGTGGCAGAATACTCCTAACAGAAGGAGGTAATATGCCTCGAATAACAACTGGTAACAATTGTTGCATCAATACATGACAATCATGAGAATTTAAACCAACTAACTTTAGCTCTTGCATAGAAACAAGGTGATGGCAACCCCTAAAGGGACTTCCCATCCAAAAAAGCATCAACTGCACTAAGACTATGAAAGGGAAGTTGAGTAAGAACTTAATCTTTTCTTTCTAAAGTCTTAGCATGATTCTCTTTACCTAAATAACCTTTACTTTGTTTTGTAGGTTCTTAATAAAGAGGAGAAACCATGTACATACAAATAAGGAAGGCTACCAAGGATGCAAATCAAGAAAACCAAAAAGGAAGCAGGTGGCGCTCCAGCGCCCCCTAAAAGGGCGCCCAGGCGCCAGAAACCAAGAAGCAGGTGGCGCTCCAGCGCCCCCTAAAAAGGGCGCCCAGGTGCCAGCGTTAGAAACCCAGGATCATCTTGTTCACACGGATTGTTGACATGGCAGGCTGTACCTTGGCTTCCAAGTTTCCCAGACTGTGTAGCTTCCTTAGCAAGCTTCTTTTACACTTAGAATAGCTTCCTTATCACGTTTTGGAGTCACTCCTTCATCTATAAAAGGAAGTCTCCTTACATTGTAAAAGCTAACTTGATTTGGAGTAATGAAATGTTATTGAATTCTCAGCTATCCTCTCAAGTTCGACCTTGTGCCTTGTTATCTGGCACCTCCTATAGCTCCTTTCTCCTTTGGAAGGATGCCTGAGCTATAATTCTACCAAAAACATTCATCCAACATCACCAGACATTTTCACAAACACCTTTAGTACAATTCAAACTTCATCTCCTTCATCATTCCGTTGCCAATTCTCTGCGACTTGGAGCATGCTTCTGCGTGTCATGAAGATGCTTCCATCATTTGGTATCCAGGACACACCGATCTCAGCCACACACCAAGAGCTAAGTGATCACTTCACTCCATTTCTCTGTTTCCGTCATGTACTATTCCATTATGTTTTAGCGTTAATTTTTTTTTCTCATCTGTGCTTCGGTTTGTTCTTCTGTTTCTGTGAATGTTTGAAACATTTCACTGTTCCATAGTGTTCAATTCTCATTTTAATCAGTGTCATTCAATTAATTGAGTCCAATTCCATCGTAATTTCAATTTCCGTTTTGTCCACTGTCATGTGCATTTTTAATTGCCGTGTTGAACCTGTCATGTGTTTTGATTCTGTTCCAGCTTTGATTTTTCGTTTTATTATGTGTCAATACATTTCCTAATTCAATTTGATCATACAAAGCAAAGACACATTGCCTAGCTTTAATAAAATCACTTTTGAAGCTTTGACCGAGACTATCTCTGCATCAAATGGTGTTTTCTGGTTTGAATTGGTACATGCTGTTACAGTCCAAATTTCTGGTGTTTTCTACTTCGTGCAACTTTTTTTCATGTGTTTGAATGTCTTTGAAGTGATTCCAAAACATATGCTTCATTAAAATTCAAAATAAGTGATTGAGTTCCTCATAAATCATTTGAAACTCTACATCAGCTTTTTACTTGATGTCTCGGTTTTCATTTGCTGCATATTGTTTCCATCCAGTTTGGTTCAATCAGAAGTGGTCAACAAGTTTAAATCAAGTTTCTAAACATGTTTCCACTGATCACAACTTCAATTCACCACTGAATCATTTAAAGCATATTTCAGTTGCAAGAAAATTTGGTTTCACCGAGACTGCACTGTTACTGTAAGTGTATTCCAGCCTTTGCACCGTGTTGTGTTCTTTGATGTCTTTTAGGTCATTTAACATCTACTAGCTCATATGTTCTAGGTAGATCTAGTTGCCTAGGGCCTTTCAACTCAAATTATTGATCTATCCAACTTTGCATCTTAGATTTTCTTCATTCCCGCTGCTGTCTAGCCAATTTTTCTGCATAATTGGCAACTCCACATATCATTCTAAGTTTTAGTGAATTTTTGTGCATTGTAACTGTTGGTGCAAGTGTATTTCACCATTTGAAACTTGTTTCAGTTGTTGCTTTAGTCCATTTTCATTAAATCTGCAAAATCATAGTTTGACTTCCCATTTTTGCTTGAAATTTGGAACTCAACTAGTCAAATTGTGATTCAGTGGATTTTGGCACAGTTTGATTGTTTCCACACCTATATTTGCTGCATCAAAGTTGCTTTTTACTGTTCATTTGGTCACTTTTGCACCATTTCAGCAAATCACATCTTAAACCCGTGGCTTTACTTCAATTGAGGAAATGGACATGTCATATTTTGCTGTGGCAGTTTTCTTTGTTGTTTGAGTGCTTGCACACATCCATTACGATGATACAAAATTGTTTGAAGTGTCAATTACACATTTGAATCATTACCATTGAGTTTGACTAGTGCAATTTCAATTTTTCTACCACATTTTAGTGCTGCAACAATTTTTTTTTCTTGCTGTTTGCACTTTGTCCAACCCTCAAAAATCAAAATTGGATTGGCAAAAGCTGGGATTTACCTTCTAAATCATTTCCAATGATAAAGCAAGTATAAAACACACAGGAAAAAGCAATTAAGTCCCTGCAATCCAGTTTTGGAAATCACATTCAGAAACACACAAAAATCTGCTGGTCATTGAGGCATTTTGTCAAACACTATCCTAGGTTCTTTTTGAGTGCTAGCTTTCATTCCAGCCCCAAGGTGCTTAGAATTCAATTTTATTGACTTCATTTAGTTGCTGTCACGTTATTTCTGCCTTAAACTTTGTTGCAGCTTGAATTTTATTCATTCACGGGTGTTGTGGTTTTGGGTGCTGGAACATTATAGCTTGGTGGAATTTTAGCACACAGTTGGACCTTATCAAAGGGGTAGCATCTTAAGGAATGGAGGTCTTGTTAACTTGGCTTCAAGTGGACTTCAAGAGGAATTTAAGTGCGCTGTCCAACCACCTTTCTCAGTAGCAAAACACCACTCAAAAGTTACATTTCAGCTCATTTACTTTGCCTTTGCAGCCACCCTTGGCTTTGTTTAAGTAGCTCTACATTTCATTGTGTATTTCGCTTTCTATCATGGAACCTCTGTAGTAAATTCTTCTTTGCTTTTGAAACTTGAGTTACTTGGGAAAATCCTTATCAAGCAATTCCAAGTGCTCCATTAAACATTGTAATAGTCTAGTTGCGCATCTTAGAGTGGAAGTGTGTCAAGTGGCTCCAAGTGTCATTTGCACTTTCACTTAGGGTCGTGTTTCTTCTTCCATTCATTTGGCATCCTTTCTTTAAATTTTTGCTTGTTGATATTTTTGTTTTACGTCTCCGTGGTATCTAGGTGCACATTCATATAGTAAACCTTCGTTTGGTTTCTAGGTGCATCTCATAGTGCATTCAAAAAGTTTTGAAAGACTTCTACATTAAAACTAGGGTAAGAAACGTCAGGAGACACTATGGTTAAGGAAGGACAAGGTTTCTAAGCTTGTCCATTGTGACTCACCTCTCCTTCATAGGAGTTATTCAATTTCTTCACCTTTAGAATCTTTATAAAAATCTTTCACAAAAATCTAAAATGTTTTGATGTCTTATTATGATTGCTATAGGTCTTCTTCTTCATATAGATCCTCTAGGTCTTCTAGTCTTCATCAATCACTTACTTCCGAAAGAAATTAAAAGAAAACTTGATGAAGCTAGAAGAAGAACTTGTTCATTTTATCAATTTGAGAGGATTGAGGATGAGCTATATAAACAGGCTAGGGCAAATATTCCATTCTTTGGAGAGGATATTGGTGCATTAACATACCTAGCTTGGGAAAGGGACATTGATGACATGCATTCATTCATTGCTAGAAAAAGTAAACATGAATCCTATTTTCATTCTAGCAATAATACATTTCATGTCCTTAGTCTCTACACATCTAGATTTGAAATGCATGCAAGAGAGTGGTGGGATGAAAGGCAATATCATGTAAGGACAGGTAGAAAACCCCCCATCCATGATTGGAATGAACTCAAAGCTTGCATGAGAAGAGAATTTGTGCCTTCGACCATTAAGAGAAACCTACAATCCCTAAGAACTTACATTGAACATGGGAAAACATTTCTTGAAAGTTTAAATGACAATGGTTTCCTTCTTACAGAACTAGAATTTGAAATTAGACTTAAGGAGTTAAAGGTTGAGACACTAGAGTTGAGAGTTAAGAGAATAGATGCTGAGAGAAAAAAGGAGGAGCAAAGAAGAGATAAAGAAAAGAGAGAGAGAAGAAAAAGAGAAAAAAGAAAAAGAGAGAATAGAAGAAGAAGAGAAAAGAGAGAAAGAAGAAGAGAGACGAGAAAGAGAGAAAAGAGAAGAGGAAAAGAAAAGAGAAGAAGAAAGAAGAAAGAAGAGGAAAATGCAGAGAAGGAGCTCTTGCTATTGATGGCAACTCCTAATCTTAACATTACAATGGAACCTAAAAGGGAAGGGTTCTCATTCTTTACTTCTTTTCCAATTATTTTGCACTCTTCCATTATTAATTTTTCTTCAAAAACAACTGTCATTCCATATTCTAATTTTCCGAAAATCTTTTTCAAAACTATAGGATTTTTCTTTTGTATTCTTCTCTTTGCTTACATCTTCTTCATACTCATTTTTGCTATCTTTTGTAGATATATTTTTGATCCAGGAGGAACACACACACTAAAGTTGTGCTTCTTTATTTCTTCCCGATTTGAGGACAAATCGTTTTTAAAGAGGGAGGGGAATGATGGCAACCCTTAAAGGGACTTCCCATCCAAGAACCATCAACTGCACTAAGACTATGAAAGGGAAGTTGATTACGAACTTAATCTTTTCTTTCTAAAGTCTTAGCATGAGTCTCTTTAGCTAAATAACCTTTACTTTGTTTTGTAGGTTCTTAATAAAGAGGAGAAACAATGTACATACAAATAAGGAAGGCTACCAAGGATGCAAATCAAGAAAACCAAAAAGGAAGTAGGTGGCGCTCCAGCGCCCCCTAAAAGGGCGCCCAGGCGCCAAAAACCAGGAAGTAGGTGGCGCTCCAGCGCCCCTTAAAAAGGGCGCCCAGGCGCCAGCGTCAGAAACCCAGGATCATCTTCTTCACACAGATTGCTGACATGGCAGGTTGTACCTTGGCTTCCAAGTTTCCCAGACTGTGTAGCTTCCTTAGCAAGCTTCTTTTACACTTAGAATAACTTCCTTAGCATGTTTTGGAGTCACTCCTTCATCTATAAAAGGAAGTCTCCTTACATTGTAAAAGCTAACTTGATTTAGAGTAATGAAATGTTGTTGAATTCTCAGTTATCCTCTCATGTTCAACCTTGTGCCTTGTTATCTGGCACCTCCTATAGCTCATTTCCCCTTTGGAAGGCTGCCTCAGCTATAATTCTACCAAAAACATTCATCCAACATCACCAGACATTTTCACAAACACCTTCAGTGCAATTCAAACTTCATCTCCTTCATCATTCCGCTGCGACTTCTCTACGACTTGGAGCATGCTTCTACGTGTCATGAAGATGCTTCCATCACAAGGTTACTAATATTGTAAGAATAACCTTGTGGAACCTTCACACTTCTTAAAGAGTTACAGAAACTTTGTTTTTCTTTTTTAGAAAGAGTGTGACAGGCTAGGGACAAATAGGTGCGTCTTCCTATTGCCTGTGGACATAACTCTGATTGGATTCCTATTTTAGCCAAATCTTATCGTGCTTTTATTCCGTCTTTGCTCTTCCCTTTCACGTTTAATAAAGTTCCATGACTCTGTCACAAAATTTTTTTTCAACGTGCATCACATCAATATAATGTCTAACATCAAGTTTACACCAATATGGAAGATTAAAATATATTGATCGTTTCTTCCAAACGTTTTTTGCAAAGGTACTTTTATGATGTTTTTCGAACACATTTTTTATGATGTTTTCACAATGTTAATGTTTTGTGAGGAAGGAATTTCCAATGTCTTGTATATACCGTCTTCTGACCATGCTTCAATTGAAGGTAACTAAAGTTTTCTTCACAAATCAGACATGCAAAATGACCTTTAAGACTATAACCGCTCAAGTTTCCATAGGCTAGGAAATCATTTTATAGTGCAAAACAACATTGCACGCAAACGAAAATTTTCTTCAACATCTGAATCGAACACTTTGACACCTTCTTCCCACAACAATTTCAAATCATCAATTAAAGGTTTCAAGTAGACACATCAATGTCATTGCCAGGTTGTTTAGGACCCCATATCATCATTGACAACATCACATATTTTCTCTTCATGCACAACAAAGGGGAAAGATTGTATATAATCAACAAAACTGGCCATGAACTGTGTCTGCTACTTAAGTTTCCATAATGATTCATACCATCAATTGCAAGTGCGAGTCTTAAATTTCTTGGATCTGCACCAAATTCTGGAAATGTTTCATCGATCTTCTTCCACTATGGTGAATCAGCTGGGTGTCGAAGAAGATTATCGCACTTTCTTCTAACAACGTGCCATTTAAGGTTCTTTGCATCTTCTTTAACAGAGAACATACGTTTCAACCAAGGTATTATAGGCAAATACCACATCACCTTAGTAGGTGCACCATCGTTACCTTCATCAGTAGTGTTTCTGTCAGATATCTTTTTAAAACGAGTTAAACCACATGTTGGACAATACTTTAACGAAGCAAACTCCTTTATGTACAAAACATAATAATTGGGACAAGCATTTATCTTTTGATATTCAAGACCCATTGGACATAAAAAAATTTTGGCCTCTTAATTATGAATAGGTAGAGTATTATTTTCTGGAAGCATCTCCTTCAACAACTCCAACAACTCTGTGAAACTTTAATCGGTCCATTTGTTCCTTGCTTTTAAAATAAACAATTTCAAAGTTGCAGACAAACATGTAAAGTTCGAGCAGCCTGGGTACAACGGTTGCTTTGACATGTGCAAAGAAGTCTACATCATAAATTTGATAAGATTTCGGCAGCATTTCGCATTGGTCTCCGAAATACACAAAATGAGAGTAGTCAAGGATGACCACAATCAAATATGCATCCAGAGAACAACACAAATACTGAACCGAAATTTCATCAATCTTATGCATAAACTCCAACGTACATGTTATAGAAAATTTATGAAAAATAATTTTCCCAAATTGTCCAATCGGACAATTCAAAATTTAATACAAACGATTAAAAGATTAATCGTTTGTGTTAAATTTTAAACAGGAACTAAGTTGCACTTAATGATTTGATACTAATAATCTAACATGTCAATTATAATAACACAACTAAACTTTATCACATGCATATATTAAAAAGCCAATAACACATGCATACTTAAAAACCAATATCAAATCATACAAAAAAGCCAATAAAATGCATATACACAAAAGCCAATAACATGCATACACAAAAGCCAATAACATCCATACAAATTAATTTTTCAACAAAGAAGCTAACCTTTTTAGCAGATTATATTAGAAATGGAGGGAAATGAATGAGTGCACGCCCAAAAATACAGGCCAAAAAGGGTGAAAAATACAGTCGAACAAGGCGCTAGAAACTGTAACAAAACGCAATGAAAACTAATTTTAATTGGTTCAAATGGAACATTATTCATCAAAGGCTAATTTAATCAGAGTAAAACTAAATTTAAACGGTCAAAAACAAAGAAAACGAACCTGGAAATGAATGTCGCAGAGGAGAAAAGCTTAAGGAAGAAGACGATGAATAGTGGAAACTGCTCACGGGTTCTTGTTTTGCAGTTTAAGGTGTTATAGACTTCGATTCAAGGGGGTCCGACGTCTATAATGTTATAGACGTCGGTGCTCTCACTAATTGGACGTCTTTATGATTTAAAAATTAATATTGGCGCGAATTATAGACGTTAGTTACTTGGGGAACTGACGTCTAGTTGAACTCTTCACCTACCTGTCAGTCCTAAAGACGTCAGTTAGGAGGGGCCCCGACGTCTATATGGCAGAAAAAGTAATGACTATTCACCTAACTGTCAGGCTATCGACGTTAGTTAGGAGGGGCCCCAACGTCTATATGGCGGAAAAATAATGATCATTCACCTACCTGTCAGGTTATAGACGTCAGTTACGAGGGCCCCGATGTCTACAGTCGTGTATAAACGTCGGTGTAGAGGGATCTGACGTATATATGGCGACTATTCACCTAGCTGGCAGGTCTATAGACGTCGATGTGGAGGGGTCCTGACGTCTATAATATTAAAGACGTCGGGGCCCCTCCTATCCGACGTCTATAGGCCTGACTTATTTAGAACTTGCCACCAGTCATTAATTTACGTCAGGGTCCCCTCTCATTGACGTCTAAGGAGTGATGTTAAAAGCCAATTTTGCACTAGTGATTGTTTAGGTAAATTTTTTTATTGTAGATAGTTATTTTAGTTTAAAAAATTGTTAAGATTAAAAAAATGATCAAATGAAAAAAAGGTTAAATATGAAAAACAAAATCATTAAAAAGTAAAATTGGTAATTAGTTGTGTTAGCTTAAAAAAGTCACTTATTAAAAGGATAAAATGGAAAAATTGAAATGTGTACAAAAATAAAATAACCAATAGAATTATTTAATAACGGATTTGTTTAGTTCATTGAAAGTTTAAAATTTAATTTTTAAATTAATTTATTTTTATTAAACAAGGTTTATATTTGGGTTAAATATGTTTTTAGTCCCTCAACTATAAGTGATTTTTGGTTTTAGTCCCTACTCAAAACATTGATAGCATTTAATCCTCATAATATGAAAACATGTAAAATTAGTCCCTAAAAATGGATGGCGTTAAGTTTTGGTTGACCTGGCTAACGGTTCTGCCAAGTCTTCTTTCTGTTTCATTATTCTCTCTCTGCCACGTTGTTTTTGGATCTCCACCTAACCATGGGAGACCTCTCACTCGCACAAACTGAAACAAAGGGTCAACAGTCTTTTTCCAGCTTCAACATTCTTTTTTTTTTCTTCTTATCCTGTTACTCCAGCGTCACCTCCACCTTCACCTCCCTCATCTCCACCCCACGACTCCCTTCGTTACTTGCAAAAAGAAGACTATAAAACTGCTAAAGAACATTACCGGTGAGCCTTTAAGATGCAATAAAAAAATGGAATTTATATTTTATCTCTTTTACTCTAAAGAGAAAAGTAACAATTTCTTGTTTATCTTCTTTACAGGAAAGCATTGTCTTTTGAGGTTGATAGAAACAAACAGTGCAATTTGGCAATATGTTTGATGCATATGAACAAGATCAAAGAAGAAAACTTTCTACTCCAGGCAGTACGCGCCGCTACAAAAAAATAGAAAGATGGATCTCATGCCTGGAGGAGATTGTACCAATCCCCTGATCCTGGTAGAAGAGACCTAAATCTGTATGCTCCTTGCACAAAGCCAAAAAGATGTTCATGGGGCTTCAACAATGGATATCGAAGGGAAGCTTGGGGGGATGTCCATTCAGATTATAAATCTTCATTTGGGACTCCTCCCAAAGATAAGCATGTCACGAGGATGATAAACTCACGAGAAAATGGTTTGTCTTCTGAATGCGTCACCTACACAAGAAAACACCCAAAATTAATTTCGATTTTGGTTTCGCTCACTCTAGTTGCAGTGATTCATCTCAGAAATGGCAACGAAAATTAGGGATCCATGGAGTGAAGAAGAAAAAGGAAAAAAAAGAAAAGCCCCAAACAAGAGAAGAACCTATCTGAGTTACCCGTTCACCTCAACAACCACGCACCAACCGAACGCATCCCCATGAACCAAAAATAGAAATGAAATTAAAATTTGAAAAAGGTAAATTAAATAAAACGGGATTCGATTGGAAACAGTTGCGAAAAAAACAGAGTGCCGTAGAGTTGGATTAGGTGGAACTCAAAGGCATGGAGAGTGTAGTGAAGAAAGGAATGAGGGCATTGGAGTTCTAGAAACTTCGATTGAGGGAGTGCCATTCAGAGGTGATAAAATACAAATTTGAAGATGGAGGGAAAGAACAAGAAGGATATATGCTGCTCTTTCTTTTTAATAAAACTCCGGTGATGGAGATAAAGCGAGAAATGTTGGCGCCGACACCGGTAGGGAAACATGTCGAAGCCGGAAAGGGAGGAAGAAGGGGCGTTAGAAAAAAAGTTAAAAAAAAAATTGAAACGTGGCACACACTAAACATGAAAGCTGAAATCAGATATGGCACGCCGTTAGCCATGTCAGAGAAAATTTAACGCCATCCATTTTTAGGGACTAACTTTACATGTTTTAATATTAAGAGGATTAAATGCTATCAATGTTTTGAGTAGGGACTAAAACCAAAAATCACTGATAGTTGAGGGACTAAAAGCATATTTAACCCTTTATATTTTCAGTTTAAACGGTGTTGTTATTTGTATACCTTATGAAAATGATTGAAGCGTAATAAAAGGTTTCTTTCTTTTTTTCATTTATCAGAAAACATATATTTAGCATTAATAGCCAAAAGCTTACGTAACTTAAAAAGCCGATGGTAAATAATTCCTAGCTTTAGATTTGTGTTGTATGCATATACGACTCTAAAATAATGAAGTCGTTATTTTTTAGATTTAAGGTAAACTTTAATTAGCATTAGCTTAAATATAGTTAGTGTAAAAATAATTTCAGAAATATTTAATAAAAAGATTAATTTTAATAAAAATATTGATATAACATTTTTTTTAAAATTAAATTTGTTCTCAATTTGAAATTGTTCGATTTAAAAAAAATGAGACTAAATTAAAATAAAATAATAAATGCGAAGACCAAATTTGAGATTATGACCATGGTATGGTGACATTTGACATTATCATGCAATGTCATACTGTCACTATCACGTGACACGATACTGATTTGACAAGTGTCAATTTTTTTATTTTTTAAAAAATTAAAAGATTAAAAAAGCATAAAATGACACATGGTACATTTTTAATGTTGTTAGTATAGTACTAATGGAAATAATCTAATTATTACATGTTTTAAAAAATAAAGACTTAATTAAAACAATTCAAAATATGAGGACATATTTATGATTTTTAAACAAATACGAGGACTGATCAAGTATTTAAACCTTAATTTCATTATTAAAGCAATTTAGCATTAACCTAATCGACACTAGTGTATTTTTATTTTAAAATTTATGTAATTTAGAGTCGGTTTAAACAACACTAAGGACACTAAATTCCTAAAAAAAACCTGGTACACTATCTCCATATTTAGCAAACATAAATGAAAAAGAATATATAAAGGAAATGTAATAGATGAAAGAAATGAATGTGTACAAATGAGATGAATATGGATGAGAAAAATCACTATGAACAAGATAAAGAGATGAACGTGGATGAAGTAGAAGAAGAGAATAATATGGATGAACAAGATATAAATGAGACTAGTGTATTTATTTAAATTTTTTTTTTCTAGTTATGATACTAAACCGATGCTAACTTAAACAAATAAAGTATAAAATTAAAGTTAACAAATGATAAGTGGATACAACCCTTATTTACTTTTGGTTTTTATTATTATATTAAGTGTCTACTTAATCGAAGTTAACGTAAATATAAAGAATACTAAAGCTAAATAAGGTTAAGGATTATGAAATTGATGGTAACTTAAGTAACTGTAAATATTAAAAAAAAAATAAGGTTAGTGTCTTGAAGATATTGTTGGGCATAATTAACCTAATTGCACTAAACTATAAATTATCTGTACCATTTTAAACTATAAAAGCTAAACTATTTTTACTGATAACTAAATTATACCATTTTGTGGTTCAAATTAAAAAAATTGAACCTTTATAGTTACAGTGCAGTTAACTCAATTCTATGAGCAATGACCACTCAACCCTCCCTTCATTCCTTTCCTAGCACTTGGCCATCTCATCCCTCTCTACAACATATATCCGAACGCTGGTTGAGAAGCCTGCCAATTAATCAAAAAGAGTGAAGCCCATATCATCATTTGATTCCTCCTTCTCTTCCACCTTTTCCTCCTTCTTCGATTCAGCTGCTGCCGGAGCAGAAGTGCCACCTTCGGGAGCTGCGGTCACGGCAACGGCAGCGCCACCTCCTTCTCTTCCACATTTTCCTCCTTCTTCGATCAAAGAATATTCATTTCTTTTTCCAAGGACTCATTAAAAATGACTTCTTGGATGTTTTCCCAAATATATGATGTACTTTATTAACTTTTTCAAAAATTTGAAGGCCAATAAGTGGATCTTGTGCATCGTCTTTCTCTTGATATCCATATTGAATGCTTTTTTTAACAGTTGATATGGATAATTACATTTTAAATATCTCCCATGATGCAAAAACATCATCTTCCTTCCGTGTTTCAATTGATGAGCTGCAATGTTTTCTTCACATATAGGACATGCTTTGGAACCCTTGACATTGTATCTTGACAAATTACTATAAGTTGGGAAGTCATTAATTGTGCAAAATAAGATTTCATGAATCACAAAAGTTTCAAAAGTGTAGGCATCACATATTTCAACCCCATCAACCCAAAACAACTTCAAGTCTTCAACAAGTGGGCGTAGCTAAACATCTATGTCATTTCCACGCTGCTTTGGACCAGATATCATCATAGACAACATCATGAACTTCCTCTTCATGCACAATCTAGGAGATAAGATGTGAATTATCAATATAAGTGGCCAAAAACTATGATTGGTACTTAAGTTACCAAATCGGTTCATTCCATTAGTGGCTAAACCAAGCCTAAGATTTTACATTTTTGACCGAATTGGAGGAATTATGGATCAATATTTTTCCATTGCTTTGAGTCAGATGAATGAAACGGCAATCCATCAATTGTTCTCTCATCTGATGGTATCGTAGGGGGTAATTTTCGAAGAGTAAAACGCAGCGGAATTAAAACACAGAGAGTGGAAAGCGTGTTCGATCACAATTAAAATTAGTTTGGTCCTTTTAGCAAAAATAATTTTCTTTCGGAAAATTAATCAAACAGTTGGTATGCGTTAAATAAAATGAGTGTAGGGAATAGAAAAATCACACGAGTATTTTTATACTGGTTCGATTCAACATAATCTACGTCCAGTCGTTAATCACTACAAATAGTGATCAACAGTTCCACTAAAAATGGTTTAACAGATTACAATCAAATGAACAAGAAAAGAACGAAAAGAACTACTCTACCAACTTGAAGAGAACTGCTCCGGCAATCGACCAACGATTCGTGAGCTTCTCCTTTCACAAGAC
>NC_028354.1:8853622-8856417 GCF_000741045.1 Vigna radiata var. radiata
GGTTTTTTAAATATTTTCCTACTACATCCAAAATCTATAAGTTGCAGCATCATCAAAACATATCTTCAGGTTTTACCAATACTCCTTATTGGTAACAATCTCCCCCTTTTTGATGATGATCAAAAATTCTCTTTAAAAGCAACTCAGGTTTACCTGCAACACATACAAACTAAAGAACAGCCACAGAGTTAGCAGTACCTGTACAATTGAAAAATATTTCTCCCCTTAATTCTCTCTTAATATTTCTTCTCCCGTAATATTTCTTCTCCCCCTTTTTGATCATAAGAAAAAAGAATAAAGTAAAAATCTCCCCCTTAATATGAGCTCCCCCTCAAAAAGATAATATATGCATAAAAGCTCATTATATTAAGAACAGAAATAAATTACAGGAAATTTATAAAGATTTAAAGACAAAATGCCACAAAGAAAGCAATCAATCTTAGGGACCTAAAAAAAACTAAAATTCANGACTANGGGATCTTTCAGTAGGTGGGATATTGAGATGATCCTCAATGTTATGTAGTCGAACATCAATCTCAAGAAATTGATCAACTAAGTACTCATCAAAAGATTGCTGCCACTCATGTACTTCATCAAAATGTGTCTTCTGTGCTAGACTCATATCCTCCAATTGTTTAGATAATCTTGCAAAATGTTTTTCCATAGAAGTTGAGGAAGAGGAGGGTATGTTGGAAGGTCCAACATCATATGGAGCTGCAGCACTCACTGGGTCAGCCATATGAGTGTCCATGTCGTCATCTTCATCATCATCAGGATGGTCATCATCTTTGTGAATAAGGACTCTTCCTCTGGTAATGAATCCCATCTGACGAAAGGTAGTGTCTCCAATTTCTGATCGCACAGCTTCAATAGCTTGAATAAGTTCTCCTTCAACAGATACACCTTTGTATTCTAAAATCCTAGAAATAAGAAGAGCATAAGGAAATTGATATGAATGGGATTTCTTGGCTTTTACCATTGTGTTAGCAATAAGAGCAGGCCAGTCGATGTGTACGTGATTTAGAATCCCATACAAGAGAAGTAAATCCTGCTCAGAGCATCGAGCATGGTTGGTTGCTCTAGGACAAAGAATCCAAACAATCAAGTAGTGGATCATCCTTTCTTCAACCTTGAAACCTCCAACCAGTAGTTGCCTTCTATTTGTTTGCCTTTCAGGATGACGCAGAAAAGATTGGAAAGTCAGCATCCTGTTGAAATCAAGTCCTAAATGGACTTTGACATCATCATCCCAGATGGGAAGTTGAGCAACATTTGTCCATACGTCATCATCGAAAATGATGCGTACGCCCTTGACCTTAGTAGATATTATTCTGTCCCGATAGCGTAAGTTGAAGTAGAAGACTCTTATAAGATCGGGATAAATGCATCCTTTTTGTTCTACCAGATGTGTTAACCCCTGCTAAGCAAAAGTGTTTGGAAATTGAAAGCCATAGAAGCGGAAAAAGTCAAGACGGATATACTATACCGCCATGATTTTCCTTTCTTGCCAAGAGTTAACAAAGTATACATGTTTCCCTTGGTCTGAAATCCATCCATCTATATTTGCAAGACGTGGTTGAGAAGAGGAAGAGGCTCCAGCTGTCTTGCGACGATGCCTTCTTGGTTCAGCCATGGAGAAAGATTGGGAAAATGAAGGTTTAAGAAGTGGAAGAGAAATGAAGAGATTTTGAGCTCTGGACTTGATTTTAGCAGTATTTGGTTGCAAAGGAGTGTATAATAATCGATTATGGGGGGGTATTTATAAGAAAAATGGAAAAACTAGCCGTTTATGGCCGTTTATAGCCGTTATGGGACGCTCCAACGACTCTATTTTTGAAACTGTTAGCGCGATAATCGATTATGGCTCGTGATAATCGATTATCAGCTCAACAATCACTGCCCAAAATTGCATGATAATCGATTATGCCTGATGATAATCGATTATCTGCTCAAAATTTTCCAGAATTGAAGTTTATGCATGAATAATCGATTGTAACCTAGTGATAATCGATTATGAAGTGTTAAGTTTACGAAAAATGCAAAAATTTGCATAGACTTTGATTTTAAGACATGTCTAACACTCCTAACTCTCTTCTAAGCTCAAAGAATTTATCTTTAGGTAGAGCCTTGGTGAACATATCAGCTAATTGATGTAAGGTATCAACATATTCAATTTGACAATCCCCCTTTTGAATATGGTCTCTTAGAAAATGGTGCCTAATTTCTATATGCTTAGTTCTTGAATGCATTATAGGGTTCTTGGTCAAATTTATAGCACTGGTATTATCACATTTTAGAGGAATATTGTCAAGGAAGATGTCAAAGTCTTCCAGTTGTTGTTTCATCCACAAAATTTGGGCACAACAGTTTCCAGCTGCAATATATTCAGCTTTAGTGGTAGACAAAGCTAGACATGCTTGTTTCTTTGAGTGCCATGAGACTAAAGAACATCCCAAGAAATGACAGGTTCCACTAGTACTTTTTTTATCAATTTTACAGCCACCATAATCTGCATCAGAGTATCCTATTAAACTAGGTGAAGAATCAGAGGGATACCAAAGTCCAAATGAAGTAGTTCCTTTAAGATATTTTAGAATTCTCTTAACTGCAGTCAAATGTGACTCTTTAGGATTGGCTTGGTATCTAGCACATACACAAACACTCTGCATAATATCTGGTCTACTAGCATTTAAGTATAGCAAAGATCCTATCATGCCTCTAAACATGGTTTTATTCACTCCTTTTCCAGTTTCATCCTTATCTAAATAACATGAGGTACCCATGGGTGTACTAGC
>NC_028354.1:8857117-8858623 GCF_000741045.1 Vigna radiata var. radiata
TTTTGCAAACTCTTCACATAAAGAGTCATCAGTTGAACCAAAAATAATATCATCTACATAAACTTGCACAATCAAAATGTGTTTTCCTACTTTCTTAATGAACAAGGTTGAATCAACCTTTCCTCTAGAAAATTCATTTTCAATCAAAAAGGTACTAAGTCTTTCATACCAAGACCTAGGTGCCTGTTTAAGGCCATAAAGGGCCTTTTTCAACTTGTAAACATGATCAGGAAATTTAAAATCTTCAAATCCAGGAGGTTGACTAACATACACTTCTTCTTTTATGAAACCATTTAAAAATGCACTTTTAACATCAATTTGATACAATTTAAATTTCATCAAAGATGCATATGCAAGTAACAATCTAATTGCTTCTAACCTGGCTACTGGTGCATAAGTTTCATCGTAATCTATACCTTCCTCTTGACAGTAGCCCTTAGCAACTAGCCTTGCTTTATTATTTGTGATGATTCCATCCTCATCAAGCTTGTTCCTGAATACCCATTTGGTTCCTATGACTTGGAATTCATCTTGTTTTGGAATGAGTTCCCAAACATCATTCCTTTCAAATTGATTTAGCTCTTCTTGCATGGCAATGCACCATTTGTCATCTTGAAGGGCTTCCTTTATATTCTTAGGTTCTATCTGAGACACAAAAGCAACAATTAGACAAAAATTATTTAAATTGTGTCTAGTAGTTACCCCTTTAGATATATCTCCTATGATGTTGTCCAAGGATAGTCCTCTTGGTTGTTGATAGCTTTTGGAGTCAACAACTTGGGGTGTTTCTTGAAGCTCCGGAGGATAATTCTCATTTAGATACATCTCTTTAAGGGGTTTTCTTAAGTAATCCTCATCACCTGCAATGGGTTTATTTGACTTAAGAGGATTTTCCTCAAGGTCTACAATCTCATCAAAAACAACATGCATAAATTCTTCAATTATTAGTGTTCTTCTATTGAACACTCTACAAGCTTTGCTAGTTAAAGAATATCCTAGAAAAATTGCTTCATCAGATTTTGCATCAAATTTTTCAAGATTATCTTTTCCATTATTTAAGACAAAGCATTTGCATCCAAAAATTTTCAAATGAGATATATTTGGTTTTCTACCATTCAACAATTCATATGGAGTTAATTTTAGAATTGGCCTNATAAGTATCCTATTTAACACATAACAAGCAGTGCTTACTGATTCAGCCCAAAAATATTTTGGCACATTAGATTCATTCATAAGCGTTCTAGCTAATTCTTCTAATGATCTATTTTTCCTTTCAACAACACCATTTTGTTGGGGAGTTCTAGGTGCAGAAAAATTATGTGCCATGCCAAATTCTTCACAAAATTTCCCAAACGATTCATTTTCAAATTCACCACCATGATCACTTCTCAAAGTTTTGATTTTCAAATCTTTTTCATTTTGAATACGTTTAGCAAAAATTTTAAATGCTTTTAAAGCTTCACTTTTCAGAGTTAAAAAGAAAGTCCAAGTAAATCTAGAGTAATC
>NC_028354.1:8860208-8862532 GCF_000741045.1 Vigna radiata var. radiata
TAAGCATGTTATACTATGACTAGATGCACTCTCAATATCAATCAAATAAATGTTATTGTGCCTAACACCTTGCAAAGCAATTTCAGCAGAATTTTTAAAATAAACAGTACATTTATCACTCTCAAAAGTTACCTTGAAACCTTTGTCGCATAGTTGGCTTATGCTTAGAACATTATGTTTGAGGCCTTCAATGTATAAGACGTCTTTTATCGTCAAAGTGTTTCCTCCTCCAATGTTTCCGGTTCCTATTATTATGCCTTTGTTGTTATCCCCATACGTTACAAATCCTTGCTTCTTCTTCTCAAAAGAGATTAATCTTTTCTTGTCACCAGTCATGTGTCTTGAGCAACCACTGTCAAGATACCACAGTGATCTCTTTGACTTAGATTGGTCCTGCAAAACAAATTAACAAGTATTTTAGGCCCCCAATCTCAATATGGGTCCTTGGGGTTAGTTTTTTTGCAAGTTTCATCATTTCACAGGTTTAACCCGTGCATATTTGCCACTTGGAACACGAACATGTTTGATATTGCACTTGTTTGATGTGTGACCATGCTTCATACAGTAAAANCAACATACATCACTAACTTTTTTTTTTTTTAATAAAAGTTCCTTTAACAACCCAAATTTTTCGAGTTCTTCTTACCTTGGATTTATAATTTTGATGCATGTTTCCATTTTTAGCGTTGCTTTTATTAAGGTTTGATTTAGCATGTGAATTAGTTTTAGTTGCCTTAGCAAGTAAATTTTCAAGTATATCAATATCAAACATATAGCTTTTGCATGACAAGCATTCAACAGGTTCAACAGTAGCTTTTTCATCTGATAATTTAATTTCTAAGGTATTAACTCTATTTCTTAACACAACTTCATCATCAAGCAGTTTATCATATTTTAACTTCAATTCATTATGTTCCTTTTTTAATTTTTTATGAGCAGCATCAAGTTTTTCAGATTCATTCATTAAATCAAAGAAAGCCTTTTGTAAATCTAATTCACTGGATTCAAAACTGGAATCACTTACTTGGCTTCCTGTTTCTTCAGAATCTGCCATAAGGCATAGATTGGCTTCTTCTTCTGTGTCACTTGAGCTTGTTGAGCAAGAGGCATTATCCTCTCAAGCTATGTATGCTTTCTTTTTCCTTTGAAATTTTCTTTCCTTCTTGTCTTCACTTTTCTTGCTCTTTGGACACTCAGATTTTACGTGCCCTCTTTCTCCACAACCGAAGCACTTCATGTTTGATGGAGATTCTTGACTTTCTTTCCTTTCCTTGTGAAACTTGTCCTTTCCCTTAGCTTTCATGAACTTTGCAAATTTCTTTATCATCAAGCTCATGTTTTATTCATCACCAGAGTCATCTTCTTCGATCCTCTTAGAGCTTTTTCCTTTAGATATTTCGGACTTGAAAGCTAGAGTTTTCCTCTTGCCTTGATCCTCTTCAGCAGTCAATCTCCTCAACTCAAGTTCATGCTCACGGAGCTTTCCAAACAGGATTAGCATTGACATCTGAGTAAGATTTTGAGACTCTGAGATGGCAGTCACCTTTGGTTGCCAAGACCTGTCCAAAGATTTCAGAATTTTCACATTAAGTTCATCAGTATAAAAAGTCTTACCCAACCCTGTTAAGTGATTCACAATGTGATTGAATCGTTTTTGAACGTCAGAGATCGTTTCTCCAGGTTGAATTCTGAACATCTCATATTCCTGAATGAGAGTGTTCTTCCTAGCGCGTTTTACATCCTCTGTTCCTTCATGAGTGACTCTGAGGACTTCCCACATTTCCTGTGCTGTCTTACACACTGAAATTCTATAAAATTCATCAAGTACAACAGCAAAAGAAATTATATTGCGAGCTTTAATATCAAACTGAGCTCGTCTATTTTCTTCAGTAGTCCAATTAAAATAGGGTTTTTCTGTCTCTACACCATCAACAGTATTCATAGGAATATACGGGCCATTTTGTACAACTTCCCAGATGCCTCTATCAACAGACCCCATGAAAATCTCCATTCTCACTTTCCAAAAAGCATAGTTATCACCAGTAAACAATGGAGCTCTGTTAATGGAAGCACCCTCAAGATATACATGGTTTTGATTGTGACCGGCCATTTTCGCAAATATTTTGAAAAACTATCAAAGCAAGCTCTGATACCAATTGATGGTATCGTAGGGGGTAATTTTCGAAGAGTAAAACGCATCGGAGTTAAAACACAGAGAGTGGAAAGCGTGTTCGATCACAATTAAAATTAATTTGGTCCTTTTAGCAAAAATAATTTTCTTTCGGAAAATTAATCAAACAGTTGGTATGCGTTAAATAAAATGA
>NC_028354.1:8863277-8873545 GCF_000741045.1 Vigna radiata var. radiata
AAGTTGCAGCATCATCAAAACATATCTTCAGGTTTTACCAATACTCCTTATTGGTAACATCATCTTCATATAATGCTCAATAGGATACGTCCATCTTAAGTCTGGCCACAATTGGAACCAAACTACTTTCAAAGCAAAAGCATTTTTTATATCTGATAATTATCTTCAGTATTGTTTTTTGACTTGTATCGTTATAACCCACATTTTGGACACATTTTTCAAAAATTTAAACTCTTTCCTATATAATATGCAATCATTGGGACATGCATGTATCTTTTTATACTCCATACTCATCAAAAAAAGAATTTTCTTTGCATCATAATTACGAGTGGGTAGTGTATTTCCATCTGACAACATTTCATTCAACAAAGTCCATAATTAAGTGAAACTCTTATCAGTCCATCCATTGGTCACCTTCAAATTCATGAGCCTTAACACCGTTTAAAACCGTGTGAACTTAGTTGAACTGTGTTGGGGAAAATCGGCAAGTGTACCGAGTCGAACAAGTAATATAAAATGGTAAGACCAAGTATCGTATCCCAGAGGACTCTCGGCGCTAAACAGTTGTGTGAAAACAGGATTAATTAAGACTTAAAAATAAAAAGAGATCATGGGTTTGGAGTGCAAAAATAATAAAGAAAATAAAATGTAGTTGATCAATGGCAAAGGAGCACAAAGATGAACAGAGATTGATTTATATGAGATGGATATGTTGTTCGGGTTAGGTAATTAAACGTATAAAATTAATGTGGTTTTCAAAAAATATTAATTTTCCCCAAAAAATAAAGTAAATAGAAATAAAAATAAATTATTAAGAAACAAAAAAATATTTTTTTTTTATTTTATGAACCCAGCAAGGATTGACCTTGGTCCTACGTATATCCATTAATGGACAATCAGGGCTCACGTAGTTCTTTATCTAGAGAAAGGTTTGTGAGTTTGTTAAAAAAAAAGGGATTGATTTATATTTTTGAAAAGCCCGGAAATAAGGGATCACGTATTTTTGATAAAAAGATTTAGTTTAACAAAAATTAACCTTTTTAGGTTTTAAATAGTTTGGTATTTCTTATATTTTAAGAAAAAGAAAAAAAAAAGAAGAGGAAGAAAATGGCCATAGTCCAACGCGTACTTAAACTAAAAAAATGATTTTTAAGAAAACATTATGTGCGCGCAACAAAATATCTTTGGAAGAAAACTTCAAAATATAATAAAAAAGAGAAAAATAAGAGTGTAGAGGTGACATACCTTTTTAGCTTTTGGAACTTCCTTAGTGCTTTCTCAGGTGGTTGTTGTTGGCAGAACCCTTAGGTGTGAGAACCTATTTTTCTCTATACTCTTTTTTTCAAATTCTATAATCTCTAGGTTTTTTCCTCTATTTTTTTCAGTACCCCTTTTCCCTTCCATAGAGTGCGTATTTATAGGCACATATTGTAATATTAATGTGATCTTGCCTTNATGGCGAATTAAATGACAATTAGCAAAATAAGGAAAGAAATGGTCTTGATTGCAATCAAATAAAATTTGTGACAAAGATTATAATAATTTCCAGAAAATTTGCCCATTTAAAAAAAGATCTTATTTCTTTTCCTTCAAGAAGAAACTGATGCAGCAAATTATATCAATATATTTGTTATTATTGTTTACCATTAATGCCATAATATTGATTCAAATTATTACCATATTAAACAAATATTTCAAAAACATTCTAAAATGGTGTGCCCTGCCTTGAGGAAGATTATCATTTTCTTTAATATTGATTATTTACTTTTCCGGACAAAATTGGGTGTTGACAACGACTAAGACTCATACCCTCATCTCTGAGCAATATAACCCTTAGGAGTAATTCAACAAGAACCTGAATTGAAAGGAACCTCCCGACACTCATGCAACTCATAGATCATGCTATTGTATAAGCAATAATAAAAACAGATGAATTACTCTAACAATTAATGAAAAAACATATGAAATTAAGAATCAATTCAAATACATGAGAGTTTACAAGGTTACATCATTCCCTAACAACAAATAAAAATTAGTTCCCCATAGACATGGGGGAACTCTATGAACAATGGAAGACAGAAAGAAAATGGAAGACTAAGAATTGGCTAAGAGTGTATTGCTTTGCTCTTCTCTGCCAGGGATGACAACCCTAGAGTCCCAGAGTCCTTTAAATAATGTCAGAGGCGTCCCAAAGTGCGGCCTGGTCCAAAAGAATCAAATTAGAGCTGAAACATGGCCTGATCCACATGAAATCACGTTCAAGCGTCGCAGGGATCTCGCTCAAGCTTGAATTGGGGGTCATGTTGGGCGTGGGCGTCAGTTTTGGACGCCTAGGCTACGAGCAGCGCCGCCCGGGCGTCGAGGGCCACTGCCCGAGCGACGAACGTCTATTTTATGCGCTTCAGCTGCGCTCCTAGTCGTTTGGTCTGCGGGTTTTCCCTCTTTCTGGTTCCTTTTTGACCCCTTCTAAGCTCCTTCTTCTTAGTCTCTCATCTCTTCATCCATTATTACCTCAATCTCTGTCAAAACAAGGGAAATTAGTCATATAATAATTGAAATCAACATCAACTCTCTTGTTCACACAATTTATTCAAAAAGGATGAGTCCAAGCAAGTTTCTAAGTGAAAAAGGGTGCTTTTAGTATCAAAATTGCATCACAAGTAACGGTGCTTTAAACCGTTATCAAACTAACATACAAAGGAGATCTGCATCAATGGACATTATCTCACACATGAGCTTGGGCAAATTTTTCTATGCCAAAATCGCAAATCATGTCCTTTAATTCGTCTTCTTTTGGTCAATCTTCCATGGTGAAATCAATAACATTTTCAGTTTTGGAGATAGTTGGAAAGTGTATTTCTTCTCCATGCCATATCCATGTTGTATAACATCGTAAGAAACAATCAAAGATAAGATGTTCCCTAATTTGAGTTACGTTCAACTTTCTCCCATTCAAATAGTAGACACTAGGTCATCTAAACTTCACTTTATCACTTCTACCCTCATTACGTTGCACAAATTGTATAAATTCCTCTACTCCTCTTTCGTACTTAGTATTAATGGGTGGTAAATTAATCCAATTTCGACCTATACGTAAATATTATGAAATTGTCTACAAAATTTTTATACGATAATAATTTTTTATTGATCATTTAACGGGAAATTAAGGTTAATTCAATTCAATCATACAATCATACAACTAAGCATTGAAATAATCACATATCCAACATATAAAATTTTACAACTTACTACAAAATTGTATGTTCCTATTAAAAAGTAAATTTTAAACATCAAAATAAGAACCTGAGAGTGTAAAAGGACAATAATAATGGATAATTCACGTTTAGAACGGTAGAAAATTCACCTATTAAAAAATCAAACTTATACAAAATTACAAAAAAAAAACATTAGTTTTAGGAACAAAAGCAAACACCAAAACGCATAAAAAAAAAGATAACAAACCCAATAAGAGGTTCGAGATGCTTTTGATCGGTGAGAATGGTTGTTAAACCTTCAAAATGGTAATAGAAATGATAAAAAAAAGCCTTGAACGACGCAAAAATACAAAGAAATGAGAGCTTTAATGGTAGAGCAGCGACGTTGTGTGTTTGCATAGAGGGAACTAACAATTTCACGAAGAAGATGAAATTGTTCACCCTCTATCTTTTATTTTTTTTTTAACCTGGAACAGGTTATTGCCTCGGTTCTTAAGAAAACCGAGGCAATAAGGGGTCTACGACCTCAGTTTCCCACACAACTGAGGCCTAATGTCGCCCAATAATTATTAAAAAATAATTCATAATGGCAATTTTACAAGTATTTCCAATCTTTTTGCCTCGGTTCGCTACCAAACCCAGACACAAGAGGCGCATTACCATAGTTTAGTTAGAATGGGTGCCAAAAATCAAAATAAATTATATTTTGAAATGTTTAAATGGGTCAAAGCAGGGTCTATGGCTTCGGTTCAAGGAGAACCGGCCAAAAGTTCTGCATAGAAATTATTTCCTTTAAAAACTCTGATGTTACAACTGACAAACTTTTGGGAATGAGGCCTGTGGCCTTGGTTTTGCACAGAACCGATGCCATAGACCCTTTTCCAAAATGTTTTTCAGTTTGTAGCGTTAAAGTGTAGGGGAATGTCAGGTTGAGCATAGGGTCTACAACCTCAGTTCTAAAAGCAACCGAGGCCAAAAGCCCTGCATAGAGATTTTTGTCATAGTGCAGATGGGAATGTTAGATTGAGCAGAGGGTCTACGACCTCAGTTTTGAAAACAACAGAGGCCAAAAGCCCTACACAGAGATTTTCTTAAAATGAAAAGTCTTTACTTGTCAGGTACGTAGACCCTATGGCACTGGTTGTATTGTGAATCGAGGCCATATAACTTTTATGGCTTCAGTTATTTTTGAACTGAGGCATATACTATCACAAAAATTTCAAAAATGCCATCGTTCCATGTTATGCTTCGGTTTCTAGTAAACCGAAGCATAATGGGCGCGTTAGTATCCCCTGTTTTTTGTTATGAAACAGGTAGGCTTCTTTTTTACACAAAGAGGGGGGGAGGGGTGAATTGGTGTTGATTCAAAATTAAAACCTTTTCGCAATCTTGGTATGAAAAATTCAAAGCTTTTGATCTTTCCTTGAAATGCAAGTTATTGAAAATGTAATGCAGCGAAAAAAGGCAGTTGACTGCCTAGCAGATATAGTTGACTGGAAAATAAAGAGTGTAGGGATTAGAAAATTTAAACATTGTCTTTATACTGGTTCGGCCAACAATGCCTACATCCAATGTCCTTCCAACCCAGGAAGCAAATGCACTATAATGGTTGTGGTTTTTACAACAAAGAATTTATAGAAGCACCATGCAAAAATATAAATCTCCTCTCTAACCCAAAACCAAATATAGTTGCACACACAAAACCAGAATTGCAGCTAGAATCCCCTTTCCTGCAATCTGCACCCACGTCGAACAATCCTCAATGTGTCACCAGCACTCTTCACGGGATGCCAATCCTACCACAGTAGAGTTCACAGGTTGCCAAGACTTCAGTAAAAAACCAGCAGTCTTTCGTAGGATGCCAAGCCTATCAAGATCAACCCAGAAGCACCTCTTTGTACGGATATTGATCAAACAGTGAGAACGATGACTTCTCCTTCTGAATTCCTCTCAAGCAAGATCATCACCGTCTTCTTGGAGAATTCTTGGAGCTTCTAACGAATTCAATCTAAAATAGAAAAATGAAAATGTCAGATCACAAAAGTCACAGAACAATTCGCGTTCTGTCTATTTATAGTTTTCTGTTTCATCAGATTGATTCATAGTCGAATAGCCTATTAATGGAGTCGACTGTATTAAAACAGTTATAACAGACAATCAACATAAATGCTCCTCAGTCAATAGAATCAAGACCCATTTATTACAGTTGTCCAAGTCATAATACAATTTTAACTAACTTTTGAAAATATAGCCGTTAGAGCTTGTAGGCTTAAAAACATTTCAAACAGAACTACAACACAGTCGAATATGCTTATCACAATGTCGACTGACACATGAAAAATCACTTTGAAATTATTTTCATCTCAAAATCCCACACAGCACATGCTCACAAAATCTATACAAAGATTTTAGCTTAGTCGAATCCATCAACAGTGTATTCGACTGGACTAGAACTTTGTCACAACACATATAAGTTCAAAAGGTGTATGTGATTTTTTCTTTTAGAAATGTGTAATGATTAAAAACATTTTATCTCACATTTCAATACAAGCATGTTCCACAAATATAACACTCAATCAATCATAGGAACATACAATGTAATTCAATCAAAACATGTTCAACAGATATGACAAACTTTACAGAATAAGAACATGTAATACTGGAACATATGCACTTATATTAAGCACTGAGTTGTCATCATCAAAAACCAGTTTGATATAGAGTTTGTGTTGTCAACAATCTCAACATTTTTTACTAGTGATTGATGTTGTTGCACTCATAATCTAGTTGTTTGATCGTAAAATTAATTGAGTAACTTATGTTTGGTTGTCTTTGTGGGATGAGGATAATATGGATTGTCAGAGTCCAAGATTATCAGTTGTTTTAATATAAATGGTTGTCATTGCACAAGAGTAATGAGTGGTCAGTGATGACGTTTTGTAATACCTAGTGTTTTCGTGGGTTCTCTTTTGCTTGTGCAATGTAGAGGAAAGATTATGGGTTACGTGATGTGTGGTAGTGGTTTCCGTGAGCATTGTTTAGCTTAGTAATCAAACACGTTGTTGTACTAACCATGAGGTGTGGTGGCGGTTATGTCATTAGTTATATCTTCTTGCCATACTTCGTTGTTTACTTTTTCAAGAGGTGGTCACCTTTCCTCTTGTGAGGATGTAGAAAGTTGAATCTCTTCTTCTTTAAAAGATAGTGTAAGAGATTAGTTTCTTTGTGTATGAGGGGTGGTAGAAAAGACTGGGGTTCAAGTGTCGCCCTTTCCTCTTACAAGGGTGTAGAAAGGCATGGATGTCTCGTCCGGCTTATGTTGAGTTTAAAGGTGATGTGAGCAATTGGAGAAGCAGGGAAGATAGGTCCAAAACTGTGGAGGACCTATCAAATTATCCTATTTTGGTAAACAGGAATTGTGGAGTGACGTTTGGAAGAAGACATATCGTTATAGAGATGGATGGAATTGGAACAAGTTGCCTTTAATTGACAGGTTGTGTAGAGCTAATGGGTTAATCATGATTCCAGTTATGGAAATGTATAGGGATGTTATTGCATTGCTTGTTATAGTCTTATTATGTATTGGTTTTGTTTGATGTGATAGGATTGTGGTAAGGACTTGACAATTGAGATATAAATGTTGTATTGATTTTTAATGTTTGTATTGTTAACACACCCATATTTTGTTTGTGTTTATATGTACTGTTGAAAATAGAATGACGTAGTTTCTCACACTAAGAGGGGGAGGGGGTGATTTGGTGAAACACAAAATCAGAGTCTTTTAAAAATCTTTTTTGTAACAGGATGATCTTTCAAAGCTTTCTTAAAATGCACAGAATAAGATTTTTCAAATGTAGTGTAATATAGTTGACTACGTAAGAAGTAAAGTCGACTTTGAAAGTAAAAGCGCAGGGATAGAGAGATCAAACGCAAGTTTTTATACTGGTTCGGCCAACATGCCTACATCTTGTGTCCTTCCAATCCTAGGAAGCAAATGCACTATAATGATCAATGTTTTTACAACAAGGGTTTTATTGAGATTGTTGACAACACAATATCTATATCACTCTGGTTTTTAATGATGACAACACATTTTTAATAACACATATGTTGATTGATGTGTTACATGTTCTATTGCTTATTGATTGATATATTGTTGAACATGCTTATGTGATTATCTTGATATGTGAATGTAGATTTACTGAGCTTATAAATGTTACATCAAATCTGGTTGCATTACACATGATTTGAAAGAAGAAAACCACATGCACATTTATGAACTTACATTGTGTTGCATTATTGCAAGCTGTAAGTCAATTTCATTATGGGGAAGTCAATTTAAGCTCGTGACTATGCACAGATTTTCAGAAACAGTGCTATGTGAGATTTTAAATTGAAAAGAATTTCAAAGTGAACTTTTGTGTCGAAGTCGACTGTGTGCGCCATGCATTCGACTGTATTAGTTGATTGCTTTGAAATTCTGTTATGCTCATGAATAGTAATGGCTATATTTTTAAAAGCTAGTTGAGCATTGAATGTTAGTGAGCTGTATTGACTGAGAAATTTATTTGTTTGACTGAATTGCTGCTATTGTGTCTTAACTCTTATAACTGTTATAATACAGTCGACTTTATTAGTAGCATAATAGACTACAAGAGCATGTGTTTTATAGAAATCTATAAATCGATGAGACCTAATTGTTTTCAGAGACTTTTGATGAACTTACAATTTCATATTCTGTTTCAGATTGATTCTCTGGGTTTTAGAGATCCAAGAACTCATCAAGAAGACGATTGTGATCTTTCTTGGAAGAGTTTCTGAAGGAGGACTGTGTTGCGCTTACTACTTGATCAAAATCTGCACAATTGAGGTGTTTATGAGTTGATCAAGTTTGTTGTTGGCATCCTTGGTGATTATTGTTACCTATTGTGACTACAAGGGTTGGACTCGTGGAGTCTGGTACACTTTGAGGATTGTTCAAAGTGAGTTGCAGATTGCAGGAGAGGGCATATCTTGCTGTAAGTCTTGATGTGTGGTTTGCCTATATTTTGGTTAGAGGGTTAGAGAGGTGTTTTATATTTTTGACATGGAGGTCTTCTATAAAAGCCTTGTAAAAACCTTGACCATTATAGTGCATTTGCTTCCTGGTACTGGAAGGACACTCAATGTAGGCATTGAGGCCGAACCAGTATAAAAACCTGCGTTTGAATTCTCTATCCCTATACTTTTACATTCAGTCGACTTTAATATTTGCATAGTCTACTTTGATTTTCCGTTGCACTAAATTTTCTATAACTTGCAATTCAAGAAAGTTTGTAAAGTTTTCTACTTTGAATCAAAGATTGCAAAAAGACTCTGATTTTGAAAACCCAACAATCACCCCCCCCCCCCTCTCTTGGTGTTAAAATGAAGCCTACCTATTTCCCAACAGCTTTTATAGCAACCTCCATGTAAAAATATAAAACACCTCTCGAACCCTCTAATCAAAATATAGGAATATACAAACAAAGACCAATAACAAGAACTTCCCTTATCCTCTCATCTTCAACACTTTGAACAATCCTCAAAGTCTAGAGCGTTGCACGTCCTCTTCCTATAGTCACAACAGGGAGACACCAATCTTCAAAAGATTGAAAGAAACTGGTCACAAAACAGACACCTCAAATCCAGGTTGATTAGACAATCATAGCACACAAATTCTTACTCGTCAAGTAATCACCAAAGATGAACACCACTGTCTTCTTTATTGATTCTTGGAGCTTTCACACGTTCTGCAAGAGATCAATAATCTGAAAGAAATCAAATCAAATCTTTAGAATAACAAAAGTCTCTGTAGAATTAAAATTCGCGTCTATATATAGTGTTCCATAAAACTGACGCTCCTAAGTCAACTTTGCTACTAATAGAGTCGATTATACACAGATGGTTATAACAGTTAGTAGTAGTCAAAGCAACTTAATTGATTACAAAATTAATGCAATTAGTAGCTCCTAAGTCATGCTTAGCCAAACATATTAAAAATATAGTCGTTAAACATGACAAGCACTAACATAATTTCAAAACATAACTAACTTACGAATAACTTGCGCACATAGTCGACTATACAACAGTTCAATGCAGTTTTGAAAAACTTGTTGAGATTGTTGACAACACAATTTCTATATCAATCTAGTTTTTGATGATGACAACACGTTGCTTAATAACATGCATATGTTGTTTGCTGTTATTACATGTTCTTATGCGAAATGATTGTTATATCTGTTGAACATGTTTATGTACTGAATTACATGTTCATATGTTGATTGATTGATATATATTTGGAACGTGTTTATATGCTTTATGTGCTATGTGTTATGTATCATTTCATATGTTTTACTACACATGTTTTAAAGCTGAAAACCACAAGCACTCTTATGAACTTTTTACTGTATGACAAAGTGCTAGTACAGTCCACTACATTGTGAATGGATTCGAGATGCTTTGTGCAGATTTTGAGAATCAGTGCTTTGTGTATTTTTGAGAAGAAAAGAATTTCAAAATGTTTTACATGGTTGAAGTAGATTATGTTTTTAACACATTCGACTGTATCTTTATTTGATTTGGAATTCTGTTATGCTCTTGCACTCTAACGACTATATTTTTAAAAGTTAGTTGAGCATTGATGACTTGGTCAACTGTATTAAATGTGTTCTATTATTTGTTGACCGTAAGCTACTAAGTTGACTGAACTGTTATAACTATCATAATACAGTCGACTGAATTAGTAGCATATTCGATTGAGAATTTGACTGTATAACCGAAATCTATAAATAGGCTGAACACAGGTTTGTTCAGAAGACTTTTGATGAACTGATAATTTTCATTTTTGTTTCACATTTCCTTTAGCTCCAAGAATTCTCCAAGAAGACGGTTGATGAGTCAATATTTTCTTGACTTTACTTAGTTTATTGTGCTATAATTAATCAGGGAATTGTGCTTAAAATGTTCGGTATTTTCCCGTTTTCGATAATAGTGCTTAATTTGACCGGAAATTCTAATTTTAATTAATTTGAA
>NC_028354.1:8874080-8881454 GCF_000741045.1 Vigna radiata var. radiata
AGAGGAAAAAAAAGAAAAAGTCCAGCAACCCATGTGTGAAGGACGGTACAACAGAAAAAAATTTGGAAGGCATAGGAAATTAAAGTGTCATCACACAACCCTAGGGGGGATGTCATGCAAGCTACAGTAGCTGCCACCTAAGATTGGGATATCCATTCTTGAATTAAGGAACACACTGCCAGAATGTAGCACTGAAAAGTAGATTGCGTTTTTACTGGAACCGAGGAAGAAGAATAATTTTTTTTATGCTAGGAAGGAGTTGCCTCGTCCAGCGTTGGAGAATCACTGTAACATCCATTTTTTTTATTCCAGAGAAACATTACTTTCATCTTTCTCTCTTAAAAAAGCAAGACGAAGCATTCATATTAGTTGGGAGAAGTGGCGCATACGTGGTGACGTCCTGGAAGGCACATGTTGATTATTTTTCTTTAGGCAAATTATCTTTTTTTTTGTAAGGCGTTTATGGATTTGGCTGGAGCACATTCGTTGATGTTAACTTTATATGCTGATTATTCATTTGCGTTTTTAAATGTTTATCATCAAAGAGGATGCGATGCTTATGTTGCATTTAATTTTGCTTAGACCATGTGTCATTCCTTTACAATTCACGTGTTGGTTTTAGTGAGATTTTCATGATGAAATTTATTTATTACATTGATTCTCATTTTGATTTTGCAATTTCATTTTATTTGGGTAATGTAGCTTAGACATGGAATTCTACACATGCATTTTCTTTACTTGGGTAATTTTGATGATGTTGTTCGATTATTTTTCTTTAGTGTTCGGTTTAATGTTTTCATGCATATTAATGTTTTTAATTATATTCAATTGCGTTTAGTTTCCATTTTTAAATTTTTTCATTTACATTCACAAAAATCTTCAACAAAACCCCCCCACTTCGTGTCTGACCTAATTCTCGAACCGCAATATTGGTCCTTGAGAGACGACCTAGGAGTCACTTCCTAGTTTATACTGCATTTCTTTTATGCTCATTAAATTTTGCATGGGGTGTGACCTCCATCAAAACTTTGGCGTCATTGCCGGGGACCAACGGTTCGATTTTAGGTCTTTTGTTGTGTTAGTGTATGTTGTGTTTTGTCTTGTGTTGTGAGTGTGTTGTTTTATTTTGGGTGTTCATCATTGTGTGTTGCATCCAGGTAGCTTAGGTTGCATATTTTCAGTGCATTCTTCTTTTCCCCCTTTTTTCCTATGTCTACCAGTTTTGGCTATGTGGATACTGTTTCTTCTGCCTGTGCCTCTGATATTGCTTCTCATGCATATTCTGCTGATTTTTATGTTGAGAACAATATGACTCATCCTTCCATTCTTGAGAGTGTTCTTTGGGAGCCGGTTCCACTTGATGAGGTTGACGTTCATTGCGTTCTCACCTCTGGACTTACAGATTTGCTGCCTAGGTTTCATGGGTTTGCAGGTGAATGCCCACATAGATATTTGGAGGAGTTCTACACCATTTTCTCTTCAAAGAAACCTCTTTATGTCCCTGATGATCACATGTCTTTAAGGGCATTTCTGCATTCATTAGAAGAAGCAGCATGGGAATGGCTTATTCATCTTCCACCAGAATTCAGGGCCAATTGGGAAGATCTTAAGCATGTGGTTTTGGATAGATTCTCCCCTACTCAACATCATTTTGATTCATATAGCAACGATCCTGGGTGGAATGATCCTGACCTGGGATGGTATGATGCTCCACAACAATACTAGTCATTCCAGAATTCTTGTGTGCCTTCTCCACCTGTTCAGGAACCACAGCAGCCGCAGTTTCATGAGCCTGCCCAAGCAACTCCTCATCCTCGCACTACTTCTGAGCCTACATTGGAGGAGTTATTGGAGCAGATGACTATTCAGAACATTCAGTTCCAGCAAGTGAACATGGAGTTTCAGTAGGAGACCAGAGCTTCCTTTCAGAGTTTGACTGATCAGATGGGGCAGATGGCCACTGAACTCATTGAGGAACAATCTTATGTTTCAAAGGAATCACCATTTCTGACTGTTCAGCTTCCAGATGATGTTGATGCCATCCACATAGGAGATGCAGAGCAGAGTCATGAGTTTGCTACTGCACCATCTACATTCCCACCCTCCTACGTCCCCACTCTTGCACCTGAGGAGCCTGATGAAGATTCGGAGGACCAGGCAGGTATGAGCAGTGAATTTGAGTCAGGTAGACCATTTTCATCTTCCACCACTTTACCCACATTCAAGGAAGTGGAAGTAGACATACCTATGATTGATTCTGTTGTTGATGATTATGCTATTGATGGGTATGTTGATGATTATGTTGTTGATGAGCCTGTTTTTAGTTCTCCCTCTCTGCATGATGATAAACAACTTTTGCCATCTTGTCTGAATGTTTGTTCTCCATGCACTGAACATGAATCTGAGCCTATTGTTGATATTGCTTCTAAATTTGAACTTGATTCATGTTCTGAGGGTATATCTGAGGTTTAGCCTGATACACTGAGATTGGGTGTTATACCCCTGCATGTCATTTCTTTGGAACCACATTGCACTAACCATGTTGCAGGAGGTACACATGAATTTGACCAACAAGCACCCACAGTGGAAAACAAAGGTGCATGCATACACAAGAGCTTTAACATCAATAGACACCAGCTGAACCAGCTCATCAACAATCACTGCTTCTTAGATCCAGCTGTGGAGGACATCTCCCTGCTTGATCAAATTAGGAGACTGAAGCAGTTCCTCCTCAAGACTTCTTTGCTGACTTCAGTGGTGGAGAATATCTCCCTGAAATTCCAAAATTGGCAACTGGCACCATGATCAGGGAAGTTTTCTTTGTCCCTTCTCTCCCCTTTCCCTACTTTTATTGCACTTGTCCATGATCTGTTGATTGTTCTGATTTCTGATCTGATGATTGTGACACATTGAGGACACTGTGTGGTTTAACTATGGTCTATTGGGGGAGACTCTGATTTTTCTTTCTTAGTTTATGTTTTCTGCGTTAAATTTTTTGTTTTCTAGGTAGTATTTGTGGTGTCTTGTGTACAGTTTTGCATGCTTCTCTTGATTTCTGGACTTTGTTTAGGTTGTAGATTTGTCTTTCATTTCATTGATACTCTAATTTGTTGGAAATTCTTGCTTTTCTTTGCTTGGAAAGATGATTATGATGTTTGAGAGTTGAATTGATTATGACAGAAATACCCTGTGTGAGATTTGAGCCACTTGATATTCTTTCTTGTGTGTGATATGTCTCTTGATTGCTTGCACATATGCCTTGGCTTGACTCTTTTTGATGATTCTTGATTGATATGCATGTTTGAAAGTGATAAAGGCAGTGTTGTTGTTGAGTCTCTCTAGCCAAATAAGCTTACCTTGTTGTAATCCCTTGATAGCCCCTTTTGAGCCTATGCTTTCCCCATTTCTTTGTTTTGAAGCTGATACACTGGCCCTAAGTGAAAAATCACGATTACCTTAACCTTAGGGAATTTCGAAGCTTTGGAATTGTTTTGGGAATAAGTGTGGTCTCTTGGGAGATTCATATGAGTTGGCTAGTTAGTTCCTCTTCTTGTGTTGTTTTTGTAAAAATGTTGTGTATCTTGTCTATTAGATTTGTGTTCTGAAAAGAGAGAAAAGAAAAGAGACAAGATGAAAAAAAAGAGAAAAAAATACAGAAAAATGAGAAAATAAAAAAAAATTGTTGTGTGAATATTGGAGTCAAGAAGAGGATTGAATTAGAGGGTTTTGGGTGTGATTTGATTGTATTTTCATTTTTCCTCATTGCTCCTCTATTCCTTTTGGTTTCTAGCTTCTTATCCACATTTATCCTCCCTTGTCCTTGGCCCCATTACATCCATAAAAGACCTTTTGATTTGAACATGCATATGTTTNGAGTGTTGATATTAGAGCCTTGCCAAGACTGTTTGTTGCGTGCTTTCTTGAGTACATTGAGTTGACACTGTTTACCCTAAACACTTGAGAGAAACACTTATAGTGTACATCTGTGAGGTTCTGTTGCTTTTGATTTACCTCTTGAGCTGATTGATTATTTTGCCATGCTTGGAATTGCTTAGATGACTTCCTGATAATCTGCTTTCCTTAATTCTGTGAAGATACTGTCTACTGCTCTTTCTCTGTCCAGACTTCTTGAGGATTGTGTAATTTTGTTTCTTTCCTTGTCAGTCTTTGTTTTATGTCTGTTGAGTCTGTGTCACTTCCCTGATATCTGTTGACCTATTCCCGGTTTTGTGTCTTGATTTTGCCCAGGAGTGCAAAAGACTAAGTGTGGTCTATTTTGATGAGTCAATATTTTCTTGACTTTACTTAGTTTATTGTGCTATAATTAATTAGGGAATTGTGCTTAAAATGTCCGGTATTTTCCCGTTTTCGATAATAGTGCTTAATTTGACCGGAAATTCTAATTTTAATTAATTTGAATATTCTGAGCTAATTATTTGCATTATTAATAGCAGGGAAATTTTGGAGATACAATTTAGGACCTTTGGAGGTTAAATCCACCAACCACTTGCATATAATTTTTAATGATGCCATGGGCTGCTTTGCTATAAGAAAAAAAAAATGAATGAAGCATTGCAATCAATGAGCTGGACGGTCACGTGCTGATTCAAAGTTAAACTTTCATTGGTTTTATTTCTTTCAATTGGACACAGAGTAGCACGCTGTCCAGGAGTGGCATCACGAGCTGAAAGATCCAGCATGCAAAAGGGTGAAGCATCCCAATTAAAGAGCATCCAAGCGGTCCAGCAGCTTGGGGAATTGCATCCAACGTCCAGCACATGATGGAGCTGCAACATCCAGCAAAAAGAGAATGTTATGGAAAAACAAGAAGAGAGGGCCCATGAACCCATGATCCAACACGTAGGGCAGCAGAGGAAAAAAAAGAAAAAGTCCAGCAACCCATGTGTGAAGGACGGTCCAACAGAAAAAAATTTGGAAGGCATAGGAAATTAAAGTGTCATCACACAACCCTAGGGGGGATGTCATGCAAGCTACAGTAGCCGCCACCTAAGATTGGGATATCCATTCTTGAATTAAGGAACACACTGCCAGAATGTAGCACTGAAAAGGAGATTGCGTTTTTACTGGAACCGAGGAAGAAGAATAACTTTTTTTATGCTAGGAAGGAGTTGCCTCGTCCAGCATTGGAGAATCACTGTAACATCCATTTTTTTTATTCCAGAGAAACATTACTTTCAGCTTTCTCTCTTAGAAAAGCAAGACGAAGCATTCATATTAGTTAGGAGAAGTGGCGCATACGTGGTGACGTCCTGGAAGGCACATGTTGATTATTTTTCTTTAGGCAAATTATCTTTTATTTTATAAGGCGTTTATGGATTTGGCTTGAGCACATTCGCTGATGTTAACTTTATATGCTGATTATTCATTTGCGTTTTTAAATGTTTATCATCACAGAGGATGCGGTGCTTATGTTGCATTTAATTTTGCTCAGACCATGTGTCATTCCTTTACAATTCATGTGTTGGTTTTAGTGACATTTTCATGATGAAATTTATTTATTGCATTGATTCTCATTTTGATTTTGCAATTTCATTTTATTTGGGTAATGTAGCTTAGACTTGGAATTCTGCACATGCATGTTCTTTACTTGGGTAATTTTGATGATGTTGTTCGATTATTTTTCTTTAGTGTTCAGTTTAATGTTTTCATGCATTTTAATGTTTTTAATTATATTCAATTGCGTTTAGTTTCCATTTTTAAGTTTCGTCATTTACATTCACAAAAATCTTCAACAAACTCCCCCCCACTTCGTGTCTGACCTAATTCTCGAACCGCAAAATTGGTCCTTGAGAGACGACCTAGGAGTCACTTCCTAGTTTATACTGCCTTTCTTTTATGCTCATTAAATTTTGCATGGGGTGCGACCTCCATCAACGGTGGTGGTATTTCTTGAACGAGATTCATAGAGGAGACTTTCTACGCTTACATTTGCTCATCATTATCTGCACAAGAAAGGTGCTTCTGTGTGATCGTGTTGAAGGCTTGGCATCCTATGAAGACTGTTGAATTGTGTTGATGGCTTGGTATCCCGTGAAGAGTGCTGAATTGTGTTGAAGGCTTGGCATCATGTGAAAAATGTTGGAATTGGACCTGTTGTGATATAAGGGGATAATTCACTTTGAGGATTGTTTAAAGAGGTGTTATAGATTGCAGAAGAGGGGATTCTTGCTGCAATTCTGGTTTTGTTCTACAACTATATTTTGGTTTTGGGTTAGAGTGGAGATTTATATTTTTGACGTGGAGGTCTTCTATAAATTCCTTGTAAAAACCTCAACCATTATAGTGCATTTGCTTTCGGGGGGAAGGACACTGGATGTAGGCATTGTTTGCCGAACCAATATAAAAACCCATGTTTGATTTTCTCTATCCCTTATCTTTTACATTCCATACGACTCTTTATTTCACGCAGTTGACTACGTTTTTCCGCTGCATACATTTTCTGATTGCTTACATTTCAAGAAAGTTCAAAAAGCTTTATACTTTGTTTTCAAGATTGGGAAAAGAACTTATTTTTGAAACATAACCAATTCACCCCTCTCCCCCTCTTGGTGTAAAAAGAAGCCTACCTGTTTTCCAAAAATTGGCACCAGAGTTGGTTTTCATAAGATATTTGAAAAACTAGTCGACTCTATTTTTCTTTGATTCGACTATACAAACCTGGGGATGGCTTCCTATTTCCAAACTTTTGGTGAAGGGGCTTCAACAAACAGACCACCTCTGTTTGTTGGTGAAAATTATCCATTTTGGAAAATTAGAATGCAAATCTCTCTTGAATCGCAAGACAAAGGAATTTTGGATGTCACATTAAATGGACCTTTTGTGCCTACAAAAAATGTTAATGATAAAACTGTTTTATAACCTTTTACTGAGTGGAATACTGATGAAAATAGAAAGGCTCAGTATGATGTTAAAGCTAGAAATATTATTTCCTCTGCACTAACGATTGATGAATTTTTTAGGATATTTCTGTTACCAATAAGGAGTATTGGTAAAACCTGAAGATGAGTTTTGATGATGCTGCAACTTGTAGATTTTGGCTGTAGTAGGAAAATATTTAAAAAACAACTTGTAGATTTTGAATGTAGTAGGAAAATATTAAAACCTTGTAATTTTTACTGCTATAATCGATTATGGTCAAGCTATAATTGATTATCACATGTTTTTGTCCTAGAATAATTGATTATCATGAAGCAATAATAGATTATCACAAGTCATACTTGAATAATCGATTATCACTTCATATAATCGATTATCACTTTTTGAAAACTCTGTAACGAAATTGAATAATCGATTATCACTTATAATAATCGATTATTCATGGCAGTTGGGAGCTGACCTTTGGCATTCAGTGTA
>NC_028354.1:8881769-8884139 GCF_000741045.1 Vigna radiata var. radiata
TCTGAAAGAAAATTATTTTTGCTAAAAAGGACCAATTTTGTTTTAACTGTGATCGAACACGCTTTCCGCTCTCTTTGTTTTAATTCCGTTGCGTTATACTCTTAGAAAAATACCCCCTACCATACCAACAATTGGTATCAGAGCTTGCTTTGATAGTTTTTCAAAATATTTGCGAAAATGGCCGGTCACAATCTAAACGTTGTATATGCTAAGGGTGTTTCCATTAACAGACCTCCACTGTTTACTGGTGATAACTATGCTTTTTGGAAAGTTATAATGGAAATTTTAATGGGGTCTGTTGATAGAGGCATCTGGGAAGCTGTACAAAATGGTCCTTATATTCCTATGACTAGAGTTGATGGTGTAGAGACAGCAAAACCTTATTTTAATTGAACTGCTGAAGAAAATAGACGAGCTCAGTTTGATATTAAAGCTCGCAATATAAATTCATCTGCTGTTGTACTTGATGAATTTTATAGAATTTCAGTGTGTAAGACAGCACAGGAAATGTGGGAAGTCCTCAGAGTCACTCATGAAGGAACAGAGGATGTGAAACGCGCTAGGAAGAACACTCTCATTCAGGAATATGAGATGTTCAGAATGCAACCTGGAGAAACGATCTCTGATGTTCAAAAGCGTTTCACTCATATTGTGAATCTCTTAACAGGGTTGGTAAGACTTTTGATACTGATGAACTAAATGTGAAAATTATGAAATCTTTAGACAGGTCTTGGCAACCAAAGGTGACTACCATCTCGGAGTCTCAAAATCTTACTCATATGACAACGCTAATCTTGTTTGGAAAGCTCCGCGAGCATGAGCTTTAGTGGAGAAGATTAACTGCTGAAGAGGATCAAGGCAAAAGAAAAACTCTAGCCTTCAAGTCCGAAATATCTAAAGGAAAGAGCTCTAAGAGGATCGAAGAAGATGATTCTGATGATGAGGAAAACATGAGTCTGATGATAAAGAAATTTGCAAAGTTCATGAAGGCAAAGGGAAAGGACAAATCTCATAAAGAAAGGAGAGAAAGTCAAGAATCTCCTTCAAATGTGAAGTGCTTTGGTTGTGGAGAAAGAGGGCACGTAAAATCTGAGTGTCCAAAGAGCAAGAAAAATGAAGACAAGAAGGAAAGAAAATTTCAAAAGAAAAAGAAAGCTTACATAGCTTGGGAGGATAATGCTTCTATCTTAACAAGCTCAAGTGACACAAAAGAAGAAGCCAACTTATGCCTTATGGCAGATTCTGAAGATACAAGAAGCCAAGTAAGTGATTCCAGTTTTGAATCTAGTGAATTAGATTTACAAAAGGCTTTCTTTGATTTGATGAATGAATCTGAAAAACTTGATGCTGCTCATAAAAAGTTAAAAAAGGAACACAATGAATTGAAGTTAAAATATGATAAATTGCTTGATGATGAAGTTGTTTTAAGAAATAGAGTTAGTACCTTAGAAATTAAATTGTCAGATGCAAATGCTACTGTTGAACCTGTTGAATGCTTGTCATGCAAAAGTCATATGTTTGATATTGATATACTTGAAAATTTACTTGCTAAGGCAACTAAGACTAATTCACATGCTAAAACAAACTTTAATAAAAGCAATGTTAAAACTAGAAATTTGCATCAAAATTATAAATCCAAGGTAAGAAGAACTCGAAAGATTTGGGTTGTTAATGGAACTTTTGTTAAAAATAAAGTTAGTGATGTATGTTGTTTTTACTGTATGAAGCATGGTCACACATCAAACAAGTGCAATATTAAACATGTTGGTGTTCCAAGTGGCAAATGTGCATGGGTTAAAGCTGTCTAATGATGTAAACTTGCAAAAACTAACCCCAAGGACCCATATTGAGATTGGGGACCTAAAATTCTTGCTAACTTGTTTTGTAGGAACAATCTAAGTCAAAGAAGTCATTATGGTATCTTGACAGTGGTTGCTCAAGACACATGACTGGTGACAAGAAAAGGTTCATCTCTTTTGTGAAGAAGCAAGGATTTGTAACTTATGGGGATAACAACAAAGGCAGAATAATGGGAACCGGGGACATTGGAGGAGGAAACACTTTGACGATAAAAGACGTCTTATACGTTGAAGGCCTCAAACATAACCTTCTAAGCATAAGCCAACTATGCGACAAAGGTCTCAAGGTAACTTTTGAGAATGGTAAATGTACTGTTTATTTTAAAAAATCTGCTGAAATTGCTTTGCAAGGTGTTAGGCACAATAACATATATTTGATTGATATTGAGAGTGCATCTAGTCATAGTATAACATGCTTAGTTGCTAAAGAAGAAAATCCATGGCTATGGCATAAGAGAGCTGCACATATTCACATGCAACATTTAAATAAATTAATCTCTAAGGATCTTGT
>NC_028354.1:8884487-8888599 GCF_000741045.1 Vigna radiata var. radiata
TAATGTGCCAAAATACTTTTGGGCTGATGCAGTAAGCACTGCTTGTTATGTGTTAAATAAGATGCTTATTAGGCCAATTCTAAAATTAACTCCATATGAATTGTTGAATGGTAGAAAACCAAATATATCTCATTTCAAAATTTTTGGATGCAAATGCTTTGTCTTAAATAATGGAAAAGATAATCTTGGAAAATTTGATGCAAAATCTGATGACGCAATTTTTCTAGGATATTCTTTGACTAGCAAAGCTTATAGAGTGTTCAATATAAGAACATTAATAATTGAAGAATCAATGCATGTTGTCTTTGATGAGATTGTAGACCTTGAGGTAAATCCTCTTGAGTCAAATAAACTCATTGCAGGTGATGAGGACTACTTAAGAGAAGCTCTTGAAGAGATGTATCTAAATGAGAATTATCCTCCGGAGCTTCAAGAAATACCTCAAGTTCTTGATTCCAAAAGCTATCAACAACCAAGAGGACTATCTTTGGACAACATTATAGGAGATATATCAAAAGGGGTAACTACTAGACACAATTTAAATAATTTTTGTCTAACTGTTGCTTTTGTATCTCAGATAGAACCTAAGAATATAAAGGAAGCTCTTCAAGATGACAAGTAGTGCATTGCTATGCAAGAAGAGCTAAATCAATTTGAAAGGAATTAAGTTTGCGAACTTATTCCAAAACAAGATGAATTCCAAGTCATAGGAACCAAATGGGAATTCAGGAACAAGCTTGACGAGGATGGAAACATCACAAAGAATAAAGCAAGGCTAGTTGCTAAGGGCTACTGTCAAGAGGAAGGCATAGATTATGATGAAACTTATGCACCAGTAGCCAGGTTAGAAGCAATTAGATTATTACTTGCATATGCATCTGTGATGAAATTTAAACTGTATCAAATGGATGTTAAAAGTGCGTTTTTAAATGGTTTTATAAAAGAAGAAGTGTATGTTAGTCAACCTCCTGGCTTTGAAGATTTTAAATTTCCTGATCATATTTACAAGTTGAAAAAGGCCCTTTATGGTCTTAAACAGGCACCTAGGTCTTGGTATGAAAGACTTAGTACCTTTTTGATTCAAAATGAGTTTTCTAGAGGAAAGGTTTATTCAACCTTATTCATTAAGAAAGTAGGAAAACACATTTTAATTGTGCAAGTTTATGTAGATGATATTATTTTTAGGTCAACTGATGACTCTTTGTGTGAAGAGTTTGCAAAAATAGTGCAAGGTGAATTTGAGATGTCTATGATGGGTGAGTTAAACTTTTTCTTAGGACTACAAATAAAACAAATGAATGGTGGAACATTCATCTCCCAAACTAAATACTGTAGAGAAATTCTTAGGAAATTTGGTATGGATACCTGTAAGGAAGTTAGTACACCTTTGGGTACTTCATGTTATTTAGGTAAGGATGAAACTGGAAAAGGAGTGAATGAAACCATGTTTAGAGGCATGATAGGATCTTTGCTATACTTAAATGCTAGTAGACCAGATATTATGCAGAGTGTTTGTGTATGTGCTAGATACCAAGCCAATCCTAAAGAATCACATTTTACTGCTGTTAAGAGAATTCTAAAATATCTTAAGGGAACTATTTCCTTTGGACTTTGGTATCCCTCTGATGCTTCACCTAGTTTAATAGGTTACTTTGATGCAGATTATGGTGGTTGTAAAATTGATTGAAAAAGTACTAGTGGAACCTGTCATTTCTTGGGTTGTTCTTTAGTGTCATGGCACTCAAAGAAAGAAGCATGTGTAGCTTTGTCTACCACTGAAGCTGAATATATTGCAGCTGGAAACTGTTGTGCCCAAATTTTGTGGATGAAACAATAACTGGAAGACTTTGATATCTTCCTTGACAATATTCCTTTAAAATGTGATAATACTAGTGCTATAAATCTGACCAAGAACCCCATAATGCATTCAAGAACTAAGCACATAGAAATTAGGCACCATTTCTTAAGAGATCATATTCAAAAGGGGGACTATCAAATTGAATATGTTGATACCTTGCATCAATTAGCTGATATTTTCACCAAGGCTCTACCTAAAGATAGATTTTTTGAGCTTAGAAGAGAGTTAGGAGTATTAGACATGTCTTAGGATCAAAGTTTATGCAACGTTTTGCATTTTCGTGAACTCAACGCATCATAATCGATTATCACAAGGTTATAATCGATCATTCAATCATAAAACTCAAATCTGGAAAATTTTGAGCAGATAATCGATTATCATCAGGCATAATCGATTATCATGCAATTTCTGGGCAGGGATTATTGAGCCGATAATCGATTATCACGAGCCATAATCGATTATCACGCTGTCAGTTTCAAAAATAGAGCCGTTGGAGAGTCCAATAACGGCTATAAACGGCCATAAACGGCTAGTTTTTCCATTTTTCTTATAAATACCCCCCCATAATCGATTATTAAACACTTCTTTGCACCCAAATACTGTTGAAATCAAATCTAGAGCTCAGAATCCCTCCATTTCTTTTCACCTTCTTAAAATTTCATTTTCTCAATCTTTCTCCATGGTTGAACCAAGAAGGCATCGTCGCAGAACAGTTGGAGCTTCCTCTTCTTCTCAACCACGTCTTGCAAGCATAGATGGATAGATTTCATATCAAGGGAAACATGCAAACTTTGTAAACTCTTGGCAAGAAAGGAAAATCATGGCAGTAAAGTATATCCGTCTTGACTTTTTCCGCTTCTATGGCTTTCAATTTCCAAACATATTTGCTGAGTACGGACTAACGCATCTGGTAGAGAAAAAAGGATGCATTTATCCCGATCTTATAAGAGTCTTCTACTTCAACTTGCACTATCGAGATGGGATAATATCCACTAAGGTCAAGGGCGTACGCATCATTTTAGATGATGACGTGTGGACCAATGTTGCTCAACTTCCCATCTGGGATGATGCTGTCANAGTTCACTTAGGACTTGAAAATTTCAACAGGATGATGACTTTCCAATCCTTCCTGCGTCATCCTGAACAGCAAACAAATAGAAGGCAATTACTGGTTGGAGGTTTCAAATTTGAAGAAAGGATGATCCACTACTTGATTGTCTGGATTTTATGTCCTAGAGGAACCAACCATGCTCAATGCTCTGACCAGGATTTAGTTCTTTTGTATGGGATTCTAAATCACATACACATCGACTGGCCTATTCTCATTGCTGACACAATGGTAAAAGCCAATAAATCCCATTCATATCAATTTCCCTATGCTCTTCTTATTTCTAGGATTTTAGAATACAAAGGTGTAACTGTTGAAGGAGAACTCGTTCAAGCTATTGAAGCTGTGGGATCAGAAATTGGAGATACTACCTTTCGTCATATGGGATTCATTACCAGAGGAAGAGTTCTTATTCACAAAGACGATGACCATCCTGATGACCAGCCCAGTGAATGCTGCTGCTCCATCTGATGCTGGACCTTCCAACATACCCTCCTCTTCCTCAACTTCTATGGAAGAACACTTTGCAAGGTTATCTAAACAATTGGAGGATATGAGTCTAGCACAGAAGACACATTTTGATGACATTCATGAGTGGCAGCAATCTCTTGATTAATACTTGGTTGATCAATTCCTTGAGCTTGATGTTCGCCTATCTAACATTGAGAGTCATCTCAATATCTCACCTACTGAAAGATCCCCTAGTCCTGAATTCTAGGTTTTAGGCCACTAAGTTTGATTGTTATGTTATTTTCTTTGTGGTATTTAGTATCGATCTTTATGAATTTCATGTAATTCCCTTTTGTTCTTAATATAATGAGCTTTTATGTCAATTCTATGCATATATTATATTTTTGAGGGGGAGCTCATATTAAGGGGGAGATTTTTACATTATTCTTTTTGCTTATGATAAAAAAGGGGGAGAAGAAATATTAAGGGAGAATTAAGGGGAAAAATATTTTTCAATTGTACAGGTACTGCTAACTCTGTGGTTGTCCATTAGTTTATATGTGTTGCAGGTAAACCTGAGTTGCTTTTAAAAACAGAGTTTTTGATCATCATAAAAAAGGGGGAGATTGTTACCAATAAGGAGTATTGGTAAAACCTGAAGATGAGTTTTGATGATGCTGCAACTTGTAGATTTTG
>NC_028354.1:8889395-8898332 GCF_000741045.1 Vigna radiata var. radiata
GCGTATCGTGTGTCGATAGTCGGAGCAGACTCTCTTCAAGTTAGCAAGGTGCTCTGCCTGGTCTTGTGAAATGAGAAGCTCGCGAATCGTTGGTCGATTGCCACAGCGGTTCTTTTCAAGTTGGTAGAGTGGTTTTCTTCGTTTTATATCTTGTTCATTTGTTTGTAATCTGTAAAATTATTTTTAGTGGAACTGTTAATCACTCTTTGTAGTGATTAACGACTGGACGTAGATTCTGTTGAATCAAATCAGTATAAAAATACTCATGTGATTTTTCTATTCCCTACACTCGTTTTATTTTACGCATATCAACTGTTTGATTAATTTTCTGAAAGATTATTATTTTTGCAAAAAAGGACCAATTTTGTTTTAACTGTGATCGAACACGCTTTCCGCTCTCTTTGTTTTAATTCCGCTGCGTTATACTCCTAGAAAAATACCCCCTACGGTACCAAGAATCTCAATGCAAAACTGCAAAGGAAATGTGGGATGTCTTAGAGGTAACTCATGAAAACACAGATGAAGTAAAGAGAGCAAGAAAGAATTCATTGATACAAGAGTATGAATTGTTCAAAATGAAAGCTGGTGAAAACATCTNTGATGTGCAGAAACGATTCACTCACATTGTAAATCATCTCATGGCTCTCGGGGAGGTATTTGACTAAGAAGAGATCAATATCAAGATTTTGAAAAGTCTGAACAGAAATTGGCAACCAAAAGTCACAATAATCTCTGAATCCAAAGATCTCACAACGATGAACATGGTTACCTTGTTTGGCAAGTTACGCGAACATGAATTGGAACATGGTAAATTAAAGGATGATGAGGACATTGAAGAAAATAAGTCCATTCCTCTGAAGGTTACAAGCAAGAAAAACACAGAAACAGACATGGAAGAGAAAGAATTGATGGCCTTGATGGTAAGGAAATTTAGTCGACTGTTAAATAATGATAGTCAACTGACTAACCTTGCAGGTTAAGGCAAAAAGAAAAGCTTCAGTACAAAAGATGTCTAGTGCTATGAATGTGGAAAGGAAGGTCACATCAAGCCTGAGTGTCTTGATCTAAAGCCGAAGCAGAAAGGAAAGAAGAGATTTCCTCAAGGCAGAAACATGAAAAGAAAAGGAGCATACATTGCTTGGGAGAACATGAACAGTTGTGTGAAAACAGGATTAATTAAGACTTAAGAATAAAAAGAGATCATGGGTTTGTAATGCAAAAATAATAAAATAAAACAAAATAAAATTGATCAGTGGCAAAAGAGCACAGAGATGGATGGAGATTGATTTATATGATCTTGGTATGTTGTTGGGGTTAGATTTCACCAAGTTCCCTCTCATGTATATGGGAATTCTTCTATATGCATTAATGCCAATGTCCCTCACTAAATTACTTAAACCCGATCCCTCGGTAAATAAGTCTGTCCCTAATTACCAGTTCATAAAATTTTTAGCATCCTTGGTAAGAAGATGTGAAGATCAAGAGGTTAAGACGAGTAAGACTCATACCCTCATCCCTGAGCAATATAACCCTTAGGAGTAATTCAACAAGAACCTGAATTGAAAGGAACCTCCCGACACTCATGCTAGATCATGCTATTGTATAAGCAAGAATAAAAACAGATGAATTACTGTAACAATTAATGAAAAAGCATATGAGTTTAAGAATCAATAATACATGAGATTTTACAAGGCTACATCATTCCCCAACAACAAATGGAAATTAGTTCCCCATAGACATGGGGGAACTCTATGAACAATGGAAGAAAGAAAGAGAATGGAAGACTAAGAATTGGCTAAAAGTGTATTGCTATGCTCTTCTCTGCCAGGGAAGAAAAACCTAGAGCCCGAGGGTCCTTTAAATAGTGTCAAACGTGTCCTAGAGTGCGGCCCAGTCCAAAAGAATCAAAATATAGCAGAAACAGGGCTCAATCCAAGTGAAATCACGCCCAAGCATCGCAGCGAGAACGCACGGGCGAGAATTGAAGCTCATGTAAGGCCTGGGCGTCAGATTTGGACACCCAAGCTACGAAGTCCACCGCCCGGGGCGTCGGGGGCCACCGCCCAGGCGACCAGTGCTGATGTTGATCGCGCAGTTTTCGCTATGGGATGCTCGGGCTTCGCGTTTTCCCTCTTTTTGTTGCCTTTTTGACCCATTCTTAGCTCCATCTTCTTGGCTTTTCACCTCTTCTACCAGTATTACTTCTATCTCTGTGAAAACAAGGGGAATTTGTTAGAAAACCATTGAAATCAACCTCAACTCTCTTATTCACGCATTTTATTGAAAACATATGAGTCCAAGCAAGTTTCTAAGTGAAAAAGGATGCTTTTAATATCAGAATCACATAACAAATAACGGTGTTTCAAACCGTTATCAAAACTCCAAACTTAGAACTTTGCTTGTCCTCAAGCAAACATAATGTAACTCAACTTTTCAAAATAGTCACTACAATGACTCAACCTTTTTCAAAAACTTTTTCAAGACAAGAAATCATTTTTATCAATTTTAGCATAAGATTTCAGTCGAGATGCGCAGATGCTTCATGATCAATTTGATGTATTTTTAACAGGTGTTATCCTTAAGAGTGATCAATCAACCAAGCAGAGATGCATAAGAAATTCAGAGAACTATTCATCATCAGGGAAAGTGTTTCACTCAAGCACTCAAAAGTATATCACTCAAGCACTCAAAAGTGTCTCACTCAGCTCACAGGTGTATGGTGTAGTGTTTCTCTCTACTATCACAATGTCACACAAATTAATTTTGCCTTTCATTTAACAACTATAAAACATACTCACAAGCGGGTTATCATCAGAAGGGTTTTTCATGGCTTGTAACTTGGCTGGGCTAAGAAGGAAATTGGTTTTTCTAGTCAACAAAGTTCCTTGAGTTAAGAGAGACATTTGTGTAAATACCAAAAACCAAACTCTCTTTCTTTTTTCCAACTTTCCCTTGTAGTGAGCTCTTTCTTTTCTCACTTTTTTTTCTTTTCTTTTGCCTTTGCTTTTCACTTATTTCTTCTTTTGATTGCTCACTACCTAGAGAAGTGGTTTGTTACCTGGCAACCCCAAACTTGAACCTTTATCAGAACCTCATCAAATGTTTTCAACTTAACTCAAGGTAAAGATTTTTTCAAAAAGGTCTTTCAAAACATGCATAAGGCTCAAGGTTCAAAGGTTAGAACAAATTGTTGTCTTTTCAGTGGGCAAAAATTTTGTGAAGGCTAAAATAATAAGGGATAACAAAAGATGGCCTTAATCATATGGAACCTGCAAGCAAGTAGTTCAATCACAGAAAATTTGGGCAAATTCATGCTTCCAAAGTAATAACAATCAATTAAAAACAACTCTGAAGCTCAAAACTCACACAGGTAAACTCACGAGTTCCAAAATTTAGAAAAACATCCTGCTCAGTATCTCAATCACACTTTATCTCAAGCACCTGTCTTACAAATTGGGATTCATCATCATGCATCATCTCAACCTTAATTAAACACTAGAATTTCGTAAAGCAAACCCATCACACAAAATAGAGCACAATTGAATCAAAGCAGTTCAGTTCATTCAAGCAGAGCACAAAAATTAAAAAGTAAAAGTTCAGAGCACTAGGTTGCCTCCCAGCAAGCGCTTCTTTAACGTCACTAGCTTGACCCAATAAGTTCATCATCATAGCATCCATCAGTAGATGTCTAATCACATACCATCCATCAGTAGATGCTAATTTTTCTTGTCTTCATTGGTTTCCCTCAGTAGACACCAATCTTTCTCATCTGCATTAGCACCCATCAGTAAATGCCTAATGATGGGTGTTGCACCCCATACAAATTTAATGTGCATAGAGAATGTAGTATAGACTAGGAAGTGACTCCTAGATCGTCTCTCAAGGACCAAAATATGGTTCGAGAATTAGGTCTAACACAAAGTGGGGGGTTTTGAAAGTGTTTTTGCAAGGAGAATTAAACTAAAATAAAGTCGGGAAATTAAATATAACTAAATAGAATTGAAAACATTAAAGTGAATGAAAACAGTATGAAGATCGAACGGTCCTACAGATGACCGAACTGTTCTACATTGAGACCAAACGATTTCTAAAACAAGTGAGGAAATTGGAAATGCAGGAAGATAAAGAAGTCGGACAGAATAAACAACATGAAAGTAACCAGAAACAATAAACCGAACATAACAGACAATTTAGTTAACTGAAAAAAGTAAACTAAACAATGAGAAAGATAAATATCCAAACGCAATTAAGGCTATCAAAATGCAACGCAAATGCACAATGTAGCTTGAAAGTAAAATAAGTTATACTAAGCAAATAAGTAAGATGCACATTGTTGCTAAAAAAAAACTTTTAAGCTAATAATTAAAATGCATATTCCAGCAGCTTTCGACACACACGTTGCAGCTCCATCACCGTCTCCTCTTCTAAAAGAAAGAAAATCTCCATAAGATAAATTAATACAGCGGTGTGCACCTCCTTGCTTCAATGGAATCAACGTGTGGTTACAACTGCTATAAAGGAAAAATGAATTGCCTTTTTCTCCAAAAATCACCATCTCCATTTTTTTCTAAAAGAAAATGCAGGTAATAAAAGATAGCTGCAATGACCGTGTGCTCCCCAAATCCTGATTGAATGAAAATGTGCGCACCCAAATTAAAGAAGAAAAGAAAAGACGTTCAAAACAAAGATCCCGTGAGGGTTTTTCTTCAGCTGGATACAATCTATTCTATCAAAAGAAAATTAAATTGAAAGCAGCGTGTGCATGAACTTCAGCTAAGAAAATGTCCTTCAATTGAAAATGAAAATGAAAATGAAATCAGCCATCAAATAAATTAGCGTGGTAAACTATCTAAAAGCAAATAAATGGTAAGTCAAAGTGTCGTTTTCCCAAAAGATTCATGGCACTAAACTGTTGTGCTCTTGCTTAACCAATCAAGACTATAAGAACAATATTTTGGGAATTTTTAATAGTAAGTACGAAAAAATAAACATGAATGCAATTTGATCAATTGAGGTTAAACACAAAAGTGGATGGATGATATTGATAATATGAGATGAATTTGTTGCAAGGGTTTAGATTTCACCCAATCACTCTCATATATCTACTTTTCATATTTAATCGCTTATTTATCATATTGCCATGCAAACTTTCTTGGTCTACCCTTAACCCAATTCCTTGGCGAAAAGAGCCTATTACTAATTATCGACTTGCTATCTCTAGCCTCCCCTTGTAACTAATAATGCATAATAAACAGAAGCAAAATACAATTGATTGTCATACCCCTATCTCTAGGCGGTATTAGCATAATCAACGAATTCCCCCCAGTTCATGATATTATTGTACGTTCTGTATCAATAAAGACAAACAACAGTTACCGAATGAGATAAACGATAAAAGCATTAAATTCAGGTAAGGAACCCAGCAATTAAAAAATCAAGCATATGCAAGCATATGAATTAAAAAAGAATTTTGATATAAGAGAGTTTAGAGGTTGCATCTTTCCGTGGCAGCAAATAAGGTTTAGTTCCCCATCGTCGTGGAGAAACTAGGTGAATGGAATGAAAGAATGAAGATAGAAACCCTAGAGAGGAGAAAAAAGCAGAGCTGTCACCATCTCTAAATCTACCCTCAAAGGGGTGAAAAGTGTGTTTCTATGCCTAAGCCATCAAAAGATACCTTCTCTAGAGTGTATACGCCTTTAAATAGGGCATAAAAATAACAGAAAACAAGTTCAAGCCTGAACAGATCATAAAAATAACATAAAACAGGTCCAGGCCCGCGTCCAAACCGCTCAATGCTCACAAATGGCGCTCAACAGTTTGCCTCAAAACCGCTTAGCGCCTAAAACCACAGCTCAGCGCTTTGGTCAACATTCTGGTCAACTGGTTGACTTTTTTGCATTATATTTGACTTTTCTGCACTGCAATTCTTGGTACTTCAACCTTTCTTTCAATTCATTCCAAAAAGCTACAAAATCAAGGGAATCTAATGATAAAATCATAAAACATGTCCTCAATTCTTTTATTCACAAAACTAAAGAAAAATCATGAGTCAAAGCAAGTTTCTAAGTCAGTAAGGGTTCATTTGATATCAAAATTAAGTATAAAAATAACGGTTTTTCAACCTTTATTGTTGAGATTGTTGACAACACAAACTCTATATCAAAATGGTTTTTGGTGATGACAACACACTACTTAATAATAGTACATATGTTCCGAGTTTACGTGTTCAGCTGATATAACAAATTAAAATGAACAATGCTTTTGTTGAACATGTTTTGTTGATTTGCAATGTGTGCTCCTATGATTGATTATATGTTACATGTATGGAACATGCTTGTATTGAAATGTGTGATAAAATGATTTTGATTACTCTTGCACATTTCTGAAGAAAAGCTCACAAGCACTTTTATGAACTTATATTTGTTGTAACAAAGGTCTAGTTCAGTCCAATACACTGGTAATGGATTTGACTATGCTAAAATCTTTGTACAGATTTTGTGAACCTGTGCTTGATGAGATTTTGAGTTGAAAAGAATTTCAAAATGTTTTTTCATGTGTCAGTCGACAGTGTGGAACACCTATTCGACTGTGTTGATGTTATTTTTGGAATTTTGTTATGCCTACTTGCTCCAACTGCTATATTTTCAAAAGTTAGTTAAGATTGACTAACTGGGTCAACTATCTTAAATGTGTATTGATTTGGTTGACTGAGGAGCCTTTGTGTTGACTGTCTGTTATAACTATTTTAATACAGTCGACTGTATTAGTAGGCAATTCGACTGAGAATGATAGGAAAACTATAAATAGAACAGAACACGAATTGTTTTGAGACTTTTGTGATCTAACATTTTCATTGTCCTGTTTCAGAGAAAGTTCTCAGTGTAGGAAGCTCTAAGAATTCTCCAAGAAGACGGTGGTGATCTTTCTTGATAGAGATTCATATTGAGGAGTCTTTTGCGCACACTATTTGATCAACATCTGCACAAAGAAGGTGCTGTTGTATTTGATCTTGAAGGCTTGGCATCCTGTGAACACTGTTGTATTCGACTGAAGGCTTGACAACCTGTGAAGTTTACTGTGATAGGCTTGGCAACCTGCGAAGCGTGCTGTGATAGGCTTGGCATCCTGTGAAGAGTGTTGGTTACACGTTGAGGATTGTTCGACGTGGGTTCAGATTGCAAAAGACGGGATTCTTGCTGCAATTTTGGTTTTGTGCGTGCAACTATATTTGGTTTTGGGTTAGAGAGGAGATTTATATTTTTGCGTGGTGCTTCTATAAATTCCTTGTTGTAAAAACCGCAACCATTATAGTGCATTTGCTTCCAAGATTGGAAGGACACTGGATGTAGGCATTGTTGGCCGAACCAGTATAAAAACCAGTGTTTGATTTTCTCTATTCCTGCACTCTCTATTTCAGTCGACTTTATTTGTTTAGCAGTCAACTACATTTTTCCGCTGCACTGAAATTTTAATTACTTGCATTTCAAGGAAAGATCAAAAGCTTTGAATTTTCATACCAAGATAGCGAAAATATTTTATTTTTGAACTAACACCACTTCACCCCCCTCCCTCTTGGTGTAAAACGAAGCCAACCTGTTTCCTAAAAATTGGTATCAGAGCTGGTTTTCATAAAATATTTGAAAATTCAGTCGACTCTGTTTTTACCCTATTCGGCTGAAAAACGTAGGGATGGCTTCAAATTTTCAAACTTTTGGTGAAGGTGCTTCAACAAACACACCACCTCTGTTTGCTGGTGAAAACTATCCTTTTTGGAAAATTCACATGCAGATCTTTCTTAAATCGCAAGATAAAGGAATTTTGGATGTCACTTTTAATGGTCCATATGTGCCTACAAAAACTGTTGATACTGAAACTGTTTTAAAACCTTTTACTGAGTGGACTGCTGATGAAAATAGAAAAGCTCAGTATGATGTTAAATATAGAAATATTATTGCCTCTACACTAACAATTGATGAAGGCACGAATGAAATCAAGAGAGCCAAGAAGAATTCATTGATACAAGTGATGAAGGTTGAAAAACAGTTATTTTCATATGTCATTTTAGACCTAATTACGCCCTTTACTACTTGGAATGAGCTTAGAATCAAGCAAAACTCAATAAATGAGTCTGTAGAGAGTCAAAAGTTGTTTTTAGCAATATTATGCCTGTTTTGCATTGTTTTGTAGCTATTTTGAGGAAATGAAGAATGGAGCTAAAGGTAAAGGTCGTAGACTCAAGAAAAGAGAAGAAAATTGAAGATTTGAAGAGTCGACGCACCGCCCGGCAGCAACTTGCATCGCTGGGCGGTCCAGAGCGAGGAGTAGGCACTAGCGTTGGCGTTGGGCGGTGACCCTTGCTGCCGGGCGGTTTGGAGGCTTATGTGAAACCGCCGGGCGGTGGTCCATTGGGCCTGGGCCTGTTTTCTGCTGCACTCCTCACCTATAAATACCCCTGTTGCGAGTTCAGAGTCATTCTTTTGACAGGGGAGGACGGCTAGACCTAATTTTTCTCTCTGGAGAGGATCTCTTGGATGCTTAGGCTCCTTTTCATCTTTTCTCGGGTTTGCTTTTCCATTCTTCTTCCATTTATCATCTAGTTTCACCATGTCAATGGTGAACTAAACCCTATTGTTGTTGGGGGAAAGAATGTAATCTTTTGATACTCTCTTTTATTGAAACTCTTGATTATTTATATGGTTTCCATATGTTTGATTGTTAATTGTTGGGTTCTCATTTGTGCTTAAGGCCTTTATCGTTTAACTCATTTGGTAACTGTTGTTTGTCTTTATTAATACGGTAACTGTTGGGTAATGTCATAACTGGTGAGTAATTCGTTGATTTTGCAATACCACCTAGGGATAGGGGTAGGACGATCAATTGCGTTTAACTTCTGCTCTATAATGCTGTATTAATTGCTAGGGTAGGCTAGGGATA
>NC_028354.1:8898757-8932092 GCF_000741045.1 Vigna radiata var. radiata
AATTTTTATTTTCAAGTCTTATTATTTTAATTCACGTGAACGAGAAAGCCTTTCAAGTCTCTTGGGAAGAACGATATTGGGTTTTACCAATTATATTACTTGAACGATTTGGTACGCTTGCCAATCCGTCAACAAGTTTTTGGCGTCGTTGCCGGGGACTCGAGGTTTATTTTTCTAGTAGTGTGGAGTAATTGAATTTGACTTGATTTTATGTTCTTTTTATTTTGTTCTATTAAATGTTTTCTAGGGTTTTGTGCCTAATTTTTGTAGAATGCAGTTCGGACAAGAATTCAATTCTGTGGGCACTCGATTCTACCAAAATAGTTTCGATCACTAGTGGGAAACTCATTCAAACTTAGATCATAGCCAATTTGGGCAACGTTCCTCTAGGCCAAAAGAAACGTTGGGGGAAGCTAAACAACGTTTACAGTAGGAATTATTCTCAGGGCGAAAAGAAACGTTGGGGGAAGCCAAAGAACGTTTATTGCAGGAACAACACTCTCATGCATTGAAGTCTCTGGGTATTATTAGGGTTAATACTGAAGTTAACCCTAAGGAAGAATGTCAAGCTCCTATCTTTGAGGATGACAGGATTATTGATGAAGATAGAGGAAGATGAGATAACAAAGGTCTTGAAGTCTCTGGGCATTATTAGGGTTAATACTGAAGTTAACCCTAAAGAAGAATGTCAAGCCACTATCTTCACAAATGATAATGTTGTTAAGGAGGAAAAGATAGATGAAGAAGAGCTAGAGATGTATGAAGAGGAAACAAAAACAGAAAAAGTTGTTGCTGCGAAAAAAATAGAGGAGATAGAAACAGAAAAGTTGAATGAGAGTGAGAAGAAGGGTGAGAAAGGAAAAACAGTGGTTGAAAGAAAAGAAAAAAAAAGAAAAAAAATGTGAAAATAACGAAAGAAAAGAAAAAAAAAAGAAAAAGAGAAGGTTAAGGAAGGAGAAAATTAAGAAAAAGAGGAAGAGAGGAAAGAAAAAAAGGTCATGTGAAAAACCCCTTCCTCATAAAAAGAAAAATCATAGGCAGGAAAATATGTTCAAGTACTTCATGGAGATCTTCAAGGAATTGGAGATTAAGGCTCCTATGATTGATGTATGGAGACATGTGCTTGGTTCGATCAACTTTTTGAAGAGATTTAGCGTAAAGAAGAAGAAGAAGAAGAAAATACCAAGCAAGAACAAATTTAACACCTACTGATGGGTGTTTGTGGGGACTTTCCCAATTGTTGTATATTAATTTGAATTTCTGTGTTTGTTTTCTGTCTTTCAAATTCTGTTTATTACATTTTATGTGTGCATATGCATTTGAGTGAGGAAAATCTTGAGATTGAAAAATTTAGGGCAAAGATCAGGAGTCACCAAGAGAAATCACAAAGAGGCAAGCAAGAAAAGTGGTAAGGAAAACTACCACCCACCGCCGAGCGGTACCACTTTGCCGTTGGGCAGTGGCGGCGAAAAGTAGAACCCGAGCTTCTTAAAAAGATGGGTGTTTTCAAGATTTCTTCACTTTGCTTTGCCCCTTTGAGTTTCGCCTGGCGGTCTCCCTACACTTTGCTCCAGATTTGCACCTTTAAGAGATTTCTATACACTTTCTCACCACCCACTCACAAAAAGTTTAGTTTCTTGCTCAAATTGGGGGGTTTTCTTGGTGGGAGTGTGCATTTAGAGTTCTCCATCATCAATTGAAAGATTTGTTGCAAGCATTCACATCTCCACTCAAGTAAGTTGTGTCGTTCCATTCTTTAGTTCCTAATTTTGAAATTTTTGATGAACATGCTTAGGAAATTGGTAACTTAGGGTTTTGAAATTGGTTGGCATGGTAGGAATTAGCATTTGAGTGGAGATTAGGGTTGATTTAGTGAAAAAAATTTTAAAACCCCTCTCACCGCCGAGCGGTATTCAAACTGGTGCATATCGCCAGGCGGTCTGCTGTATTTTTGTGGAATGTTTTGCATAGTGGAAGGGGGAACCTGTACACCCCCAATTGTGAATTGTTTTGGGTTTGAAAGTGTTTGTTGATTCATTAACTCCTAACAATAAATTTTTGTGGTTTTTGGCAAATTGTATTTATTGCAGAAATGGAATCAGCACCACGCAGGGGGAGTAATACTGGGGGAAAAAGGAAGATGCCAAAAAGCTCGAGAGGATTCGACTCTCAGAGGTTCCTCTCCAAACAACATGAGGAACATTATGCAATTGTGCAAGAAAGGAGGTTGCTAATGGAGAGGAAGGCTTCCTTCATACCTGATTTGGCTCCTGAATTTGGAGAGGAGATTTTGAGGAGAGATTGGGAGAGGTTGACGACCTACCCTGCACCTGCCAGTGTGGCGTTGGTGAAAGAATTCTACACCAACGCGGTGCCCAGAGGAGGAGCGGTTGTTGGGAGATATACGAGCTTTGTAAGGGGGCGGATTATCAGTTATGACCCCGATACCATTAACAGCTTTTTGGGCATAGAGTGGCCAGGGGAGCAGTGCTAGTATGCGGCACATGCTGGTTTGTTTGGTAATGTAGCTGAAATTGAGGAGATTGTGTGTCTTCCTGGTAGACACTTTCAGACTAACGCTAGCGGTGCACCAGTGAACATTAGGAGGTTGGATATGATACCTTTAGCTCGATACTGGATGGTGTTCACACATGCCAACATCCAACCGTGCTCCCACATCTCGGATATCACGATGCACAGGGTTCGTCTCATCTTCTGCTTGATGAGACAGATGGAGGTAAATGTCGGCCAAATCATTGCCGACGAGATTAGGAGTTGTGCTATGACCGTTAGTAGTAGGATGCCATTGGGGCATCCATCTTTGATCACTTTTCTGTGCCAGCAGGCTGGGGTGAACATTGCAGTTCCCTCATATGAGAGACTGAGGAATGCCATTGATGCAGCTTATTTCCACCAGTTCTGTGCTGAGGCTGGAGTAGCAGGAGTAGCAGATGCAGTAGGGGCAGCACCCAGAAGACGTCGTAGGAGAGTTGCAGCTCAGCAGGAGCAGGTGCCTGATGAGGTACCAGTCCAGCATGCGGAGCCCTTCGAGATGAGGGACATGTACATGTCCATGATGGAGGCCCGGATGGAGGCCCTTCACAGAGGGCAGGTTGCGACTGTGGAGATGATTGTTGGACTATATGACCAGCCATCATTGCACAGGTGGACTATGGATGAGTTTCATATAGTTGTGGCATGGCCTGACAGCAGGCGCAGAGTAGTGGTTTTGGGGCAACTGGAGCTCCAAACACTGAGGAAGAGAACTCTGAGGACGTGGATGATGAGAGTCAGGAGGACTCTGATGACAACATGGGCTGATTGCGGACATCTACTGAGGGATGTCCATAGACAGGAATTAGTTTTTCTTTCTTTTACTTTTATTTTTATTTTATTTCTTTTTAAATTCTTAGAATAGGTTGAATTTTAAATTTGGTGTGTACTCTTAGCTTTAATACTTGTTCTGAAAATGTTTGACTAACTGATGTGCATGATGGAGCTATTGGATGATTATTTGATGTGGATGAGAATTGAGTTGCAATGCATGTTGATATTCTGTGAAATAGATGTGTGATGAATTATGATTGTGGTTTTGATGCTAAGCAGGATACATGATTGAATTTTGTGAGAAAGCATGTGTGTGAGATTTTGAGCTCCAGAGTTTTTATTGTTCTATGCATTGTTCACAGGAAAACATGAATGATATTGCCTTAATCTTGATGATTGATTGAATCGCATGTAAATTGTCATATGATCAAGGCCATTTTTGAGAACCCTTCTCTAGCCAAATTTTCACCCAAAATGCTTGAAAATATTATACCCTTTTTGAACCTTAGCCTTAAACAGGATGTGAACCCTTGTCTTTAAATTCTTTACCTTGAGTTGGGATGAGCTTAAATGTATGCGATGAAAAGGTTCAAGTTTGGGGTTGTATGGGGGAAACTTAAGAAAAGCAGATGAAAAGCATTGAGCTTGAATGTTGTGAAAAGAAAAATTCATGAGAAAAAGAAAAGAAAAGAAGAAAAGCATGGAGAAGAGCTCAGTGCAAAAGAAAAAGAAAAGGGAAAAACGTTGGGAATGAGTGAAATTGGTGAGAAAGAGAGTTGTGCTTAAATTTTGAATATCATGGTAGCTCTCTTAACTCAAGGACTTTGCATTCCGGAAAAACCAATTTTTCTTGTTAGCCCAACCTCATTACAAGCCTTGAAAAAAGTCCTTTTGATGGCATTTGTGTGTAAAGATGTTGATTGTTTGAGGTGAATGGCAATTTTGTTTCATGTGACTTGTGAACAATAGAGAGTTGGAGTGTCACCTTAAACACTTGAGTGATTGAGTGAAACACTTNTTCAAGTTGGTAGAGTGGTTTTCTTCGTTTTATATCTTGTTCATTTGTTTGTAATCTGTAAAATTATTTTTAGTGGAACTGTTAATCACTCTTTGTAGTGATTAACGACTGGACGTAGATTCTGTTGAATCAAATCAGTATAAAAATACTCATGTGATTTTTCTATTCCCTACACTCGTTTTATTTTACGCATATCAACTGTTTGATTAATTTTCTGAAAGATTATTATTTTTGCAAAAAAGGACCAATTTTGTTTTAACTGTGATCGAACACGCTTTCCGCTCTCTTTGTTTTAATTCCGCTGCGTTATACTCCTAGAAAAATACCCCCTACGGTACCAAGAATCTCAATGCAAAACTGCAAAGGAAATGTGGGATGTCTTAGAGGTAACTCATGAAAACACAGATGAAGTAAAGAGAGCAAGAAAGAATTCATTGATACAAGAGTATGAATTGTTCAAAATGAAAGCTGGTGAAAACATCTNTGATGTGCAGAAACGATTCACTCACATTGTAAATCATCTCATGGCTCTCGGGGAGGTATTTGACTAAGAAGAGATCAATATCAAGATTTTGAAAAGTCTGAACAGAAATTGGCAACCAAAAGTCACAATAATCTCTGAATCCAAAGATCTCACAACGATGAACATGGTTACCTTGTTTGGCAAGTTACGCGAACATGAATTGGAACATGGTAAATTAAAGGATGATGAGGACATTGAAGAAAATAAGTCCATTCCTCTGAAGGTTACAAGCAAGAAAAACACAGAAACAGACATGGAAGAGAAAGAATTGATGGCCTTGATGGTAAGGAAATTTAGTCGACTGTTAAATAATGATAGTCAACTGACTAACCTTGCAGGTTAAGGCAAAAAGAAAAGCTTCAGTACAAAAGATGTCTAGTGCTATGAATGTGGAAAGGAAGGTCACATCAAGCCTGAGTGTCTTGATCTAAAGCCGAAGCAGAAAGGAAAGAAGAGATTTCCTCAAGGCAGAAACATGAAAAGAAAAGGAGCATACATTGCTTGGGAGAACATGAACAGTTGTGTGAAAACAGGATTAATTAAGACTTAAGAATAAAAAGAGATCATGGGTTTGTAATGCAAAAATAATAAAATAAAACAAAATAAAATTGATCAGTGGCAAAAGAGCACAGAGATGGATGGAGATTGATTTATATGATCTTGGTATGTTGTTGGGGTTAGATTTCACCAAGTTCCCTCTCATGTATATGGGAATTCTTCTATATGCATTAATGCCAATGTCCCTCACTAAATTACTTAAACCCGATCCCTCGGTAAATAAGTCTGTCCCTAATTACCAGTTCATAAAATTTTTAGCATCCTTGGTAAGAAGATGTGAAGATCAAGAGGTTAAGACGAGTAAGACTCATACCCTCATCCCTGAGCAATATAACCCTTAGGAGTAATTCAACAAGAACCTGAATTGAAAGGAACCTCCCGACACTCATGCTAGATCATGCTATTGTATAAGCAAGAATAAAAACAGATGAATTACTGTAACAATTAATGAAAAAGCATATGAGTTTAAGAATCAATAATACATGAGATTTTACAAGGCTACATCATTCCCCAACAACAAATGGAAATTAGTTCCCCATAGACATGGGGGAACTCTATGAACAATGGAAGAAAGAAAGAGAATGGAAGACTAAGAATTGGCTAAAAGTGTATTGCTATGCTCTTCTCTGCCAGGGAAGAAAAACCTAGAGCCCGAGGGTCCTTTAAATAGTGTCAAACGTGTCCTAGAGTGCGGCCCAGTCCAAAAGAATCAAAATATAGCAGAAACAGGGCTCAATCCAAGTGAAATCACGCCCAAGCATCGCAGCGAGAACGCACGGGCGAGAATTGAAGCTCATGTAAGGCCTGGGCGTCAGATTTGGACACCCAAGCTACGAAGTCCACCGCCCGGGGCGTCGGGGGCCACCGCCCAGGCGACCAGTGCTGATGTTGATCGCGCAGTTTTCGCTATGGGATGCTCGGGCTTCGCGTTTTCCCTCTTTTTGTTGCCTTTTTGACCCATTCTTAGCTCCATCTTCTTGGCTTTTCACCTCTTCTACCAGTATTACTTCTATCTCTGTGAAAACAAGGGGAATTTGTTAGAAAACCATTGAAATCAACCTCAACTCTCTTATTCACGCATTTTATTGAAAACATATGAGTCCAAGCAAGTTTCTAAGTGAAAAAGGATGCTTTTAATATCAGAATCACATAACAAATAACGGTGTTTCAAACCGTTATCAAAACTCCAAACTTAGAACTTTGCTTGTCCTCAAGCAAACATAATGTAACTCAACTTTTCAAAATAGTCACTACAATGACTCAACCTTTTTCAAAAACTTTTTCAAGACAAGAAATCATTTTTATCAATTTTAGCATAAGATTTCAGTCGAGATGCGCAGATGCTTCATGATCAATTTGATGTATTTTTAACAGGTGTTATCCTTAAGAGTGATCAATCAACCAAGCAGAGATGCATAAGAAATTCAGAGAACTATTCATCATCAGGGAAAGTGTTTCACTCAAGCACTCAAAAGTATATCACTCAAGCACTCAAAAGTGTCTCACTCAGCTCACAGGTGTATGGTGTAGTGTTTCTCTCTACTATCACAATGTCACACAAATTAATTTTGCCTTTCATTTAACAACTATAAAACATACTCACAAGCGGGTTATCATCAGAAGGGTTTTTCATGGCTTGTAACTTGGCTGGGCTAAGAAGGAAATTGGTTTTTCTAGTCAACAAAGTTCCTTGAGTTAAGAGAGACATTTGTGTAAATACCAAAAACCAAACTCTCTTTCTTTTTTCCAACTTTCCCTTGTAGTGAGCTCTTTCTTTTCTCACTTTTTTTTCTTTTCTTTTGCCTTTGCTTTTCACTTATTTCTTCTTTTGATTGCTCACTACCTAGAGAAGTGGTTTGTTACCTGGCAACCCCAAACTTGAACCTTTATCAGAACCTCATCAAATGTTTTCAACTTAACTCAAGGTAAAGATTTTTTCAAAAAGGTCTTTCAAAACATGCATAAGGCTCAAGGTTCAAAGGTTAGAACAAATTGTTGTCTTTTCAGTGGGCAAAAATTTTGTGAAGGCTAAAATAATAAGGGATAACAAAAGATGGCCTTAATCATATGGAACCTGCAAGCAAGTAGTTCAATCACAGAAAATTTGGGCAAATTCATGCTTCCAAAGTAATAACAATCAATTAAAAACAACTCTGAAGCTCAAAACTCACACAGGTAAACTCACGAGTTCCAAAATTTAGAAAAACATCCTGCTCAGTATCTCAATCACACTTTATCTCAAGCACCTGTCTTACAAATTGGGATTCATCATCATGCATCATCTCAACCTTAATTAAACACTAGAATTTCGTAAAGCAAACCCATCACACAAAATAGAGCACAATTGAATCAAAGCAGTTCAGTTCATTCAAGCAGAGCACAAAAATTAAAAAGTAAAAGTTCAGAGCACTAGGTTGCCTCCCAGCAAGCGCTTCTTTAACGTCACTAGCTTGACCCAATAAGTTCATCATCATAGCATCCATCAGTAGATGTCTAATCACATACCATCCATCAGTAGATGCTAATTTTTCTTGTCTTCATTGGTTTCCCTCAGTAGACACCAATCTTTCTCATCTGCATTAGCACCCATCAGTAAATGCCTAATGATGGGTGTTGCACCCCATACAAATTTAATGTGCATAGAGAATGTAGTATAGACTAGGAAGTGACTCCTAGATCGTCTCTCAAGGACCAAAATATGGTTCGAGAATTAGGTCTAACACAAAGTGGGGGGTTTTGAAAGTGTTTTTGCAAGGAGAATTAAACTAAAATAAAGTCGGGAAATTAAATATAACTAAATAGAATTGAAAACATTAAAGTGAATGAAAACAGTATGAAGATCGAACGGTCCTACAGATGACCGAACTGTTCTACATTGAGACCAAACGATTTCTAAAACAAGTGAGGAAATTGGAAATGCAGGAAGATAAAGAAGTCGGACAGAATAAACAACATGAAAGTAACCAGAAACAATAAACCGAACATAACAGACAATTTAGTTAACTGAAAAAAGTAAACTAAACAATGAGAAAGATAAATATCCAAACGCAATTAAGGCTATCAAAATGCAACGCAAATGCACAATGTAGCTTGAAAGTAAAATAAGTTATACTAAGCAAATAAGTAAGATGCACATTGTTGCTAAAAAAAAACTTTTAAGCTAATAATTAAAATGCATATTCCAGCAGCTTTCGACACACACGTTGCAGCTCCATCACCGTCTCCTCTTCTAAAAGAAAGAAAATCTCCATAAGATAAATTAATACAGCGGTGTGCACCTCCTTGCTTCAATGGAATCAACGTGTGGTTACAACTGCTATAAAGGAAAAATGAATTGCCTTTTTCTCCAAAAATCACCATCTCCATTTTTTTCTAAAAGAAAATGCAGGTAATAAAAGATAGCTGCAATGACCGTGTGCTCCCCAAATCCTGATTGAATGAAAATGTGCGCACCCAAATTAAAGAAGAAAAGAAAAGACGTTCAAAACAAAGATCCCGTGAGGGTTTTTCTTCAGCTGGATACAATCTATTCTATCAAAAGAAAATTAAATTGAAAGCAGCGTGTGCATGAACTTCAGCTAAGAAAATGTCCTTCAATTGAAAATGAAAATGAAAATGAAATCAGCCATCAAATAAATTAGCGTGGTAAACTATCTAAAAGCAAATAAATGGTAAGTCAAAGTGTCGTTTTCCCAAAAGATTCATGGCACTAAACTGTTGTGCTCTTGCTTAACCAATCAAGACTATAAGAACAATATTTTGGGAATTTTTAATAGTAAGTACGAAAAAATAAACATGAATGCAATTTGATCAATTGAGGTTAAACACAAAAGTGGATGGATGATATTGATAATATGAGATGAATTTGTTGCAAGGGTTTAGATTTCACCCAATCACTCTCATATATCTACTTTTCATATTTAATCGCTTATTTATCATATTGCCATGCAAACTTTCTTGGTCTACCCTTAACCCAATTCCTTGGCGAAAAGAGCCTATTACTAATTATCGACTTGCTATCTCTAGCCTCCCCTTGTAACTAATAATGCATAATAAACAGAAGCAAAATACAATTGATTGTCATACCCCTATCTCTAGGCGGTATTAGCATAATCAACGAATTCCCCCCAGTTCATGATATTATTGTACGTTCTGTATCAATAAAGACAAACAACAGTTACCGAATGAGATAAACGATAAAAGCATTAAATTCAGGTAAGGAACCCAGCAATTAAAAAATCAAGCATATGCAAGCATATGAATTAAAAAAGAATTTTGATATAAGAGAGTTTAGAGGTTGCATCTTTCCGTGGCAGCAAATAAGGTTTAGTTCCCCATCGTCGTGGAGAAACTAGGTGAATGGAATGAAAGAATGAAGATAGAAACCCTAGAGAGGAGAAAAAAGCAGAGCTGTCACCATCTCTAAATCTACCCTCAAAGGGGTGAAAAGTGTGTTTCTATGCCTAAGCCATCAAAAGATACCTTCTCTAGAGTGTATACGCCTTTAAATAGGGCATAAAAATAACAGAAAACAAGTTCAAGCCTGAACAGATCATAAAAATAACATAAAACAGGTCCAGGCCCGCGTCCAAACCGCTCAATGCTCACAAATGGCGCTCAACAGTTTGCCTCAAAACCGCTTAGCGCCTAAAACCACAGCTCAGCGCTTTGGTCAACATTCTGGTCAACTGGTTGACTTTTTTGCATTATATTTGACTTTTCTGCACTGCAATTCTTGGTACTTCAACCTTTCTTTCAATTCATTCCAAAAAGCTACAAAATCAAGGGAATCTAATGATAAAATCATAAAACATGTCCTCAATTCTTTTATTCACAAAACTAAAGAAAAATCATGAGTCAAAGCAAGTTTCTAAGTCAGTAAGGGTTCATTTGATATCAAAATTAAGTATAAAAATAACGGTTTTTCAACCTTTATTGTTGAGATTGTTGACAACACAAACTCTATATCAAAATGGTTTTTGGTGATGACAACACACTACTTAATAATAGTACATATGTTCCGAGTTTACGTGTTCAGCTGATATAACAAATTAAAATGAACAATGCTTTTGTTGAACATGTTTTGTTGATTTGCAATGTGTGCTCCTATGATTGATTATATGTTACATGTATGGAACATGCTTGTATTGAAATGTGTGATAAAATGATTTTGATTACTCTTGCACATTTCTGAAGAAAAGCTCACAAGCACTTTTATGAACTTATATTTGTTGTAACAAAGGTCTAGTTCAGTCCAATACACTGGTAATGGATTTGACTATGCTAAAATCTTTGTACAGATTTTGTGAACCTGTGCTTGATGAGATTTTGAGTTGAAAAGAATTTCAAAATGTTTTTTCATGTGTCAGTCGACAGTGTGGAACACCTATTCGACTGTGTTGATGTTATTTTTGGAATTTTGTTATGCCTACTTGCTCCAACTGCTATATTTTCAAAAGTTAGTTAAGATTGACTAACTGGGTCAACTATCTTAAATGTGTATTGATTTGGTTGACTGAGGAGCCTTTGTGTTGACTGTCTGTTATAACTATTTTAATACAGTCGACTGTATTAGTAGGCAATTCGACTGAGAATGATAGGAAAACTATAAATAGAACAGAACACGAATTGTTTTGAGACTTTTGTGATCTAACATTTTCATTGTCCTGTTTCAGAGAAAGTTCTCAGTGTAGGAAGCTCTAAGAATTCTCCAAGAAGACGGTGGTGATCTTTCTTGATAGAGATTCATATTGAGGAGTCTTTTGCGCACACTATTTGATCAACATCTGCACAAAGAAGGTGCTGTTGTATTTGATCTTGAAGGCTTGGCATCCTGTGAACACTGTTGTATTCGACTGAAGGCTTGACAACCTGTGAAGTTTACTGTGATAGGCTTGGCAACCTGCGAAGCGTGCTGTGATAGGCTTGGCATCCTGTGAAGAGTGTTGGTTACACGTTGAGGATTGTTCGACGTGGGTTCAGATTGCAAAAGACGGGATTCTTGCTGCAATTTTGGTTTTGTGCGTGCAACTATATTTGGTTTTGGGTTAGAGAGGAGATTTATATTTTTGCGTGGTGCTTCTATAAATTCCTTGTTGTAAAAACCGCAACCATTATAGTGCATTTGCTTCCAAGATTGGAAGGACACTGGATGTAGGCATTGTTGGCCGAACCAGTATAAAAACCAGTGTTTGATTTTCTCTATTCCTGCACTCTCTATTTCAGTCGACTTTATTTGTTTAGCAGTCAACTACATTTTTCCGCTGCACTGAAATTTTAATTACTTGCATTTCAAGGAAAGATCAAAAGCTTTGAATTTTCATACCAAGATAGCGAAAATATTTTATTTTTGAACTAACACCACTTCACCCCCCTCCCTCTTGGTGTAAAACGAAGCCAACCTGTTTCCTAAAAATTGGTATCAGAGCTGGTTTTCATAAAATATTTGAAAATTCAGTCGACTCTGTTTTTACCCTATTCGGCTGAAAAACGTAGGGATGGCTTCAAATTTTCAAACTTTTGGTGAAGGTGCTTCAACAAACACACCACCTCTGTTTGCTGGTGAAAACTATCCTTTTTGGAAAATTCACATGCAGATCTTTCTTAAATCGCAAGATAAAGGAATTTTGGATGTCACTTTTAATGGTCCATATGTGCCTACAAAAACTGTTGATACTGAAACTGTTTTAAAACCTTTTACTGAGTGGACTGCTGATGAAAATAGAAAAGCTCAGTATGATGTTAAATATAGAAATATTATTGCCTCTACACTAACAATTGATGAAGGCACGAATGAAATCAAGAGAGCCAAGAAGAATTCATTGATACAAGTGATGAAGGTTGAAAAACAGTTATTTTCATATGTCATTTTAGACCTAATTACGCCCTTTACTACTTGGAATGAGCTTAGAATCAAGCAAAACTCAATAAATGAGTCTGTAGAGAGTCAAAAGTTGTTTTTAGCAATATTATGCCTGTTTTGCATTGTTTTGTAGCTATTTTGAGGAAATGAAGAATGGAGCTGAAGATAAAGGTCGTAGACTCAAGAAAAGAGAAGAAAATTGAAGATTTGAAGAGTCGACGCACCGCCCGGCGGTAACTTACACTGCTGGGCGGTCCAGGGCGAGGAATAGGCATTGGCGTTGGCGCTGGGCAGTTTTGAGGGAAACCGCCGGGCGATGACGCTTGCCAATCCGTCAACAACAAGAATATGAGTTATTTAGAATGAAAGCTGGTGAGAGCATCTATGATGTCCAGAAACGGTTTACTCATGTTGTGAATCAGCTGATGGCTCTTGGCAAAGTTTTTTATAAAGAAGAGATCAACATCAAGATTTTGAAAAGTCTGAACAGGAATTGGCAACCAAAAGTCACTGCAATCTCTGAATCCAAAGATCTTATAACTATAAATATGGCTACCTTGTTTGGCTAGCTACGTGAACATGAGTTGGAACTTGGTAGACTAAAGGGTGAAGAGGAGATTGAAGAAAAGAAGTCCATTGCTCTGAAGGCCGCAAGCAATAATCTCACAGAAGCAGAGATGGACAACAGAGAACTGATGACCTTGATGGTAAGAAAGTTTAGTCGACTTATGCAAAATGATAGTCAATTGTCTAACCATGCAGGTCAAAGCAAGAAGAAAAGCTTCAGCACAAACACTGTCCAATGCTATGAATGTGGTGAAGAAGGTCACATCAAGCCTAACTGTCCTGAATTACAGCCAAAGCAGAAAGTAAAGAAAAGATTTTCTCAAGGCAAAAATATGAGAAAGAATGGAGCCTACATTGCTTGGGAAAATTCTGTATCTGAAAGCTCCAGTGATGAAGATTCTGATCAAAAGGAGGAATCAAATTTATGCTATATGACAGGTGTAACATCGGACGATTATGACAGTGATGCAGACATATCAAATGAGCCTGTAGAAGTCAAATATGATCCGCTTCAAGATGCTTTCAAAGAATTACATGGTGAGGCCATGCGACTCCTATCTTTTTCATATTTTCTCATGCATTTTCTTTTCAACTCATAAGCTCAATGCCTAACTTTTCTTTTCTTTTTCAATTCTCCCAACAACCCCAAACTTGAACCTTTAACAATACCCCAAAAATACTTCTCAACCTAACTCAAGGCAGAGAATTTCAAAGCAAGGGTTTTCACATTTTGTTTAATGCTTAGGTTCAAAAAGGTTAGAACATAAGATGTTCTTTTTCATGTGGGACAAAATTTTTGGCTAGAAAAGGGCTTTTCAAAAACGGTCTTGATCATATGACACATACATGCAATTCAATCAATCACAGAAAATCAGGCAAAATTATTCATGCTTCCAGTAGATAACAAGTATATCAATAAACACTCTGGAGCTCAAAACCTCACTCATAGGCTCAATCACTATTCCAGATATTCTAGATAAAAATCCTGCTTACCATCATAATCACAATCACAACATCATCATGCATCTTTTCACATAGCTTGTGAACCACCATCTGTATAACAGCATATAGTGCACATTCTCAACATCATCAATATCAAAGCATCATCAAGCAATACCCATCATGCAAAATCAATAGTCAAACCACTGCATCAGATAAAGTGTCCAACCAAGTACATCAATACCTATTCTAAAAACAGAAGCAAATATAACATACTTTAAAAAGATAAGTTTAGAAAATTGGGTTGCCTCCCAGGTACCGCTTGTTTAACGTCACGAGCCTGACCCAAACCTTTCTAGCACCCATCAGTAGGTGCAAAACTTACCGTCACCCATTAGTTGGTGTACCTTCCTGGTATCCTTTTGTAGATACCTAAATCTTCTACCATCCCTCAGTAGATGCTATCCAGTGGCATTCATCAGTAAATGTTGTCAGTGACATCCATCAGTAGATGTCTAACCATATAGCATCCATCAGTAGATGTTATTCTTTCTTATCCACATTGGTATCCATCTGTAGATGCCAAATCACCTAACATCCATCAGTACATGTTGTAAAAGCATCCATCAGTAGATGTTATCATCACTGCCATCAAAAGCAGCATTTAACCTAAAAAAATATAAGATCAAATAAAATCAAATAAAAGAAAAGAAAAGAAAAGAAATAAACAAAAACTCATAAACGGGGTTAGAAACTGGGTTGCCTCCCAGTAAAGCCCAAACACCCATCAGTAGGTGTTGATATTTTCTGTTGGTGTTCTTCCTTCCTTCATGACACCAAAAAAATCTCGAAAATTTCCTTGTCACCAACTCTAAGGATTCTCAATCTCAAGAGTGCGCTCTGTTTGCTTTGATAGTCTTAACAACCCATAACCTATTCTGAAATTTCATTGGTGTGCCAAGTTTGGGTTTGTCACTTTTCACATCAGGGTGTTGGTGAACCAATTCTCCTTCCTTATCTGCCTCCTGATGATCTTGTGCTCCTAGTACAAATTTTATCCTGCACATATTAAAGAACACTTCACTAGAGCAATATTAGCCCAAAAAATAAAAACAGTAAAATAAATAAACTTTTTTTTTATTTTAATTTTCGTTTTTTTAGAAAGATAAAGATAAAAAGATAAAAATAAAATAGAAAGGAAAATAGATAGAAAGATAAAAAGATAGAAGATGGAAAGATAAGGAGAAGAATGAGGAGAAGAATAAGGAGAAAGATAGAAAGATGGAAAGATGTGAAGAAAGATGAGGAGAAAAATAAGGAGAAGAATAAGGAAAAGATATTATTTTATTTTATTTTCGTTTTTTTAAAAAAAACAGAAAGATAAAAACAGAAAAATAAAAACAAAAAAATAAAAATAAAAACACAGAAAGATAGATAGAAAGAAAGATAGGAAGTCTAATCAGTTAAGAATCACACACATAGAATAGTTATACCACGAGTCCCCGGAAACTGCGCCAAAAACTTGTTAATACTCTGGCAAGTGTACCACTTCGTATCAAGTAATAATAAATGGTAAGTCCAAGTATTGTTTTCCCAAGAGACTCATGGCACTAAACTGTTGTGCTCTTGCTTAACCAATCAAGACTATAAGAACAATATTTTGGGATTTTTTGAATATTAAGTACGGACAAATAACATGAATGCAATTTGATCAATTGAGGTTAAACAAAAAAGTGGATGGATGATGTTGATAATATGAGATGAATTTGTTGCTAGGGTTCAAATTTCACCCAATCACTCTCATATATCTACTTTGCTTATTGAATTCGCTTATTTATCATATTGCCATGCAAACTTTCTTGGTCTACCCCTAACCCAATTCCTTGGCGAAAAGAGTCTATTACTAATTACCGACTTGCTATCTCTAGCCTCCCCTAGTAACTCATAATGCATAATAAACAGAAGCAAAATACAATTGATCGTCGTACCCCTATCTCTAGGCGGTATTAGCATAATCAAGGAATTCCCCCCAGAGCCTGACATTACTTCACGTTTCTGTATCAATAAAGACAAACAACAGTTACCGAATGAGTTAAACGATAAAAGCATTAAATTCAGGTAAGGAACCCAACAATTGATAAATCAAGCATATGCAAGCATATGAATTAACTAAGAATGAAAATGAAAATGAAAATTCCTCAAATAAATTTAGAATTGACACTTAAAAGCAAATTTAGAATTGACACTTAAAATAAATCAGCGTGGTAAACTATCTAAAAGAAAATTTAGAATTGACACTTAAAATTCCTCGATGTGTGTGGCGTCTGCAAAAGAAAGAAATTGAATGTGCTTGAAATAAAATGTTGAACATAAATCCTTCAAGCCGTGTGTGTGGAATCAAACTTTAATTTAAAGTTGCGTCAACCAAATTGAAAGCAGCGTAATGAAAAAATAATCAAAAGGAAAAATTTGCTTTGCTATCCTTCATCCATTCTCCATCATAACGTTAAAAAAAACTAATTGAGTCTAGCGGCTGGCTATACAAAGGTCGTGACTTTCCCTTCTTTATGAGGGTGGCGTTCTCACAAAAACCCTAGGGTGCCAACTGTCTCCTACAATATTGGCCCCTTATGTTTTTGCCAACAATGGCCCAATGTGCACAAGTTTAATTAAAAACATCCTAGACTACTAAGTTATAATGTAATTAAAATTGAAATGTCTAAGTGAAGAGTCTTCAATTATTTTGTGTCCTTCCTAATGCTCCAAAATGTATATCCAAAATTTTCCCTGCAATTAATTATATTAGATAATTAAAATTAATTAAAATTAGAATTTCTGGTCAAATTAAGCATAATTAGGAAAAATAGGAAAATACCGGACATTCAAGCACAATTCCCTAATTAAATCTAGCACAATAAGCTAAGTGAAGTCAAGAAAATGTTGACTCATCACCTAATCACCTAACATCCATCAGTAGATGTATAGTCACCATTCTCTTCCATAGCAGCATCCATCAGTAGATGCTCTCTCAAACTCTTCCAACATCCATCAGTAGATGCAAATCTTTCTCATCAACATTCTTTAGTAGATGTTAATCTTTCTCTTCTTCATCAGCATCCATCAGTAGATGCTATCAGTACTGCCATTAGAAGCAGCACATAACCTAAAAAAAAACTCAAACACACAAAAACAAAATCAAATTCAAACCACACAAATAATAAAATAAAACAAATAAAAATAAAAATAAAAATAAAAAATAAAATAAAACAAAACAAAACAAAACAAAACAAAATAAAATCAAATCAAATCAAATCAAATCAGATCAGATCAAATAAAATAAAATAAAAGATAAATAAAGTCAGGAATTGGGTTCAAGATATTTTTTCTTTTTGTTGAATTTTTTTAGGAATTTAATATAACTAGGAACCTGTTGTAGTGTCCCAATCATAGGAACTTTAATCTCTAATTTCTTGAAGATTTCCATGAAAGGCTCAAATTGTTTCTCCTTTTTCTTCCTATGACCCTTTTTTAGGTGAGGAAAGGTTTTTCAAATGATTCTTTCTTTTTACTTTCATCCTTCCCCTCTTTCTTTTTCTCCTTGGGACACTCCTTAAGGCACAAAGGACTTATCTCAATTTTTTCCTCTTCTCTCTCAACCCCTTCTTTTTCTTCCCATCTTTCTCTTTTTCACTCAAAAATTCTTTTTCTTTGCTCTCATATATTTTTATCTCATCCTCTTTCTCTTCTTCTTCTTGTTCTTCACTACTCAAACTCTCTTCTTCTTTTCTCTCTATTTTTCTCTCATTCTCTCTCTTTTCTTTTTCTTTTTCTCTTTCCTCATTCTCTTGTTTTCCTCTCTCTTCTTCATCTTTTTCTTTTCCTTTTTCTTTTTCTTTGCTCTCATATATTTTTATCTCATCCTCTTTCTCTTCTTCTTCTTGTTCTTCACTACTCAAACTCTCTTCTTCTTTTCTCTCTATTTTTCTCTCATTCTCTCTCTTTTCTTTTTCTTTTTCTCTTTCCTCATTCTCTTGTTTTCCTCTCTCTTCTTCATCTTTTTCTTTTCCTTTTTCTTTTTCTTTGCTCTCATCCTCTTCTTTTTCTACCTCTTTCTCCCTCTCACTCAAATTTTCTTCTTTTTCTTCTTTTTCTTCTTCTTCATCTGACACCTTGCCACTTTCAATGACAACATCTCTGTATTTCTTGTCAGGGTTAACTCTCATATTATTCTTAAGATCACCCAACCTTTGAATCATGAAGTCAAAATTTGCATTCATCCTTTTGGATGCCGCTTGGGTGCTTTTCTGAATTGCAAGGGATTCTTGCAAGTGTTGAGATTGTTGACAACACAAAATCTATATCAAACTAGTTTTTGATGATGACAACACAATGCTTAATAATAGTACACATGCTGTTGCATTACATGTTCGTATTCTGAATAAACTGTCATATCTGCTAAACATGTTTTGATGTACTGTGATGTATGTTCCTATGATTGTTTGTGTGATATATTTGTGGAACATGTTTGTATGAATATGTGGAATATGAATTGATTGACTATAAACATTTTATTTCACATTTCTGGAAGTAAAAGATCACAAGCACCTTTATGAACTTATATTTGTTGTGACAAAGTTCTAGTCCAGTCGAATACACCTATAATGGATTCGACTATGCTAAAATATTTGTACAAATTTTGTAAACCTATGCTATGTGAGATTTTGATTTGAAAAGAATTTCAAAGTGTTTTTACATGTGTCAGTCGACATTGTATATTGCATATTCGACCGTGTTTTTGATCAGTTTGGAATTTTGTTATGCTTACACGCTCCAATGGCTATATTTTTCAAAAGTTAGTTAAGCATTGATGACTTGGTCAACTGTAATACTATTGGAAAATAGGTATACTTCTTTAAACACCAAGAGGTGGGTGAATTAGTGATGTTTCAAAAATATGTTCTTTTCGCAATCTTGCAATCAAAGTATAAAGCTTTTTAAAGTTTCTTTAAATGCAAGCAATCAGAAAATGTATGTAGCGAAAAAGACGTAGTAGACTGCGTTAGAAATAGAGTCGACTGGAATGTAAAAGATAAGGGATAGAGAAATTCAAACACAGGTTTTTTATATTGGTTCGGCCAATAATGCTTACATCTAGTGTCCTTCCACCCGGAAGAAAATGCACTATAATGGTTGTGGTTTTTACAACAAGGAATTTATAGAAGACCTCCACGTCAAAAATATAAATCTCCTCTCTAACCTAAAACCAAAATATAGCTGCACAACAAAACCAGAATTGCAGCAAGAATCCCCTCTTCTGCAATCTGCAACACCACTTTGAACAATCCTCAAAGTGCATTATCCCCTTGTATCACAACTGGTACAATTCCAACAGTCTTCACAGGATGTCAAGCCTTGATCACAATTCAACTGTCTTCACAGGATGCCAAGCCTTGATCTCGATCAAACAGAAGCACCTTACTTGTGCAGGTAATGATCAGCAAGGGTAAGCGCACAATGTCTCCTCAATGAATCTCGTTCAAGAAAGATCACCACCGTCTTCTTGGACAATTCTTGGAGCTAAGAGAAATCTGAAACAAAAATGAAATTGTCAGTTCATCAAAAGTCTTAGAAAAAACCTGTGTTCAGTCTATTTATAGATTTTTGTTAATAAGTCAGATTCTCAGTCGAATGTGCTACTAATTCAGTCGACTGTATTATAACAGTTCAGTCAACTTAGTAGCCTATGGTCAATAGATAATAGAGTACATTCAATATAGTTGACCAAGTCATCAATGCTCAACTAACTTTTAAAAATATAGTCGTTAGAGTGCAAAAGCATAACAGAATTCCAAATCAGACAACAGATACAGTCGAATATGTAAACTACATAGTCGACATCAACCATGTAAAATATTTTCAAATTCTTTTCTTCTCAAAATTACACACATCACTGATCCTCAAAATCTGCACAAACACTTTAGCATAGTCGAATCCATTTACTATGCAATCGATTATTCTAGAACTTTGTCACACAGTTAAAAGTTCATAAAAGTGCTTGTGTTTTTCAGCTTTAAAACATGTGCAGTAAAACATTTTATAGGATGCAAAGCACATAACACTTAAAGCATATAAACACGTTCCAGATATATATTAAACAATCAACATAGGAACATATAACACATTTCAAACATGTTCAACAGATATAACAGTTAAAATGCATAAGAACATGTAATCACAACAAACAACATATGCATGTTATTAAGCAATGTGTTGTCATCATCAAAAACTAGATTGATATAGAAATTGTGTTGTCAACAATCTCAACATATACTAATCTGTATAAGTTTATATTATTATATAATATAAAAGATTCACCACAAAAAATGATAGAATAAGCATATTATGAAATATATAATATAACGTAATATACTATTTAATCTTAGCATTGCTATTTCCAAAACTAAGTTACAACATTCCTATCCTTTAAAAGGTTTTCCCAAACATTAAAAAAAGAACAAGTATGATTCATTCCTTTAATAAAAACATCACATAAACTACGAATTATTTATACAAGGTCTCTTCATCACGTGACCAACCAATTTAAACATAAATTATACATCATAGAATATAAAATACAAAATATATTTAACATTATACAATCTAAAATTTATTTATTTTTTTCAGAATATATAACTTAAATTATAACTTTTGTATTTTAGATTGTCTATTTCAAAATAAAATAAATATATTTCAAATTTTATATTTTAAAATCTAAAATAAAAATACATTCTAAAAAAAATGCTTAAATTTACTTACAAATTACAGAATCCTTATGAAATCACAATTAATAATTATGAAGATTATGGAAGTGCAAGAAAAGATATTCATAAGACAGTAAGAAATTTCTACATGGCACGGTAAAGATATAAAAATTTAGATCTTTAGCCTCTGCCAATTCACAACACTTCTTCCTTTTTATATTTCTCAATCAAGAAGTTTCTTACAGTATCCATACTTATATAATAAATATGCAGAAAACTCCATTCCTCTTATCTTCACTCAACCCATCTATATTTCAGCAATCAATCCCATCATAACAGCTTACAACCAATACATTTTTACATGCACAATTTTCAACATCATAACACAAGCCAATTTATACTCAACAAGTACATAACAGTTTAAATCAACACACCAATTCAGGATTCAACATGCATATATCTCATAAATTAATTTCAAGCAAAAATAACTAACTCCCCTTAGCTGGGTTTCTCAAAATAAGCTAATTTGAAGACGTCCTAACAATACCCTCCACACAGAGCGGAGCTTGACATAACCTACAGATCACCAAATTGGTGATGAAGACAACTTCTTAGAGCTAAAACAACATAAGGAATGGAAAGGGACAAGCACAAAGCACATGTCATTCGTAGGACAACAAGCCCTAGATTTAAGGAAATGGAGAAACAATAGAAAACAACTCACCGGGAAGGATGGGGAAAATGATCGGTTCAAAATTGAGCCCTTGGTAAGGAGAACGCTAGAGCACCTTCAAATTAAAATTTAATCGATTCAATGAGTTGGGATTTAAGAGAGAAGACAGAGCTAAGTTTAGGGAAACTGGAAGACCTAAGTTTTAGAGAGAGAAGATAAGGTCAGCAAATAAAATCTGACTTCTGAAAAGAAAAACCTCCCTCTAAGGTTAAGGTACCCTTAGCTTATGGGCTTGACGGTCCCAAATTATAGGCCCAATGACTTTTTCTTTTAAAAATTAAAATAGAATTATAAGCCCTTACAACTTTTCTATAAGTAAAATTAATTTTACAAATAAAATTTAAACGAATAAATTAATTAATTAACATCAAAATTAATAAAAATAATAAAATATAATATTTCACAATGCATAATTAAAATACTAATATAACTTTTGGTATTAACATTTTTAAAAGTGTTAGACAACTTGTGTATAGAGCGTTGAATCTTTACCAAAGTTGTTAAATGAATTTTGGGCAAAAAGTTTTTGATAATATTACTCAACCCCTTTAGTATTTTTCATTTATTTCATGAACATGACCACACCTCACAAAGGAAGTAGAGACCATTTAAATTAGACTTTGTTAGTCAAGAGAATAAATTTAAATATTAGAGTTGACTAACATGTAAGACCCAATCTTTCATTAATATTTTGAAATTTATTAAAATTCTTACATAATTGAATATTAAATCATTGATAAAAAAAAATTATATTATTAAAGAAAGAAAGTTGAGAATAAATGCTTTCCTATAATTAAAATTTTTTTATCAATAAAATATAAATGAATTAATTAATTAATTAACACAGAAATTATTAGAAAAATAAAAAGTGAAAAAAATGTTATACTATAATAGCAAAATTTGTGATAAATTTTTTCTTATAATTAATATTATTTTTATCATTAAAATTTAAATGGATTTATTAATTAATATGCACTAAAACTAAAAGAGTAATAAAATGTTAGTAATTAATGGTGAGAAAATATTATACAATAAAATAGAAAATATTAAACAATATATTAATTAAATAACTTTTGTGGGCTTTTTTTACCAAAAAGTTTATTTATTCATTTTTGTCAAATAAGTAGAATGGGTAGTGCATGATACATTGTCTTTTATATATAATGAGTAGAATATGAAACATTCATGAAACAAAAATAAACAAAAAAATAAAAATCTATTGAAATGGCTTCTCGCTTTTGTCATCCTTTTCTCTTTACTGTTTTGTTTGTTGCTTTCGTTCTGATATCAGGTAATTGTAAAAAATAGACATTATTTTTGTATCTCCCATTTAGCATTTAGCATATAATTAATCAGTGGGAAAGTAAATTTTTTTAAGTCTAATTTATTTATTTTTTGTGTAAAACGAATGTACCACGTAAATTGATAGATCTATGTGAATTTTACTGTGAAAATTTGTATAATTTTATGATGAAATTTGATATAATTTCAGGAGAAGCAACAGTAGCAGAGGCAGTAAAAGGAATGATAGATGCAGACCTTGACCTTAAGTGCTTCGACCTTTGCACTCCAAATTGCAAACAAGATTGCAGAGGAAAGCAGTTTATGACTGGTTTCTGTGTCCAACAGGGATCTCTCTATCAATGTTGTTGTCTCTGATTTATTTATGTTGTATCTTTGCCTATTTTATAAAACTTTCATAAAACGTGTGTTTCAATTACGCGTTTTAGTTATATAATTATTTATCTTTATGTTGTTTTATTCAAATTTGAAATATTATTTAAGAGATTTAAATTTAAAATAAAAAAAAAAATTGAAATCATGGTTTAAATATATAAATGATCTGTGTAAGAGTAAAAAATTTGAAAATTATAAAAAACAAAATGGAATCTCCGAAGCAAAGAATAAAATTGGATGATTATTTGAAAGATCATAAAAATGAAAAATAAATAAATTTGTTTTATATATATCAAAAGGTATATTTAAAAGTACAATATTTACATAAAAATAAAAAATCTCTTCTATTTATAAATATAAATATAAAGATATTAACATCGTTTTAACTTACATTAACAACTATACTATTAATAACTTAATACAGCCGTAAAATTTATAGAAAAAGAGTGAATTGCAATGAGAAAATATCAAATAACATATATGATCTTAATTTATATAAAGGAAATATGTTATGATTTTAGCACACCCAATAACTTTCGGTCACCACTGAGTTTTTTCATAAAAAGAATCTCACTCAATAGGAATTCTCTCGTCCAGTAACTAAAACTCCCAGGTTTTAAAACAAATAAATTTTCTCTAGTGAGAGTTTTGTTTGCCTAACAACTTCCCATAATTCACTATTTGATTTTTCTTCAATTGTTATGTTTAACACAAAATATTTCATTCCAAGATAACATTAGTAAAAAAATTCGCTATTTGACTCGCCCAATAGGCTTCTATAAAATCACAGTGCGACTTTTGTAATTACACTAAATTTATACGCCTTGGTTCAAAGGGAATCAAAGCATAAAAGGACTATAACCTCGGTTAATAGGAGAACCGAAGCCTAAAACTTACACTTATCCATTTATTGAAGTAGTTTTTTGGCTGTCAACATCATTAAAAGGAGCTACTCCCTCGGTTAGTCAAAGAACCGAGACAGAAAGGCCTGCAAATCCCTCTGCAATACTTGCAACGCCTACAAGACACTTGTCAGTCATTCCCAATTTTCCCCTTTTTGCATTGAGCTTATCTCTCTTTTATTCTATCTTTTCTATCTTTTCTATCTTTTTCATCTTTGTTGGAAAACAGGTAGGCTTCTTTTTACACCAAGAAGGGGGTGAATTGGTGGTTTATCAAAATCAAAGTCTTTTTGCAATCACTAGTAGAAAAATTATTTTTTATGATAGGTAAAAATGACCTATTATGACAGGTGGCCTAGCATCATAGTTCTAGGCATCATAATAGGGTTCAACATATTATGACATACTTTTGTTACCTATCATAATAGGGTTCAAAGTCTTTTTGCAATCTTGAAATCGACGTATAAAACTTTTCAAACTTTCTTGAAATGCAAGTAATGAAAATTCGTTTGCAGTGAAAAAACGTAGTTGACTGTGCAAATAGTAAAGTCGACTGTAAGTAAAAGTGCAGGGATAGAGAAAATCAAACACTGATTTTTATACTGGTTCGGCCAACAATGCCTACATCTAGTTTCCTTCCAACCTAGAAAGCAAATGCACTATAATGGTTGCAGTTTTTACAACAAGGAATTTATAGAAAACCTCCACGTCAAAAATATAAATCCCCTCTCTAACCCTTAACCAAACTATAGGTAGCAAACACAAGAAGACTTGCAGCAAGATGTCCCCTCTCCTGCAATCTGCCAAACACCACTTTGAACAATCCTCAAAGTGAACAAGAAAGACTCCACGAGTTTAACCCCTGTAATCACAACAAGTCCAATGCAACAATCTTCACGGATGCCAAGCCAGAATCTTGATCCGCCAGAAACACCTTTACTGTGCAGAATTTGATTATTATAGTGCATTTGCTTCCCGTGGTTGGAAGGACACTAGATGTAGGCAGGTTGGTCGAACTAGTATAAAAACGCAGTGTTTGAATCTTCTAATCCCTACTCTTTTACATTTAATCGACTTCTTTCTGTATTGAAAAATCTTTTACCTTGCGTTTCAAGAAAGCTTCAAAGGCATTACCTTTTGTGAAAAAGATTTTAAAATATTTTGTTTTTACATTTCACCAATTCACCCCCCGCCCCTCTTGGTGTGAGAAATTGAGTCATTCTATTTTAACCCACCGTGACCTTGACCTCATCTTTTGCTAGCTCTACACCATGCACTATAGTGTCTGTCTCATAGACTATGCCACGAGAAAAGGTGTTTCTTGCTGATCAAGATTTTGGTTTGGCATTCGTGAAGATTACTGCATTGGACCTGTTGTGCTTACAGGGGTTAGACTCGTGGAGTCTTGTTCACTTTGAGGATTGTTCAAAGTGGTGTTTGGCAAATTGCAGGAGAGGGGACATCTTGTTGCAAGTCTTGCTGTGTTTGCTACCTATAGTTTGGTTAAGGGTTAGAGAGGTATTTTATATTTTTGTCGTGGAGGTCTTCTATAAAAGCCTTGTTGATGGAAGACGCCTGAGGAGCTGACTGATTGGCGCGACGCAAAAGCTCCTCCCAGCTTCTCCGATGAGAGAAATACGCAGCGGAATGTTGATAATCGAAGGAAGAAACGATTACGAACCCTAATCGGACCTAAAAATGAGATCGAACTCACAGAAACCTTAAATGAAGGGGAAAACTCAAGAGGAACCCTAGGTTGACCGATTAATCGATGAAAAGGGTCTGGATCGGTTCAGAAGAGTGTTTAATCGGTGAAAAATGTAAAACAAACGGCGAAAATTGATGGAGATTAGAAGATGATATTGAAACCCTAGGTTTTGATGAAGGTGTTCGGTGGAAATGTTTTAATGATTGAGAAATGAAGGCAGAAGGAGATTCTAGGCAGAGAAATGGCTTACTGTGGCTAAAAATTGGTTGGCAATGATGGAGAGTTGTCGATAGAGGAATGCTCTCGTGAAGGAAGACGCGAGAATGAAAGTATGCGTGTCTGATGTGCAGAAGAAGATATATGTGGGTGATGACGCAGTGAAGCGCTGACGCATGCGTTAAAGATGTGTCTGATGATGAATGGATCTGCGTGGATGGAGGAGAGATAAGGTGGAGCACCGTGGAAATTGGAAAATGGAAAATAGGTAGTGTGCTAGAAGGTGGCTAGAGGGAGTCTTTGGACTCTCTAGCCTATGACATTCAAGAGAGAATATTTTTCTGATTTAGAAAAGTCTATTCTCATTTATCTCAAAAGTGAAAATACAATAGAGGAGCTAGGTAGTTATAGTGACCCAAGCTCCTTGCAAGCTAAGCTAGAAATACAATGAAATGTAGAAATTCGATAAAAGAGGACTGTATCAGGAAGGATTCCATCATACCCTCCCTCTTCAAAATAAAGATTTGTCCTCAAATTTGGCAATCGCCTTATGAAGAAGCTCCACACAGTCTTGGGAGCATGGCCATCTTGGAGTGGCCTTATTCTTTTATATCCACTTTTCTTCCTCCTGGATCAAACACGAATCTGCAATATGCATCAAATATATCTTCAATTAATATCAATCCAAAGAGGAAATTTTTTACAAACACAAGAGAATAAGGACTTCTAGTATTTTAATTTGTCATCTTTGATAAATTTTAGAAGTCCAAATTCAATATTGTCTTGAGTTACTTGTTTTCTTAAAGATAACAATAACTCAAGATTTGAATTGCCATAGTTTGAAAAGGTTTGCATCGAATATGGTATGGCAATTGATTTGAAAGAGACGTTAAATTTGGAAGAATGAATAATGATTGGAAAAGATTGAAAAGATGGAAAACCTTTCCCTTTAAGATTGGGTTCCATGATGGGAGTCAAAGTTGCTATAAGTATCACTTTCTCTTTTTCTTTCTTTTCCCTTTCTTGTCTTTCCTCTTCTTGTTCTCTTCTTTCTTCTTTTCTTTTCTCTTCTGATAGATCAAGGATTGATGTAGTGATGTAGATTCGTGAGACTAGAGAGGAGAAGAAGCATGGCAGCGGTTGCAATCCAATAGAACAGTACCAGCAAGGGACTTCCGTTCCAAATCTGGTTGTTCTGCAGAGTTGGAATTGGATGCAGAAATGGAAGTGGTTAGCAGCGGAGTGAGTTTGTAGTGGCTAGGTGAAATGGAGGATAGCTTGAAGAGGTGGTTTACAACTCAGACGGCTCCCTCAATAGGAAGAAAGTTGCAATGGAGAAACAAGCTTTGAAGTGACTCTCGGAAGTAAGGAAACAGCTATGCATTTTAGCAGAGTTTCTTTAATTTCATCCAAAAGTCAATACAAGGGCAGCCAACGTGAGTTATATAGACTCCTCAACCTTTAGCTTGGTGATGAAAACGTGTTCAGCCAAAATGAATCACATTTCCTAACTCTAAGACATGTGCTAAATGTGCTAGCTTCTAGAATCTATATGGAGTACACGTTTATTTCAATTTCTAAAATAAGAAAGTTCCTGGTGCACCCCCTGTCAAGCTAATCTCACCCCTTCATGTGCATAAAGGTCTCTTTTACCCCTCTCCATGTTTTTGGGTTGTTCTTTATTTGGTGGGCTTGGGCCCCGCGTATCATCTTCTCTCTTTTTCTTTTCTTCTTGTCCCCTCTCTTCTTCTCTTCTTAATTCCTCTCTTCTCTCTTCTTCTCTTTTCTCTTCTTCTTCTCTCTTTCTCTTCTCTTCTCCTTTCCTTTCTTCCTCTTCTTTTCTCTCTATCTCTCTTTCTTTTTTCTTTTCCTTGATTTCTTTAAGTTTTGCCCCAAATTCTAATTCTCTCCGAAGAAACCCATGATTAAACCTTCAAGAAACATTTTTCCATCTTCAATGCAATCTTGATAACGGTCTAAAAACCGTTATTTTTACACTTAAATTTGATATCAAAACACACCATTTATGGCTTAGAATGAGCTTAGAATCAAGCAAAACACTTAGTTTAGTAAAAAAAGAGTCAAAAGTTGTTTTTAGAGATATTATGCTTGTTTTTGCATTGTTTTGTAGGATTTGATAAGATTTGAGGATGGAAGTGAAGAAGGGAGGACTTAGACTCAAGAAAAGAGGAGAAAAGGAAGAAAAGAAGAGTCAAGTTCACCGCTCACCGCCAATTCTAGCGCTGAGCACCAGCTTCGAGGATGAAGTCATTGTTTCTCACTTGAGTGCCACTACTGAGCATCCTGCGACTTGGAGGTCCACCACTGAGCGGCAGAACAGACTGTTGAGCGGTCTGCGATTATAAGGGCCATCGCTGAGTGGCTAAATTGAGCGTTGAGCGCCTAAATGATGGGCTTGGGCTTAAATTTTTTATTTCTGTTACTTTTATGCGTTATAAATAGCCCCAGTGTGACCTTCAGAGTAATCTTTTGGCAAGCAGAGACGTCTAGAGCACTTCTACACTCCTTGGAGACTATTTCTTGGATGCTTAGGCTTCAATTTATCAAATCTAGGGTTTATTCTTTCATCTTTTCCATTAATTATATCTAGTTACACCATGCCTATGGTGAATTAAACCCTTTGTTGTTGGGGAACAATGTAATCCTTTTGAAACTCTTTTATATTGAAATTCTTATTTTATTCATATGCTTGTATTATCAATTGTTGGGTTTCTTATCTAAGATTAATGCTCATATCGTTTAACTCATTCGGTGTGAAGATATTTGATTTTGTCGATACGGAGACGTACGGGGAAGTCTCGAACTGATAGGAATTCCCTTGATTAAGCAATACTGCCTAGAGATAGGGTGGATAAGGATGAAGTTGTAAACCCCAACAACCTCATTCATTCATATCTTTTACTTGCCAATTGATTCAACTTGCATTTGCATATTTATTTTCATTTTGCATACAACTACAAAATTATTTCTTTTTCAAGTCTTATGCAATCAATCTACATGAAAGATAAGGCCTAAAAGTCCTTTGGGAGAACGATACTCGGTCTTACCGTTTATATTACTTGATAACGATCTGGTACACTTGCCAGGGTTTTAACAAATCTATAATTAATTCTAGGTTTCTTTTAAAGCTTGAAGGCACAAACTTTCTTCTCATGCAAGCTTTTACATCACATCAATCCTGAATAGAGGACTTTCTTCCTTTCCTAACATGGTATTGTCTTTCATCCCACCACTTTCTTGCATGCTCTTCTAACTTAAAGAGATATATGCTAAGAACATAAGATGGACTCTCTCTACAAAACGAAGGATCAATTTTATCAACTTCTTTTTCCCAAGCTAGGTATGTTAATGCACCTATGTCTTTACCAAAGAATGGGAGATTCCTAGCTTGTTTAAACATTTTATCAACATTATCTAGACTAGACGACCTATATGAACTAGAAGAAGACCTATATGAACTATAACAAGACATCTTTGTTCTTAAAAGTTTTCTTATTCTAAAGGATTAAAAGTTTCACTTTTAGACAAGTCCTAGGTAAAAGAGGTGAGTCATGAAGAGTGCTTAAATACCAAGTCTTACCTTAGCCAGAAATTTCTTAAGCTACTAACTAATTCTCCTTTAAAATAAAATCACCTTTAAAATCAAAGTGTCCAACAATCAAACAAACACAAACAATCAAAACTAGACACCCTAAACGTTTTCGGACTCGGACTCTAATGTGACAAGGAAATATCTTTTAGCCTAAATCACCCTTAAACGTGAATGTGAACACAATCAAACAATCAATAGAAAAAGAAAACAAGTAAAGTTGCCAAGAGTTGGAAAGAGCACCAAGGACTCTTCCAATCCTCTTGGACTTTATAAAAGGCCCTTTCACAAAACACAAAGCTAAGCTACCAGTGGGCTAAACACAAGCCCAATACAAATAAAATTGAAGAAATCAAATACAAAGAAAAACAAAACAAAACTGTGCTTCTAGTCTCTGCTTCAATGTTTAATGTGTGAAGAATGCCAAATGAAATTGGGGAAACCAAACCCTAACAACAATGCTCACAACAAACCCCAAACTTGAATGGAAAAGTGGTGCAAAATGGGTGGAGAAAGGGTTTTGTGAAGGAGGATGAAAGAGAAAGTGGACAAAAAACCTTTGAAGAGTGCTTTGGAGTGGCTAGAATGAGTGAAGACTGAATTTGACGGTTAGGGCGATCCCTATGGTGACAAAAGTATCTAATGGGCCAACTCACGTTGAGTCCAATTTAACCTAAAAACCCAAGTTTGCAGAAATCGCGCTCAACGGCCAAAACTAGCGCTGAGCGATGGGTACGGTTAAATCTTTCCTCTTTTCTAGCTTGTCCTAAGCGTTCTTAACCAAATCCCCTCAGTTTCAACTCTCAATTTTTCAATTTTCATGTATTTACAACTCCTTTCACACACCCTCACTCAATCAAAACATTTAATCTCTCACACCACTCAAATATTCAACAATTTAGCACATTCAATGCAACTAGAACAAACATATAACAAAGTAAACAAATATAAGTCTAAACAACTGGGTTTCCTCCTAGGTAGTGCTTGTTTAACATCATGAGCCTGACACATGCATCTTCTAGCACCCATCAGTAGGTGCCTATGTTCTCACCATCATCCATCAATAGGTATTTAGCAAAATAGTATCCTTCAGTAGATGATGCGCCTTAGCAGGCTGATAACTAGATGTCAAAATAAAAAAATTAAGTTCAAATTACATCACCAAAAATAAATAAACCAGAAAAAAGTCAATGTTTTTAAATCACTGGGGTTCCTCCCAGCAAGCGCTTTTTTAACGTCATTAGCTTGATCCAATAAAGCTCAAGTTCCACCTTAAATGTTGGTGTTCCCCTTACTTTCATCACACCAACTCATTAATTACTTTCGGTCCACTTTGTTGACTCGTCCTGAATATGGAGCTTCAATCTCTATCACTCCATTCTCTTTAAAATCTTTCACAACCCACTACTTGTGCTTGAATCTTACAACTGTGTCAAGTTTGAATTGTGCATCCACCAAGTCATTATGAACCATCCTTCCTTTGTCATCTTTTTCTTCTTCCCTAACATGTGATAAGAAACAATTTTTACCTTTGATGACCGGTTTGGCAGCTTTATGGCTAGTCACTGGTGCATCCTCACATGTAACTTTATGACTAGTCTTCTTTTCTTGAATTTGCTGCTCAACTTTAAAGACATTAAAGATCACATTTTCTTCTCGGTCTTGAAGCACTATCAACCCATCATCCACATTGATGATTACCTTTTTCGCTTTCATGAACGTCCTTCCAAGAATAATTGGGATCTTCTCATCTTCCTCCATCTCCATCACCACAAAATCCACCAGGAATTTAAGTTTCTCTATACAAGCCACAACATCTTCCACTACACCATAGGGTTTCTTGGTAGATCCATCTGCCATTTGCAAATTAACCTTTGTAGACTTGACTTCAAGACCACCAATTCTTTCATACAGTGATAAGGGCATCAAATTAATGCTTGACCTTATATCAATTAAAGCCTTCCCTATTTTCACCATCCCAATGACACAAGGAAATAGTAAAGCTCCCTGGATCTTTCACTTTTGGAAGAAGTGTTTTATTCAAAATAGCACTACAATCACCCTGTACATCAATAGCTTCCTCATCACAATATGTCTTCTTTTTTAGGAACTGCTTCATGTGCTTCACATAAGCAGGAATTCGTTATAGTGCTTCGGTCAAAGGTATAGTAATCTCCAATTGCCTGAAGATCCCCTTAAAACACTATATAGCATCTCTTTATCAATTTTTTCACACCCCTTAGGATAAGGAAGAACTTTTTCAATTTTCTCAATTTTTTTCTCTCCCCTCTTCTTCTCTTTCTTTTTCATCTCAACCTCACATATTATCTCTTTTTTTTCTTCTTTCTTCTTTACTCTCTTCCACCATCTCATCATCTATGCTCACAATATCTTTACACTCTTCCTTAGAGTTAACCCAGTGTTAGCCCTAAATTGCTTTTCTGCTTTATCTTCCATCTTCTTGGCCAGTTGGACAACCTGCATCTCCAAATTTCTTATAGCAACTTCAGTATTCTTGTGGTTAGATATAGTCACCTGCATAAATTGCTGAAGAGTGTCTTCCAGCTTTTTTGATCTATCATTTAAAACAGATACTTGTTGCCATAGTGATGGTTGTTGTTGTGGTCTATTGAATTGTCCTGCTTGTCCAAATTGTCCACTTTGACCTTGACCCATGCTTGGGTGAGCTTTCCACCCTTGGTTGAAGTTACCTTGGCGGAATTGGAACTTATTGCCCATGTAATTGACATCTTCTTGGGCCTCTACTGGAAAAGCACATTGGTCATTAATATGATCACCACCACATAATTCACAGAGTTGTTGTTGAACCTGTGAAACGTTCTTCAGCTCCTTTGGCAACTGAGTGAGTGTCTTCGTCAAATTCTCCAATTGTTGAGTTATAATTTTATTTTGAGCGAGCAAGGAATCTTGAGATTGTATTTGTAGAGCTCCCTTCTGTTGAGGTGGTGATAACGATCAAAAAACCGTTATTTTCATGCTTAAATTTGATATTAAAACACACCCTTTATGGCTTAGAATGAGCATAAAATCAAGTAAAACACTTAGTTGTGCCTTGTGAGAGTCAAAAGTTGGTTTTAGGGATATTATGCTTGTTTTTACAATGTTTTGCAGGGTTTTAAGGTGAAATGAAGATGGAAGAGAAGTAAGGTGGACTTAGACCCATGAAAGAAGAAGAAAAATGATGAAAAGAAGGGTCAAGTGATCCGCTGAGCGCCAGAATGGTCCACTGAGCGCTCAGAGTGATTAGAGGGAAATCACTTAGCGGCAAAACTAACCGCTCAGCGGTCAAAGTGGCAAGAGGGAAACCGCTGAGCAGTGAACTTAGGCGCCTAGGCGGTTGTCTGTTTTTATTAGCTAGATTTTGTAATCTTTCTGTTATCTTTCTGTTATCTTTTTGGGCTTATATATAGCCCTAGTGCGAATCAAAAGGAGATTCTTTTGGCAGAGAGAAACATCCAGAGCTATTCCACACACCTTGGAGGAGGTTCCTTGGATGCTTAGGCTCTAATTTACCAAGTTTAGGGTTATTTCTTCCATTCTTTCATCATATTTCATCAAGTTTCACCATGACAATGGTGAACTAAACCCTTTGCTGTTGGGGAACAATGTAATCTTTTGAAACTCTCATATATTCAAATTCTTATTTATATCATATGCTTGTCATATACTTGTTTATCAATTGTTGGGTTCTCATCTTTGCTTAATGCTTTTATTGTTTAACTCATTCATTAAAAAGTTGTTTGTCTTTATCGATATGGGGACATACGGTAATGTCATGAACTGGTGAGAAATTCCTTGATTATGCTAATACCGCCTAGGGATAGGGGTAGGACGATCAATTGTATTTTGCTTCTGTTCACATTGCATTATTAGTTACTAGGGGAGGCTAGGGATAGCAAGCCGGTAATTAATA
>NC_028354.1:8932257-8942150 GCF_000741045.1 Vigna radiata var. radiata
AGGCTAGAAAGTTTGCATGACAATTGGATAAATAAGTGAAGTAAATAAGAAGAGTAGATATATGAGAGTGGATAAGATGAAATTGTAAACCCCAACAACACCATTCATCCATAGTTTTTCAAAGCCAATTGAATCAACTGCATTTGCATGTTTATTTTTGTTCTTTGCATATAAACACCAACTTAATTCTTTTCTCAAGTCTTACGCGATTTGTTTACATGAAAAGTAAGGCCTAAGATTCCTTTAGGAAGAACGATATTGCATTTACCAATTATATTACTTGATAACGATCTGGTACACTTGCCAGTAGCTTCAGGTGGAACTCCTCTTTCACTATGTGTCTCGCTATCATCAGTAGCCATGTTGTGAATCAACTCAAAAGCTTCCTCTGGAGTCTTACACTTGATATTACCTCCAGTTGCGGCATCTAGCATTAATTTCGTCTGAGAGCTAAGACCTCCAAGGAATAGAATGACTATTGTTGCTTCGTCAAAGCCATGTGTGGGCGTCTTCCTTAGTAGGCTTTTGTATCTATCCCATGCTTGACCTAGAGTTTCAATCATGCCTTGGCTGAAAGAAGAAATTTATTGCTTACCCTTGTTCATTTTCGATTATGGGAAGTACTTGTTCAAAAACTTTGAAACCACGACTTCCCATTCAGTAAAGCTATCCTCCAGGAAAGACTTCAACCATAGCTTAGCATTGCCTCCCAATGAGAAAGGAAACAAACTAAGTTTTATTGTGTCATCCGACACACCATTGATCTTCACAGTATTGCAAATCTCGTTGAATGTAGTCAGATGCTCATATGGACTTTAATGAGATTGTCCATTGAATTGGCTGCTCTTCACCAATTGTATCAACGCCAGTTTCACCTCCATATTTATAGCATTGACCATCGGCCTTGCAATGCTATTAAAGTAATGAGGGCCAATAATAGTGGTGTAATCCGCTAGAGTGCGTCTGCCATTATTTTCTCCGACCATCTCTTCAGTACTCTGGTCAGAACCTAGTGGTGAAGGTTGTAAAAGTATCTCCGGAGAAGGGAATAATTCTCTTGATGTTTGGATCTTCCTCCTTATTCTACTTTCGTCTAACCCTTCAAGAAGAGGTTAAGAGTTTTTCTTGCTTCTAGTGCGAACTGTAGCTTGCATACACAAGAACACAAAACCCTAAAATGCACTTATTAGAACAAAATAAAAAAATACCAAGTCAAAGTTAATCAATAATCACACAAATAGAATAGTTAAACCACGAGTCCCCGACAACAGCTCCAAAAACTTGTTAAGATTTCGGCAAGTGTACCGAATCGTATAAAGTAATATAAATGGTAAACCCAAGTATCGTTTTTCCTAGACACTCACGACCTAGGCATTCATGTGGTTTCTTGATTAATTAAGACTTGGAAACAAAATCATGGTGTTTATAATGCAGAAAATAAATTTGAATGCAAGTGTTCATCAATTGATAGGAAAAATGCACAGGTGATTGGTGTGTAAGATATGAATATTATGTTGTTGAGGTTTTCGACTTATCGTATCCACTCTCATGTATTTATGAATTCATCTTCTTCATTAATGTTAATGCCACTTTCTAATTTACTTTAAACCCGACGTCTCGGTGAAGAAAGCCCACTCTTAATTACTAGTTCACAATGTCTTGTATCCCTAGCAACTAATTATGAATTACATTCGCATAAAAGCTTAAAGGCAACCAACCCTCTTATCCCTATGTCTTGGTAATATTGCTTTTGGGAGAATTTCCCCAGTTCTATATTTCCCTGTATGTGTCCATATCGACAAAATCAATAATCATGCAATTGAATGAGTTAAACAATGCATGCATAGAGTGTAGAGGAAAAACTCTAACAATTAATGAAGTAAAGCATTTATAATATAAATTAATTCAATACATGATATTTTCAAAGGGTTACATCATTTCCCCAACAACAATGGAGGTTTAGTTCACCATAGGCATCATGAAACTAGATGAAATATGTAAAAGAATGAAAGATAAAACCCTAAAAGTTGAAGATCGAAGCTTCCGCATCCAAAATCTACCAACAAGGGGTGAACAGAGTGTTTTTGCACCTCTTTCTGTCAAGAGATGCCTCTCTAGGTCATCCAAATCCTTAAATAGTTCATAAAAATAACAAAAAATAGGTCCAAGCCCACTTAGGGCGCCCAGGCGCGAAACTGGAGAAACTGATGCTCCACACCCCAAGAGGGTGCCCAGGCGGTGGCTGCGACACTTGATTGGCGCTCAACGGTGGCACTCAGGCGTGAAACGAAAGAACATGGTGCTCAGCGTCCCAAAAGGGCGCCCAGGCGCCATCTGCGACTCTTCTTTGTGCTACTTTTCCAGTTTTTCCTTAGTTCAACTCCTTGCTACTTCAACCTCTTCATCCAATTCATCTTAATTCCTATCAAAACAAGGAAAACCAAGCATAAAACAAATAATACCACCTTCAACTCTCTTATTCTGACAACTCAAGCAAAAGCATGATTTCAAGCTAGTTTCTAAATCATAAAGGGTGTTTTGGTATAAAATTAAGTAAAAAAATAACGGTATTTAAATCGTTATCAACATCACCACCTTCTTTGCAATGGGGAAGGAAATATATTTTCTTCCTTATATACTTGGGTAAGTGAAGTTTGTTAACTTTTGTATGAATCAACTAAACAAACTGGTCTCCAAGAACCTGGTAAATGGTTTGCCCAAAATTCGCTATACTGCAGACAAATTATGTGATGCATGCCAAAAGGGGAAGGAGACCACACAGCCTTTCAAGAGTAAAAGAGAGATGTCAACTAGGAAACCTCTGCAATTAATCCACATGGAATTGTTTGAACCATCAAGAACAAAAATTCTCAGAGGAAATTCATATGGACTAGTCATTGTTGATGACTACTCACGGTATACTTGGACCTACTTCATTGCAGCCAAAAATGACACACTCAAAGTTTTCAAACGCTTTGTTGCTGCTGTTCAAAATGAGATGGATCTCAAAATTAAGGTTAGCAGAAGTGATCACGGAGGAGAATTCCAAAAGAAAGACTTTGATGATTATCTGGCTGAAATGGGAATTGCTCTTAACTTCTCAACACCTAGAACTCCACAACAAAATGGAGTTGTTGAAAGGAAAAATAGAGCCCTTGAGGAACTGGCAAGGTCTATGCTAAATGAAAGAGATATGCCAAAATATTTCTGGGCAGATATTGTAAGTACTGCATGCTATGTACTGAAATGAACTATCATAAGGTCAATATTAAAGTTGACTCCCTATGAATTTTTGAGAGGAAGAAAGCCAAGCATTTCACATTTGAGAATCTTTGGAAGCAAATGTTTTGTGTTGAATAACGGCAAAGAGAACCTCGACAAGTTTGACTCTAAAGCAGATGAAGTTATCTTCATAGAGTATTCCTTAAACAACAAAGATTATCGGGTATACAACAAAAAGACTATGAATGTTGAGGAATCCATTCATGTTGCCTTTGATGAGTTCATCATGCCTCCTAATTGCTCTGAACAAGTCATGGAATTAGCTGAAGAAGATGAAAATTCAGCTGGAGGTGAAGAAATGCTTGAAGAATCCACTTACAAGGAAAATGGTAATGAACAAGTCGATTCTCCCAGAACAGAATCGACTAAAGAGTGGAAAGTACCAAGGAATGTTTCTACTGATAATATTATTGGTTACATCTCAAGAGGAGTATCCACAAGAAGGAAATTAAAGCAATTCTGTGTGAATGTTGCCTATGTATCCAAAATTGAGCCAAAGAAGGTAGAAGAGGCACTAAATGATGAAAACTGGATGATGGCAATGCAAGAAGAGTTGAACCAATTCAGGAGAAATAATGTATGGGAACTTATACCTAGAAGACCTGACCTGCAAGGTATAGGTACAAAGTGGGTATTTTGGAACAAAATGTATGATTCTTGTGAGATCATAAAGAATAAGGCAAGACTAGTGGCTAAAGGCTGCTAGGAAGAAGGAATTGACTATGATGAGACATATGCTCTTGTAGCCAGACTAGAAGCTATAAGGATACTTCTTGCTATTGCCTCTACTATGAAATTCAAATTATATAAGATGAACATCAAAAGCGCTTTCTTAAATAGGTATATTAAGGAAGAAGTTTATGTAGAACAGCCACTAAGATTTGAAGACTTTGAACATCCTGATCATGTTTACAAACTGAGAAAAGCTCTGTATGACTTGAAGCAAGCTCCAAAATCATGGTATGAACGTTTAAGTAAATTTCTCATAAAGAAAGGATTATCAAGGGACAAAGTTAACTCAACACTGTTCATCAAAAGTTCAAATAAGGATAAACTATATGTCCAAATATATGTTGATGATATTATTTTTGGTTCAACTAACTCTATGCTGTGCAAAGAATTTTCAAAGATTATGCAGGAAGAATTTGAAATGTCCATGATGGGAGAAATGACATACTCTCTTGGTCTACAAGTCAAGCAAACTAAAGATGGAATTTTAATTCACCAATCCAAATACTGCAATGATTTACTAAAGAAATTTAAAATGTTGGACTTCAAGGAGGCTTCAACTCCTATGGCAACAAACTGTTATTTGGATCTTGATGAGGCTGGAAAATGTTTTGACCAAAAACTGTATCGAGGTATGATTGGATCCTTACTTTACCTTATTGCCATAGGCCTGACATAATGCACAATGTATGTCTCTGTGCTAGGTTTCAATCTTCACCTAAAGAATCACACCTAACAACTGTAAAAAGAATTTTGAAATACCTGCCAGGAACCAAAGGCCTCGGAATTTGGTATCCAAGTGGTACAAACATTTTTCTTGAAGGGTACAGTGATTCTGATTTTGGAGGTTGCAAACTAGACAGAAAAAGCACCAATGACACATGTTACTTACTTGGATCATCCCTGATATCTTGGCATTCAAAGAAACAAGCTTGCGTGGCCTTATCCACCAGAGAAGCTGAGTACATAGCAGTTGGTAGTTGTTGTGCACAATCTCTTTGAATAAAGAGTCAATTATTGGATTACGGTATAAAACTAAATAATATTCCTTTAAAATGTGATAGCACTAGTGCCATAAACTTGAAAAAGAATCATGTTTTACATTCGAAAACTAAGCACATTGAAATAAGGCATCACTTCATTCGAGATCACATCCTTAAGGGTGAAATCAAGATTGAGTATATCGATACCTTGCATCAATGGGCTGACATTTTTAGAAAGCCTCTGAACAGAGAAAGATTTTTCATAATTCGAAATGAACTGGGAATTCTAAATGATAGTAGCAAAAAGTAATGACTGATTTGACTGTGATACGTTAGAAGTCGATTATGTTTGATCTGTTTCACATCTTTACATATTGACTTCTATTGTTTTTTTATTATATTTACTGCATAACTAAAATGCTTGATCTGTAGAAGATCTTTTAAAGGTTTTGTAGGAAGAACATTGCTTTGGAAACTACATGTGGAATTCAACAGCTTTGAGAAGCAATGTATTTGACTGAGAAAATAATCCAATCGACTACATCTTAACAGGGTTATAAATTCCAATTCTGGAATTTGGTTTTCTTTCGTTGATTGATTATTTTATCTTGATTATCTGCAATTATCTCTGATCTAAATTTATTATGCATATCTTGACTGAGATAATATTGTGAGATTGTTGATGTTTGTATCATTGCATGACTAAATTGTTTGATATCTTGTCTTTGATACAACTATGTGATATATTGTTTGTATACTCTGATTATGTACTGCATTATGCAACTGATCTGGTTTTGATATTAATGCATAATGATAGGGGGAGTATTACATCTTACACATTTTTCTTCACATACCTACATTTTAGGGGGACTTATCATTTACAAGTGATTAAATGTGATAGGGAGAGCATCATTGCATGTTTGAGAAATTTCATATATTTTTGTTTATGCATCTTGATAAGGGTTTAAAACACCATTATTTGTGATGTGATTTTAATACTAAAAGCACCCTTTTCACTTGGAAACTTGCTTGGACTCATGCTTTTTGAATAAATTGTGTGAATAAAAGAGTTGAGGTTGATTTCAGTGATTTTATGACTAATTCCCCTTGTTTTGACAAAGAATGACGTAATACTGGAAGAAAAGAAGAAAGACGAAGAAGAGAGAGCTCAGAAGGGGTCAAAAAGGCATCAAAAGGAGGGAAAACATGCAGCCCGGGTGTCCAGAAGCGCAGCTGAAGCGAGAAAAATCGACGTTCGCCCCCGGGCCGTGGCTCTCGATGCCCGGGCAGCGGGGCTTCGTATCCTGGGCATCCAAATCTGACGCTTAGGCCTTACATGACCCTCAATTCACGCTCGGGCGGCCCCCTACGACGCTTGAGTAAGAATTCACGTGGATCGGGCCCTGTTGATGCTCTTTTTGATTCTTTTGGACTAGGCCTCGCTCTAGCACGCCTCTGACACTATTTGAAGGACCCTGAGGCACTAGGTTTTGCATCCTTGGCAGAGAAGAGCATAAGAATACACTCTTAGCCTAATCTTAATCTTCCATTCTCATTCTTTCTTCCATTGTTCATAGAGTTCCCCCATGTCTATGGGGAAGTAATTTCTATTTGTTGTTCGGGAATAATGTAACCTTGTAAACTCTCATGTATTTGAATGTATTCTTAACTCCATATGCTTTTTCATTACTTGTTAGAGTAATTCATCTGTTTCTATTCTTACTTATACAATAGTATTATTTATGAATTGCATGAGCGTTGTTAACGGATTGGCAAGCGTACCAAATCGTATCAAGTAATAATAATTAATTAATTGGGTATGAGAACAAAATATAAACATGCGAAAGAGATTGATTCAATTGACGAGAAGAAAACAATGGATGAATGGAGTTGTTGGGGGTTTACAATTTCATCTTATCCGCTCTCTCTTATTTACTCCTCTTGATTTATTAGCTTGATTAACTAATTGTCATGCAACTTTCTTAGCCTATCCTTAACCCGATCCCTCGGTGAAAAGAGCCTATTACTAATTACTGGCTTGCTATCCCTAGCCTCCCCTAGCAATTAATAAAGCATTATAGAGTAGAAGTGAAAAAGAATTGATCGTCCTACCTCTATCCCGAGGTGGTATTGCTTAATCAAGGAATTACTCACCAGTTCATGACATTACTATACGAACCCGTATCAATAAAGACAAAAAAACAGTTATCGAATGAGTTAAACGATAAAAGCATTAAGCGTAGATGAGAACCCAACAATTAATAACCAAAGCATATGGAAACCATATAAATAAACAAGAGTTTCAATAAAAGAGAGTATCAAAAGATTACATTGTTTCCCCCAACAACAATAAGGTTTAGTTCACCATTGTCATGGTAAAACTAGATGAAAAATGGATGAAGAATGGAAAAACAAACCCTGAATAAGATGAAAAGGAGCCTAAGCATCCAAGAGATCCTCTCCAGAGAGTGAAATTAAGTCTGACCGCCCCCTTCTGTCAAAAGAATACATCTAACCTCGCTCTAAGGCTATTTATATCCAAGAAAAGTAACAAAATTCAAGCTCAGGCCCATCACAGAACTGCCCGGCACCAAAAATGGTCGCTCGGTGGTTTGCCTCAAGCCGCAGAACCACCCGGCGCCAAAAACAGCCGCCCGACGCTCCGGTCAACCACCCGACGCCCCAGTCAACCGCCCAGCGGTTTGGTCAACTTTTTCTAGTTGACTGGTTGACTTTTCTAGTTGCCTGGTTAACTTTTCTGGTTGACTGGTTGATTTTTCTACGTTCTGGTTGAATTTTCTACACTGCAACTGTTTGATCTTCAATCGTTCTTTCCTTTTCTTGAGTCTAAGACCTTCATCTTCGACTTCATCCTTCACTTTCTCAAAATTGCTACAAAACAATGCAAAACAAGCATAATATCGCTAAAAATAGCTTTTGACTCTCTAGAGACTTATTTATTGAGTTTTGCTAGATTCTAAGCTCATTCTAAGCAGTAAAGGGAGTAATTTGGTCTAAAATGACATATGAAAATAACTGTTTTTCAACCTTCATCACCACCCAAACTTAGAACTTTGCTTGTCCTCAAGCAAACAAAACAAAACAACAAACAAAAGAGAGCTTGGCTTTATACTATTTCATCCAATGATTCAACACTCCTAAAGTACATGACAAACACTGCACAACCTCAAATCTTCAGTGGAATCAAATTAAGATGTATGCATGCTTTCAATCCAGAGATTGCACAACAGATGTTACACATTATGAATGACTAATCCACTAAGCAAAAATGCACTCATGAAAATTAATAATTCATACCAAGCAAGTGTTTCACTCAATCACTCAAGTGTTTAGGGTGACACTCCAACTCTCTAGCATTCACAAGTCACAAGAAATAAAATTGTCGTTCATCTCAAACAATCAACATCTTTACATGCAAATGCCATCAAAAGGACTTTTCCAAGTCTTGTAATGAGGTTGGGATAACAAGAAAAATTGGTTTTTCTGGAAAACAAAATCCTTGAGTTAAGAGAGCTATCATAATATTCAACATTTAAGCACAACTCTCTTCCTCACCAATCTCTCTCATTCCCAACTTTTCCCTTTTTCTTTTTCATTGAGCTCATCTTCATGCTTTTTCTTATTATTTTCTTTTTCTCATGCATTTTTGTTTTTCAACAATTGAGCTCAATGCTTCTTAATAGCTTTTCAATTTCCCCATGCAACCCCAAACTTGAACCTTTTCATCACATATAGTTAAGCTAATCCCAACTTAAGGTAAAGAATTTCAAGACAAGGGTTCACATCCTTCTTAAGGCTAAGGTTCAAAAAGGGTATAATATTTTAAGCTCTGTGGTGAAAATTTGGCTAGAGAGAAAGGTTTTCAAAAATGGCCTTCATCATCTGACATTCACATGTAGTTCAATCAATCATCGAGATTAAAGCAATATCATTCATGCTTCCCTGTGAACAATTCATATAATCATAAAAACTCTGGAGCTCAAAACCTCACACAACATGCTTTCTCACACAACATTCATTCATACATCCTACTTAGCATCATAACCACAATCATAATTCATCACACATCTGTTTCATCAAATATCAACAAGCAATGGAGCTCAATTATCATCCACATCAAATCATCATCAAATAAGTTCATCATGCAAATTAGTCAGTCCAACATCTTCAGAAAAGTATTTAGGCCAATCATACACACTAAAAAATAAAATTCAACCTATTCTAAAAATGTAAAAATGCAAAAGTAAAAGAAGAGAATCTAGGTTGCCTCCTAGTAGCGCTTGTTTAACGTCGCGAGCCTGACCCAAACCTGTTTAGCACTTGTCAGTAAGTGCAATTTGTTCCAACACCCATCAGTAGGTGTGCCTTCCTGGTATCCTTTAGTAGATACCTAAAAGTTAGCATCCCTCAGTAGATACTACCCAGAAATTGTTCAAATAAACAAATATTTACAAGATTAAAAATGAAATAACCCTATACTACAAGAAATAAAATTGTTTTACAACAATGGGGATAACCCTAATAAACACCCATCAATAGGTGTTGATAATCTTCTCGCTTAATATTCTTTTCTTTTTCTTCTTCCTGCTGAATCTCTTCAAAAAATTAAGAACACCAAGCACTTGTTTCCATGTTTCAATCATAGGAACTTTAATCTCCAATTTCTTGAAGATCGCCATCTTGAACTTATTTCCATTCCTATGATTTTTCTTTTTATGAGGAAGATGTTTTTCATGTGATCTTTTCTTCTTTCCTCTCTTCCTCTTTTTCTCAACCTTCTCCTTCTTCCACTTTCTTTTTTTCTTTTTTCTTATTTTCTTATTTTTTTCTTTTTTCTCAACCACTGCCTTTTCTTTCTTCTCATCTTTCTCTCCCTCA
>NC_028354.1:8944385-8952361 GCF_000741045.1 Vigna radiata var. radiata
AAGCAAGTGTTTCACTCAATCACTCAAGTGTTTAGGGTGACACTCCAACTCTCTATCATTCACAAGGCACAAGAAATAAAATTGTCATTCTTCTTGAATTATTCCTAAGATTTATATTGCTCAAGGATGAGGGTATGAGTCTTAGTCGTCTTAACCTCTTTATCTTCACATCTTTTTACTAGGAATGCTAGGAATTGTATGAACTGGTAATTAGGGACAAATTTATTTACCGAGGGATGGGGTTTAAGTGATTCAGTGAGGGACGTTGGCATTAATGCATAAAGAAGAATTCTTATATACATGAGAGGCAATTTGGTGAAATCTAACCCCAACAACATATCCATCTCATATAAATCAACCTCCGCTCATAATTATGCTCCTTTGCCATTGATCAATTGCAATCTTTATTTTATTTATTATTTTTGCACTCCAAACCCATAGTCTCTTTTATTTTGAGTCTTAATTAATTGTTCTTACCATTTTATATTACTTGTGTGACTCGGTACACTTATTCATTTGCCCCAACAAATTTTTGGTGCCGTTGTCGAGGATTCACGGTTTAAGCTATTCGATTTGTGTGATTCTTGATTAATTTTGAATTTATTTTATTTTTATTTTTCCATTTGTATTTTTTTTAATTCTTATTTTTATTTTTCAATCCCTAGTTTTTGTTTTTCTTAATTTTTATACTAACAATCCCTCGCTAGAATTTTTGTGCAGGATGCAGAGCATTCAAGGTATGGCCTGAACGATTTTGAAGAATTAAAAGAGGTCCCTTTGTTGAACTTAGAGGAAAAAGTCAAGGAAAGAAAACCTGAGTTAAAAATGTTACCACCACACTTGAAATATGTGTTTTTAGAAGAAGGGGGAAACAAGTCAGTCATCATCAGTAATTCTCTCTCTCCCAAGGAAGAAGAAAAATTAATCGAAGTGCTCAAAGCCAACAAAGGAGCTATTGGATGGTCAATCTCAGATCTCAAAGGCATAAGCCGAACGTATTGTATGCACAAAATATTCATGGAGGATGACTACAAACCAATTGCTCAACCACAAAGGAGATTGAATCCAGTAATGAAAGAGGAAGTGAGAAAAGAAGTGTTGAAGCTACTTGAAGCTGGTATTATTTATCCTAACTCTGACAGTGCATGGGTAAGCCCAGTACAGGTTGTACCAAAGAAAGGTGAAATGACAGTTATTTACAATGAAAAACATGAACTCATTATTGAGATTGTTGACAACACAATTTCTATATCAATCTAGTTTTTTATGATGAAACACATTGCTTAATAACATGCATATGTTGTTCGCTATTATTACATGTTCTTATGCAAATTGATTGTTATATCTGTGAACATGATTATGTATTGTGTTACATGTTCCTATGTTGATTGATTGATATATATGTGGAACGTGATCACATGCTTTATGTGCTATGTGCAATGCATCTTTACATATGTCTTTCTACACATGTTTTAAAGCTGAAAACCACAAGCACTTTTATGAACATATAACTGTGTGACAAAGTTCTAATGCAGTTGACTACATTATTAGTGGATTCGACTATGCTAAATTCTTTGTGCATATTTTGAGAATCAATGCTCTGTGAATTTTTGAGAAGAAAAGAATTTCAAAATGTTTTACATGNTTGAAGTCGACTATGTGCGCCACACATTCGACTGTATCTGTTATCTGGTTTGAAATTTTGTTACGCTCTTGCACCTCAACGACTATATTTTTAAAAGTTAGTTGACTTGGTCAACTGTATTAAATGTGTTTTGTTTTTGGTTGACTGTTTATTATAACTTTCATAATTAAGTCGACTAAATTAGTAGCATAATCGACGGAGAGTCTGTCTGAATAAGAAAAATCTATAAATAGACTGATCACGAATCAGTTAAGAGACTTTTGATGAATTGACAATTTCATTTCTATTTTAGATCAAATTCTCTATTGTAAGAGCTCAAAGAATTCTCCAAGAAGACGGTGGTGATCTTTCTTGAAAGAGATTCAAAGGGAGGTTCTTCTGCGCACACAAAAATTGATCAGTATCTGCACAAGGAAGATGCTTCTGCGTGGTCGTGTTTAAGGCATGGCATCCTGTGAAGATTGTTGCATTATTTTTCTGGCTTGGCATCTGTAAAGACTGCCGGTATTTGTACTTGTTGGATATAGGGGATTGTTCACTTTGAGGATTGTTCAAAGTGGTGTTGCAGATTGCAGAAGAGGGGATTCTTGCTACAATTCTTGTTTTGTTCTGTAGCTATATTTTGGTTTTGGGTTAGAGAGGAAATTTATATTTTTTACGTGGAGGTCTTCTATAAATTCCTTGTTGTAAAAATTGCAACCATTATAATGCATTTGCTTCCTGGGTTGGAAGGACACTAGATGTAGGCATTGTTGGCCGAACCACTATATAAATTCAGTGTTTGATTTTCTCTATCCCTACAGTTTTACTTTGCATTCGACTTTAATCTTTACACAGTCAACTACGTTTTTCGCTGCATATAATTTTTCATTACCTGCATTTCAAGAAAGTGTGAAAAGTTTAATACTTTGATTGCAAGATTGCGAAAAGATTTTATATTTGTAAAAACACCAACTCACCCCTCCCCCCCCTCTTGGTGTAAAAACGAAGCCAACCTGTTTCCCAACACTCATACCCACAAGGACTGTATTGGATGGAGGATGTGTATTGACTACAGGAAACTGAATAATGCTACAAGGAAGGATCACTTTCATCTTCCTTTCATGGACCAAATTTTGGAAAGATTAGTCATGGTACAAGGAAGAATATTGCTACAAGGAAGGTCATGCTTTCTATTGTTTTCTGGATGGATATTCATGGTATAATCAAATGGTGGTGGATCCTAAAGACCAAGAAAACACGGCCTTTACCTGTCCATTTGGAATTTTTGCTTACAGAAAAATGCCATTTCAATTATGTAATGTCCCACCACTTTTCAGAGATGCATGCAGGCAATTTTTGCAGATCTGAAAGAAAAATGCATTGAGGTCTTCATGGATGATTTTTCAATATTTGGCAGTTCCTTTCATCAATGTTTTCTAACCTGGATGTAGTCCTCAAAAGATGCACCCAATCCAATCTTGTTCTCAATTGGGAAAAATGTCACTTTATGGTAACTGAAGGTATTGTTTTGGGTCATAAAATTTCTTCTAGAGGAATTGAAGTGGACAGAGCCAAAGTAGAAGTCATTGAAAAACTTCCACCACCCACCAATGTGAAAGGAATCAGAAGCTTTTTGGGACATGCTGGCTTTTATAGAAAATTGCAAAACCACTAAGCAACCTCCTTGTAAAGGACGTTCCTTTTGTGATGAATGAAGAATGCCTTAAAGCTTTTGATATCTTGAAAAAAAATTGGTTTCTGCTCCTGTAATTGTAGCTCCTGATTGGAATCAAAACTTTGAGTTGATGTGTGATGCCAGTAATTATTCCATAGGAGCAGTTCTTAGCCAGAGAAGAGAAATAGTTTTCCACACCATTTATTATGCCAATTGAATTATGCCACCACGGAAAAAGAGTTTCTTGCAATTGTGTATGCTTTAGAGAAATTTAAACCATATCTCGTTGGGTCTAAGGTAATTATCTACACTGACCATGCAGCTATTAAATATTTGCTAGCCAAGCCTGACTCCAAACCACGATTGATCAGATGGGTACTTTTATTGCAAGAATTTGATGTGGAAACCCGTGACAAGAAGGGGAGTGAAAATGTAATTGTTGATCACTTATCTCGATTGGTGAATAATGAAGTCACAAGCAAGGAAACAGAGATTTAGGAATCTTTCTCAGATGAAACACTCATGTACATTCAACAGAGGTCGTGGTTTGTTGATATGGCCAATTTCAAAGCTACAGGAGTCATCCAAGAAGATCTCAATTGGCAACAAAGAAAGAAACTTTTGCATGATGCTAAACAGTTTATTTGGGATGACCCTTACATTTTCAAAATTGGAGCAGATAATCTTCTGAGGCGTTGTGTCACTAAGGAAGAAGTGGAAGGATATTTATGGAACTGTCATGATTCACCTTATGGAGGACATTTTAGTGGAGAAAAGACAACTGCAAAGGTACTTCAATCAGGATTATATTGGCCTACCCTCTTTAAAGATGCTCAAAATCATGCTATGAACTGTGATAAGTGTCAAAGAACAGGAACCCTCTTCAGGCGTCATGAAAGGCCACTGCAAGGCATTCTGGAAGTCGAAGTTTTTGACTGTTGGGGCATAGATTTTGTTGGACCTTTCCCACCATCCTTCAACAATGAATATATTGGTGGCAGTTGACTATGTAAGCAAATGGGTGGAGGCACTGGCTTGCCCAAAGAATGACTCCAGTACTGTCATTAAATTTCTGAAAAGGCAAATCTTCTCCCGGTTTGGAACGCCCAGAGTACTCATTAGTGATGGAGGATCTCGTTTTTGCAATCATCAGCTTGCAAAAGTACTCAAGCACTATGGTGTAAGACCTAAGGTGGCTACACCTTATCATCCTTAAACAAACGGACAAGTTGAAGTTTCTAACAAGGAGATAAAAAGAATCCTGGAAAAGACAGTCGCCGCATCAAGGAAGGATTGGTCTCAAAAGTTAGATGATGCCCTTTGGGCATATCGAACTGCAATGAAGACAACCATTGGATTATCTCCTTTTCAAATGGTCTATGGAAAGGCTTGTCACCTGCTAGTGGAGATGGAACATAGAGCACTATGGGCATTAAAATTCTTGAATTTTGACCCTGGTGACACTACAGAAAAGAGAAGGAGGCAACTTATTGAGCTTGAGGAGATGAGGCTGCATGCCTATGATTCTTCTAAAAATTACAAAGAAAAGGTGAAATACTATCATGACAGGAAGCTGGTAAAAAGGGTCTTTACTCCAGGACAGCAGGTGTTGCTATTCAATTCTCAACTAAAACTTTTCCTTGGAAAGTTGAAGTCCAAGTGGTCTGGCCCGTTCCTAATCAAGAATGTCCTCCCTCATGGAGCAGTTGAGTTGACAGACCCAATCGCCAAAGACCCACAAAGAAGTTGGGTAGTCAATGGTCAACGCCTCAAGCATTACTCGGGTGATGAGGTAGAACGCCTCTCTACAGTCATGCAGCTGGTTGATGTGACATTAACTTATTGGGTCAAGCTAGTGACGTTAAAGAACCGCTTGCTGGGAGGCATCCCAGTTCTCTAAACCCTTACTTTTAATTTTTGTTTTTGTTTTTGTTATAATTTTTGTTTTTGTTCTATTTTATTTTATTTTTATTGTGCTCTGCTTGAATGAACTAAACTGCTTTAATTCAATTGTGCCTGTTTTGAGTGATAAGTTTTGCTTTATAAGATTCTATTGTTTAATTGAAGTTGAGATGATGCATGATGTGCTATAAGTGATGAATCCCAATTTGTGAGAAAAGTGCTTGAGATAAAGTTTGATTGAGATACTGAGCAAGATGTTCTTCTGAATTTTGAGACTTGTGAATTTACCTGTGTGAGTTTTGAGCTTCAGAGTTATTTTTAAATAATTGTTATTACTTTGGAAGCATGAATGATTTTGCCCAAATTTTCTGTAATTGAACTACTTGCCTACAGGTTCTATATGATCAAGGTCATCTTTTGTTATCCCTTATTCTTTTAGCCTCCACATAATTTTTGTCCACTGAAAAGAGAACAATTTGTTCTAACCTTTTAACCTTGAACCTTATGCATGTCTTGAAAAAACTTTTTGAAAAATCTTTACCTTTAGTTAAGTTGAGAACATTTGATGAAGTACTGATAAAAGCTCAAGTTTAGTGTTGTCAGGTAAAAATCTAATTCTCTAGGCAATGAGCAATCAAAAGAAAAAGCAAGTGAAAAGAAAAGACAGAAGAAAAGTGAGAAAACAAAATTAAAAAGAACAAAAAGAACTTACTGTAAGGAAAAGCTAAAAAAAAGAAAAAGTTGTGCTTGAATGATAAATTTATAAAATGTCTCTCTTATCAAAGTTTTCCATAGATGGAGTAGAGGCAATTTAAATTAGAGTTTGTTAGTAAAAAAATAAAATATTAGAGTTTTCATAAACTTTTGAACTAACATATAAGGTCTAGTCTATTATTAATATTTTGAAATTTATTAATATTTTTAAATAATTGAATAATAAATCATTGATAATAAAAATGCTATATTATTAAAGAAAGAAAGTTGGAAATAAATGTTTTCCTAGAATTAAAATTATTTTTAACAATAAAATATAAATGAATTGATGAATTAATTAATTAATTAACACAGAAATTATAAGAAAAATAAAAAGTCAAAAAAATATTATACTATAATAGAAATAATTTTTGTGATAAATTTTTTCTCATAATGAAATTTATTTTTATCAATAAAATTTAAATGAATTTATTAATTAATTAGCACTAAAACTAAAGGAGTAATAAAATATTAATAACTATTGATGAGAAAATATTATACAATAAAATAGAAAATATTAAACAATATATTAATTAAATAACTTTTGAGGGCTTTTTTTTTACCAAAAAGTTTATTTATTCATTTTTGTCCAATAAGTAGATTGGGTAGTCCATGATACATTGTCTTTTATATATAATGAGTAGAATATGAACACATTCATGAAACAAAAATAAAAATCTCTCGAAATGGCTTCCCGCTTTTGTCATCCTTTTCTCTTTACTGTTTTGTTTGTTGCTTTCGTTCTAATATCAGGTAATTGTAAAAAAATATCTCATTTAGTATTTAGCATATAATTAATCCGTGGGAAAGTAATTTTTTTTAATTCTAATTTATTTATGTTATTTTTTTCTAAAACGAATGTAAACCACGTAAATTTATAGATCTATGTGAATTTTATTGTGAAATTATGTATAATTTTATGATGAAATTTGATATAATTTCAGGAGAAACAACAGTAACAGAGGCAGTAAAAGGAATGATGGATGCAGACCTTAAGTGCTTCGGCCTTTGCACTCCAAACTGCAAACAAGATTGCATAGGAAAGCAGTTTATGACTGGTTTCTGTATCCAACAGGGATCTCTCAATCAATGTTGTTGTCTCTGATTTATTTATACTATATTTATGCCTATTTTATAAATCTTTAATAAAACGCCTGTTTCAATTCTGCTTTTAGTTATATATTATTCGTTTAAACCTCTTTTTGTTTCCTAAGTTATGAGTGAATGTTAAATTTAGTCCCTTTTTTTTAAAGATGTAAATCTTTTATTCCTAAGTTATAAAAAATGTATCAAATGAGTCTTTTTTGACTTGAAATACTGTTTTTGGTTGTTTCTTAACAACTACTACATCTTTGGATTGCTCTGATTTGTTTCTTAATAATAACAACACTTTAGATTGTTCTTTGTACTTTGACCATAAACATAAAAAAAAAAAAGACTCATTTGATACATTTTTTATAACTTAGGGACCAAAGATTTTAAGATCAGCTTATAACTTTGGGACCAAAAAGACTTTTAAACCTGTATTATTTATCTTTATGTTGTTTTATTCAAATTTGAAATATTATTTAAGAGATTTAAATTTTTAATAAAAAAATTGAAACCATGGTTTAAATAGATAAATGATCTGTAAGAGTAAAAAATTTAAAAATTATAAAAAAACAAATGGAATCTTCGAAGCAAATAATCAAATTGGATGATTATTTGAAAGATCATAAAAATGAAAAAAAAAATATTTTATATATATTTAAAAGTATAATATTTACGTAAAAATAAAAAATCTCTTCTATGTATAAATATAAATATAAAGATATTAACATCATTTTAACTTTCATTAACAACTATACTATTAATAACTTAATACAACCGTAAAATTTTATAGAAAAAAGAGTGAATTGCAATGAGAAAATATCAAATAACATATTATATATATATATATATATATATATATATATATATATATATATATATATATATTAGATCTTAATTTATATAAAGGAAGTATATTATGATTTTAAA
>NC_028354.1:8953201-8961469 GCF_000741045.1 Vigna radiata var. radiata
ATATATATATATATATATATATATATATATATATATAAAAGGAAAATGATATTTTAACATTATTTTTTGACACTATTTTGACATTGCACACGTGTCAACATGTAATTGGACGATTTCAAATTAAAAAAGTTGAGGCAGGGGTATATTTGGAAGAGAAAAACCAAAGTTTTTATTTTTTAATTTGAAATCATCCAACCACATTTTGACACGTGTAGAGTGTCAAAATGGTGTCAAAAAATGGTGTTAAAATTTTATTTTCCTATATATAAATTCTCTGTTTTTAACATTTATATACATATATATTGTCAAATCATTCCAACTGAGTATGTCACCACATTAATAAATATATAAGTTATTAATTTTTTTTTAGGAGCCTAGTCTATCCTTAGTTTTTTTAACGCTGTAAAAAAAAAAAAACTAACATGTATCAATTTTGTAAAATATAAAATGTTAGTAAACTTAAAAAAAAAAAACAACTTTAAATAAATTCTATAACTCGAAAGATCAAAATATATATCTAACCTAAATTAATTAATAATAATGAATACTTGTATTTTTATTGAACTATAATATCAGTTTCTATGAATACTTGTATTTTTTATTGAACTATAATATCAGTTTCTTTAAGTGTGTGGACCTTTTGTCAGATAACTTAAATTTGACAAAACTTAAATTTAACATAGAAATTGTAACTTGACAGGAATGCCTCCGTATTTAAGTAAAAAATCAAGCTCATAGTTCTTGTATGTCTTTTTTTTTTCTTCATGTATAATTGTAATTAATGTGACATATTATATTATATATCATATTATTTGATAATATACTATGATATAATTATTTAAAGTTTTGATTGATAAATTTGTATGTTTACTGTTAACCTTTGACTGTTGAATTCCTTTATCTTGAAAGTATTAAATTTTTTGTATGATTAATATTTTTTTATTTGGACAATATATGGGTTAAATATTACAAAAAATAATAATGACAATTAAAATACTCTATTGATTCTTTTTCTGATGAAAATATGTGTAGTAGTTAAAATCGTAAATACACAAGGTTTAACGGCCGATAATACTGGTATTCATTGTTGCAAAATTACCAGCGCTGAGATAAAACTGCTAAAAGTCATTATTGACACCTCTATTAGTGTTAGTAAAAAACTTATCTGTAACCTTTTATAACTGTCAGAAACAATATTTTTAACCGCCATAAACTTAGTATTTATTTTGTAGTGCTGCATTGTTATTATATAATAATGAATTGGGATTATATAGAGTGATTTTATATTCGAATTTACTCATTGAATATCTTTATAATCCTCAAATAACTTTTTTGTTTATGAGTTGAATTAACTTACATTAGCATCTTGAATTACCTTTATTAAAATTCATCGTAGAAGAATTTTCAAATTCAAAACTCAAATAATTAAACAATGTTATTGATTAAGATACAATTAATTAAATCATTCATCAAACCTTTCTTTAAAAACGTTCAAGTTATCTATTGTTTTTAATTAAATGATTCACGTATACGTTTTAAATTTTTTTAAGAAGCAATATTTCATAAATCGTAACTATAATTCTTTAAAAAAAGTAAAGCAACATTCTTTATTTGAAACGTTGAAGCTATAATTTAATTAAACATGTAAAATATCATACAAATTTAAAGTAAAAATTTTAAACTAAATTTTGACTTTCAAAACTATTAAATAACCTGTGATTTATGTTGACCAGAGAGAAAAGGAAAAAAAAAAACATTTTTAATTCAAGATATTCCCCAAAATTCTATATATATTATACAGTGAGTAGCATATGAAACATTCATTTCACCAGAAAGAAATATCAGAATTTCAGAACTAAAATTCTCTTAAAATGGCTTCCCGCTTCTGTCAATCTTTCGTCTTCGGAGTTTTGCTTGTTGCTTTAGTTCTCACATCAGGTAACTGGAAGAAAGAAGTTTTTATTTTTATTTCTTTCAAAACTGCAAAAATCCATATTTATTTTTCAATTTATGCTGAAATTCTTATCTGAATAATGCAGTGCCAGAAGCAGTAACAGGAATAACTGATCCAGGCTTTCACTGCTTAGGGCAATGCGATGGACAATGCAAGAGAGATTGCACTAAGAACGGCTTTAAGAATGGCTTCTGTCTCAAGCAAGGATCTCTTAATCTTTGTTGCTGTTCCTGATTCACTTATATTTTCTACTATTTTATAATAAAATGCATCAGTAGTTTCTGATTTCAACTATCACTGAATTAGCAGAGAAAGAAAACACTCTTCATGATTATCTGTATTTCTCTACAATAATAGACATGTTTTTAAAAGAATTCATTTCCTTAAAAAATTGTTAATAGAACTATAATATTCACATTTGATTGAAGTTAAGTCTAAAACAGATTAACCATGTAATTAATCTAAATTAATTATAAAAGAAATTTCGATCATCAAAGAACAAAAATTCTCATTTTAGAATAAAAAACATGTGATAATTACGGATTTTATTGTCTCTCCTTTTATATATATATATATATATATATATATATATATATATATATATATATATATATATATATATATATAATGAAATTAAAATAATTTTTTTTAATTTTTATTTAACTGTTAGATTTAAATTATAGTATATATTTTTAATTAATTGATTTGAAAGCAAAATATATTCTTTCATTGATGAAATTGAATTTTCCAATTATGAAAGATATTTTTGTTCAATATTTTGTTCATTTCAACTTGTCACGGTCAAGTAGTTTTTTTATTTATTAAATATTTTATTTATGGTATACGTGAGCTTAGGTGCTTTGATATACTTTTGTAACAATATATGTTTTAAAAAAATTATAAATGTTTATAATCTCAAAATTTATATAAAACATTAACATTTGTTTTTATTTCAAATTTTAATATATTTTAATTTCAAACTTTAAAAATATTATATAATCATTCTAATTAATAAAATTAATTTAAAAATTTGGTTTCATTTCAAAATTTAATATATTTTAATTTCAAATAAAAACAATATATAATCATTCTAATTAATAACATTAATTAACATAACATTTATTTATTTTTAAAGTTTAACACTAAACTATATCAAACTTTATAACAAAATCAAATTTTCATTTCGGATCAAAATTTTAAAAATAAAAACATATTTAACGTATTCATCTATTCATATATTTAATGCCAAAATCATACTTCATTCCAATAACTCCTACGTCATTTTTAATAGTTTTCCTTGAAGTCTCATTAAGTGAATAAAACAAACAATCATCAATATGAATTTAATATTTTTTCTATGAAACTTTGAAAATAAAAAATAAATTATTTTAACTAAAAATAAATAGAATTTTATGAGTTTACACCAGTAATTTTAGAAAAAAAAAAAATTTACCACATTCAATGGTCTCTCATCATTTAAGACTAGAGACTTAAGCTACTTCAAATACTCTTTCCATTTTCTACTCTTAAAAGACCCTTTTATGAATAAAACAATGATAAAACACAAACTTCAAAGTGAAAAATACGGATGATGTGTGATTAACCTTAACCATGTCAAAACAATTTTTATTTTAAATATATTAAATTAATTTTAAAAATGTAAATGGGCTAGTTAAAAGTAGTTTCATTATTATTTTTTTCAAACGCTGATATTCAAAATATAAAAAAGCAAAAACTTCATGTAATACATATAAAATATGAAAATTGAGAAAAATAAATAACTCAATTTGTTTTAAAACATAATTTGTTTAAAAGAAGTTTGATCACAACATATTGGTAATAAGAATTATCAAAAATTAATATATGCATGAATTATTTGCCAAATTTGGGCCGCTTGTAGTATATGTGGATTGGGATGGAATATATGCTCAAAATATGTAGGAAAAAAACATACCATTTTTGCTTATAGAATCACTTTACTAACACAGAAAAATAAACAAATGGATACGTAGAAGATATAAAGTGAAATCTCCAAAGTCCTCACAGATTTGTTTTTGGTATTACTCTAAAATACTTCTTACCAATGAATTGAAATTCTTTTCAATTCAAAACATCACAGAGTACTGATTCTCAAAATCTGTACAAAGGTTTTAGCATAGTTGAATCCATTACCAATGTAGTTGACTTTACTATAACTTTGTCACACAGTTATAAGTTCATGAAAGTGCTTGTGATTTTTCACTTTGCAAAATGTGCAGTAAAATATATTTGATAAAGCATTTCACATTGCACATAAGCATATAAGCATGTTCCACAAGTATATCAAACAATTAACATAGGAACATACAACACAGTACATCAAACATGTTCAGCAGATATATCAATCAATACAGCACAAGAACATGTAATGCAGCAACATATGTACTGTTATTAAGCATATTGTTGTCATCATCAAAAACTGGATTGATATAGAGTTTATGTTGTCAACAATCTCAACAAACTAAACCTCCATTGTTGTTGGGGAAACGATGTAATCCTTTGAAACTCTCATATATTGAATTGATGTTTTACTCATATGCTTTATTGTTGAGAAACAAGTAGGCTTTTTGAAAGTGAAAAGTGAATTGGTGTTAGTTCAAAAACAAAATCTTTTCGCAATCTTTATATGAAAGTGAAAAGCTTTTTGATCTTTCTTGAAATGCAAGTAATGAAAATTCAATGCAGCGGAAAAACGCAGTTGACTGCAAAATAAACGAAGTCGATTGGAAATAAAGAGTGCAGGGGTAAAGAAAATCAAATACTGGTTTTCATACTTGTTCGGCCAACAATGCCTATATCCAATGTCCTTCCAACCCAAGAAGCAAATGCACTATAATGGTTGCAATTTTTACAACAAGGAATTTATAGAAGCACCATGCAAAAATATAAATCTCCTCTCTAATCCAAAACCAAAATATAGCTGCACAACAAAACCAGAATTGCAGTAAGAATCCCCTCTTCTGCAATCTGAACCCACGTCAAACAATCCTCAACGTGTAACCAACACTCTTCACAGGATGCCAAGCCTATCGCAGCAGACTTAACAGGTTGTCAAGCCTTCAATCAACACAGCAGTCTTCACAGGATGCCAAGCCTTCAACGATCAATCAAGAAGCACCTTACTCGTGCAAATTATGATCAAGCAGTCAGCGTAATTGGCTTCTCCCTTTGAATCTCTCTCAAGAAAGATCACCATCGTCTTCTTGGAGAATTCTTGGAGTTGTTAGAATTCAATCTGAAACTGGAAAATGAAAATTTCAAATTCACAAAAGTCTCAGAATAACTCGTGTTCTGTCTATTTATAGTTTTTTGTTATAACAGATTGCTTCTCAGTCGAATAGTTGTTAAGTCCCTAGCAAGTGTACCAGATCGTTATCAAGTAATATAAAACGGGTAAGTCCAAGTATCGTTTCCCAAAGGACTCTTAGGCCTTAATTTTCATGTAAATCAATCTCTTAAGACTTCATAAAAGAATTAAATTTATGTTTTGTATGCAAGACGAAATTAAACATGCAAAATGCAGTGAATCAATTGGCTAGAAGAAACTATGGATGAATGGAGTTGTTGGGGTTTACAATTTCATCTTATCCACCCTCTTATATCTACTCTTCTTATCTACTTTGCTTATTTATCATATTGTCATGCAAACTTTCTTAGTCTACCCTAAACTCAATCTCTTGGCGAAAAGAGCCTATTACTAATTACTGGCTTGCTATCTCTAGCCTCCCCTAGTAACTAATAATGCATGATAAACGAAAGCAAAATACAATTGATCGTCCTACCCCTATCTCTAAGTGGTATTAGCATAATCAAGGAATTCCCCCAGTTCATGACATTATTTTACGTCTCTATATCAATAAAGACAACCAACATTTACCGAATGAGTTAAACGATAAAAGCATTAAGCAAAGGTAAGGAACACTAATGGAAAAAAGACCTTTTATGACGTACAAAAATGACATTTTATGACGTAGTTTTTAGGAGTCATAGTTCTGGGCGTCATAATAAGTCTGCGCATTTTATGACGTAGCAGAAATTTACGTCATAATAGCTTGAACATATTATGACGTAGTTTCCAAAATCAGTCATAAAATGCGGGAAAGATATTATGACGTAAATTATTTTATACGTTATAATATGTGATTTTCAAAACCAACATATTATGACGTACATTGTTTTGTACGTCATAATATATGTTTTTTTTAAAAAAAATTATTATTACAATTAACATCCAATGAAATTATAATCATTCCTAATTGATTCCATTCCAATTACAGTTGATTCCATTCATAATAAAAATACAATCACCAACACTTCAACTCTAATATGTTATAAAAAGTATTAGCTCATTGGCAAAGTAAACACCTTAATTGAAACCCACACAATAACACAAAACAACAAACCTAGAATCAGCTTAGTTTAGGCCATCAGCCACACCAGAATTGTTAAGAGGCTTAGTAGAGTAGAAAAAAGTTCACTTGTCTAAACACAAGGCAATCACAACACTATCTATTTTACACATGATTCATCATGATGGTAGATTTGAACCACAGTCATGAATTAATTAATTCACTGGAGGACCACCAAAGAGGTATCCCAAGGAAGATCCACCACCTGGAGCAGCATGAACCTTAGTAGATGGTCGATCCTGCACCCCAAAACCAAATCATCATTAACAAGTTAAATTGTTTTAGGCATTCAAAAAATAAATTTTAAATAAAACTGATACATTTTAACATAAATTGTTTTATTAGTAAATAAAAATGTCTCATTCTTAAATTTATTTAAGCCTGTCTAACCATTAAGCCACATCATTGTTGAGTGTTAACTCAACAAAGATGAAGCTAGTGCAGTGCAGCACCGTTGCAAATATTACATAAGTTGCACAAAGTATGATATTTGTAAACCCATATTATGCCAAGTACATGAGGTAGGATTTATGTCATTCTTCCAACCAAAAAGGCAAGAGAACCATGAAAGGTAGCTTAAGTAGAGAGACATGAACTATTCTTAAAATTTTGAAAGCTTTGCGCTAGAAATTTATGCTAAAAGGATTTATGCTATTCTAGTACTTCCTAGGCTCATGTAAGTGGAGAGAAACAAGAATATTTAAAGCAAAGTTTAAGAAAGGGCAGGTTAAAATTAAAACAATCATAATAGATAACTAGGAAAGAGAATTACAGTGAGAAAGTTACCAGTTTTGGCCATCAGCATGATGGTAATTGTTTTTGAGACTTCCAAGAATTCCAGCAGGAATTTGCTTTTCAACTGGTGCTGGAATTTCAGCAGGAATACCAATGTCATCATTTGTTGGTGTATATGTCTTAGATCGTCCAACTTCAAACCAAGTTTTTCACCACCACTTTGTTGTGTAATGGCTGCTGGATAAACAGGTGCAGACCCATTTGTCAAGCTAGCACTTGATGCAGAGGAAGATAAGGTGGTAGTGATTGATCCAGATCCAGAATTATTAAATCGCCCTCATATGATAGAAGATTTGCATCAGTACTTAGATCTGCATCAGCTCAATCGAAAAATTACATAAGAGTAGGTAGTATATAGGGATCAAAGTGCTCTTCGTAATAAAAAATTATCAAACGATTATTTAAGCAAAATCCACCTAATAATAATAACAAAACTCTTTCAATAGTTATCCAATTTAGCGTAATAATGGAATAACTTTGATAGTCATTGGCTGAGTGAAGAGGGAACTTGGCATTAGGATTCTTATGCAAGTGGCAAGCATGTAAAACCTCAAGCATTGATCAAGATGACTGCTGGCTGTTAGATCATTAGATGCTCGTTATATGCAATAGACCACGTATTTATATAGTCATGTCATTAATCATCATAAAATATATTTTAGAGAAAACAAACAAGAGGAACAAACTGAAATTTTATGGTTTCTGCTCACTTGAAATAAGAACATAAAATTATTTATAGGCACCGTTTACAACAAAAGCTATTGTTAATAATAGCTGATAAGCATTCTTTTATAATTAAAATTCTATGCTGTGAAATTGTGAAAACTGATGATACCCAACTGGATTTACCTGTGGCGCTGGAGAAAGAGGACAAGGTCGATGCTTTATTGGCCAACTTGCATAAAGCTATGACACCATCAAGTTGCTGCTTAGAGTTGGATGATCCAAGAACCCCTATAAGCAACTCAAGACCTGCATGGACTGATGATCAACTTTAACACAAATACAAAAAGGAGTTTGTAAAACAATAAATGATGAGAACCAAACCCGTGAAAAAACATTTACTAAGAT
>NC_028354.1:8962174-8978846 GCF_000741045.1 Vigna radiata var. radiata
AAACTTTAAGTTATAAGAAGACTTCAAAAATTCACTACCTAAAACTAAGATAGCCTACTAAACTAGCCAAAAATGTAAATCTGCACTAAATCAACTTAGGAAAAATTAAAGAAAACATGTAGACACATTTTAATTGGTAAAAAGAAGATAAGGAATAACTCAAACACCAAAATCTGCATAAAACTTAAAATTTGACTATCTAAGACGTAAACTAGATTACAATAGGCTAAAACTGCAAAATCTGAGAATTGAACTAAACTAGTATTTGGAAATGCTAAACAACTATCTAGACACATTCTAAATGACATAAAGAAAGTAAAAACTAAGGTAAAATTAAAACAAACTACCTAGTAGACACATTCTAAATGATATAAGACACCTAAAACAGTAGCTAACCAATTTACACAACAACACTAAACTCTCCTAGAAGGAAGTAAGACAATTGTCCTAACAAGTTTAAAATGGTAAAATCTAGCTAAGAAAAAACTCAACTCACTAAATATACCTAAAAATCAAAATATGACTACTTAAGACCTAAAATTAGTAACTAAAACGGGCTAAAAGTGNNAAAACTAATAACTGTACTAAAAATATGAAGGTTTATAATTGGACTCAACACTGAGTAGCAATGTTCAACTAAAGTTTCAGCAAGGACTGAAATAAGTTATATGCGAAATCTAACTGAGCTTCAAACCAAAAGTAAGTGTTAAGAATCGTGTGAAAAATAATCTGAACAGACAATAAAAGAATTGAAAAGGACATCAGATTCTTTTTTTGGTATTTGTAGGACTTTTTGGTTTACACAGATTTAGTGATATTTATAACTCTACGGTTAGTATAAACATTACTTAGGTTTTATAATTTCCCTTGTATGTAACCAAATTAATGGAAATTTTACACAAAAGGACATTACCAATTTCAAGGGAAAAAACTCTTGACAGGTCCGGTTAACAGATTCATTCCTAGATCAAGCACACCTTGAGATATTTCAACTCGCCTAATTCTCTAAGTATTAATAAGTGAAATTGAGAAAGGGAAAACAAACCTAGAGTGAAGCAATGAGATTTCTTAGACGTGAAAGATGAGGAAGAAGGGAACGTTGGTAAGTGGGACTTCTTGTCCGCGGAGAATGACTGAAATGACAAACAAGAACCTGCTTTGATGTGCTGTACTTCCTCGGTCGCTCCCGTTTCCTCTTAGCCGGTTCCAGTTGCGATGACGCCACCGAGGCCATAGAGTGAGGGTAGAGTATGTGCGACGACACCAGCGGTTCCAACTGTTGGTCGGAGAAGGGTTGTGGATGCGGCGGTCTGCATTAGTGGACAAGACGAGAAAACCTAGTTGATGGCGGCCCTTTCGCATCGCGGAAGAAGAGTGTTCTCAGAGCAAGAAAAGCTAGTGAATGCAGTAGTCTGCATTAGTGGACGAGACGAGAAAACCTAGTTGATGGCGGCCCTTTCGCGTCGCGGAAGAAGAGTGTTCTCAGAGCAAGAAAAGCACGAGGGAGGGAGTGTTCTTGGAACGAGAGTTCAGAGAGGAAGAGACGAAAAGAGGAAGAGAGAATGAGAGGATAAAATTAGAGATGAGAGAAAGGGATGAGAGAAAGGGCCGAGAGTCTGAGAGTGAGAGGGAAGTGAAAGAGATAAAATTAGAGATGTAATAATACATTAAAAAATTTTAACATATTATAACGTATATCCATATATACGTGATAATATACTTTCAACTTATTTACAAGTTTCCTACTCCATTTTATATTATGACTGGTGTATAAAACTACGTCATAATATATCTTACTTTTATTACAATTTTGCCACCGGACAACCTATTATGACGTATAATTTTTGTACGTCATAATAGGTCTGTCATAGAAAGGTATTTTTCCACTAGTGGAACCCAACAATTGATAAGATCAGCATATGCAAGCATATAAAGAAGATAAAAATTTTGATATAAGAGAGTTTCAAAAGATTACATTGTTCCCCAACAACCTAAGGTTTAGTTCACCATGGACATGGTGAATCTAGATGAAAAATAATGAAAGAATGGAAGAATAAACCCTAAATTTGGTAGATTGGAGCCTAAGCATCCAAGGAACCTCCTCCAAGGTGTGTAGAACAGCTCTGGACGTCTCTGCTGGCCAAAAGATTACAATTTGAATCGCACTGGGTCTATTTATAGACCAAAAAAGTAACAGAATCTAAGCCCAATAAAAACAGATAACCGCTCAACGCCTAATTAAACCGCTCAGCGATTTCCCTCTTGTCGCGCCACCGCTCAGTAGTTAGTTTTACCGTTGAGCGGTTTGCCTCTAATCGCTCTGGCTGCTTAGCGTTGGTTTTGGCCACTCTACGGTGCATAAACTCTTCTTTTCTTCCTTTTTCTTCTTCCTTCTTGAGTTAAAGTCCGTCCTAATTCACTTCAATCTTTAATTCTCATCAAAACCCTGCAAAACAATGCAAAAACAAGCATAATATCTCTAAAACCAACTTTTGACTCTCTCATGACTCAAATAAGTGTTTTACTTGACTTTAAGCTCATTCTAAGCCATAAAGGGTGTGTTTTGACATCACATTGAAGCATAAAAATAAAGGTTTTTAGACCTTTATCACAACCCCAAACTTAAAACTTTGCTTGTCCTTAAGCAAACAAGATAAAACTTGGCTTTCCACTTTTTCATCAAATAGTTCAATATTTTCAAAACTCATTTTCCTCATAACAAGTTACTATTCAATTCAGATTTTCAGTGGAATCATATCAAGATGCATGCATGCTTTCAATCCAATTCAGTTCAATAATCACATATTTCCCAACAGATGTTTTATTCATGAATGATCAATCCACTAAGCATAGATGTAAACATGAAATTCAACAATTCTCACCAAGCAAGTGTTTCACTTAATCACTCAAGTGTTTAGGAGGACACTCCACTCTCAACTATTCACATGTCACATAAAACAAAATTTCCCTTCATCTAAAACAATCAACATTCTCACATGCAAATGTCATCACAAGGAATTTTCCAAGGCTTGTAATGAGGCTGGGCTAACAAGAAAAAATGGTTTTTCTAGATCACAATATCCTTGAGTCAAGAGAGTTATTTTAGCATTCAAAGTTCAAGTATAAACTCTCTTTTCCACCAATCTCACTCATTCCCAACTTCTGCCCTTTTCTTTTTATTGAGCTCATCTTTCATGCTTTTTTTTTTCTTCTTTTTCTTTTCTCATGCATTTTTCTTTTTCAACACTTGAGTTCAATGATTTTCTTTTGCCTTTTAACTTTCCCCAAAAGACCCCAAACTTGAACCTTTTCAATACATACAATTATTCTCAACCCAACTCAAGGTAATTAATTCAAGGTTAAATATGTCTTTTGGTCCTCATATTTGTGCCCAATTCTCAACTCAGTCCTCATATTTTTTTTTGTCCCAATTGAATCCAAATATTTGTTAATTTGAGACAATAAAACCCTCTCCGTTAACTTTCCACTCACTCCGTTTAACTGTGATGACATGTATACATGTTATATTAGGTGGAATTTTTTATTTAATTTATTATTAAGTCTTCTACCAATCAGCTTCTTGCTGTTACAATTTGATGGGAAGAGGTTCTTACCTCTCTCACACTCACCTTTCCTGCAACATATCCGACAGCGAGAAGATCACACTACCCAGTTACACAAGAAATCAAACCCATTTACAGTACCAAAATCATTAAGAAAATAAGAGGAAAATGCACGAGTTGGGGATCAGGTGAATCGTCGTCACTCGCGGACCATTTTTTTGGGGTTTTTTAGGGGAGAAGTGTAGTGCTGGGGTGATTCTTTGTGGGGTTCCCCCATTTTGGGTAGGTAAGGTTCCATCGCTTTGGGTGGATTTAGTTGTTTCTGAATTTGATTTGAGGTTCTTGTGTGGCTTTTGGGTGTGATAGAGACTGAGCAAGGTGTGGCGTTAGCGATCTTGAGGGGTGAAATTGACTTCAAGAGGGAACTATGTTTGCCATCAACAAAATCATATACCCCTAACCAAAAAAGTGTACCCACTTTTTCTCAAACACCACGCACATCATGAAAGTGATGCTAACACCCCCTGTCAACCATGTCTGTTCTACTCACTTTTTTCACGATTACGAGAACTTCAGCAACACTCTGTTCCTGTATAACGCGCCAGTGCATAAATTCATCATATTCGAACATTGTCCTAGAATCCCAGATTTCCCACTTTTTCTCAAACACCGCTTTCAGAGCACATCGATTTTGCCGGTATCTTGAGGGTAGGCAACTATGTCCGAAGGCTTGAAGGTATCTTGAAGATGCTTCCATTCCGCTCCCTACCTTCACAGTCTTCCACACCATACCTCAACAAAGAAGAGGTTAAAGACACGGTGTCGTTTTGCTGTCCGCCTTGACCGAGCCAGAGCTTCGTCTTGGTCCTCGATTTTTTCGGTAGCAGAATTTTCTCCACGACGCCGCCGAGAAAAGCGTGGATTGGAATTGGGGCAAGAGCATTGGGGTGAAGAAATGGATGAAGAAGGCGTCGTGTTTCTAAATCCCTAATTCCCCTTTTTAATTTTACCATGCCATAATCTTTTAATTTAAATAAATTTCCACATAAGAATCAGTATAAATGAGTTATTAATGTTTGTATCCATGTCATCACAATCAGACGGCGTTAATCCAAAATTACCAGAGAGGACTTTATTACCTCAAATTAACAAATATTTGGATTCAATTGGGACAAAAAAAAATATGAGCACTGAGTTGAGAATTGGACACAAATATGAGGACCAAAAGACATATTTAACCTTAATTCAAAACAAGGGTTTTAATCTTGTTTAAGGCTAAGGTTCAAAAAGGATATAACATTTAATCACTTTGGGCAAAAATTTGGCTAAGTAGGGGCTTTCAAACATGGCCTTGATCATATGTCATAAACATGCAATTCAATCAACTATCAAGACTCAGGCAATATCATTCATGCTTCCCTGTGAACAGTACATATATCAATGAAAACTCTAGAGCTCAATACCTCACACAACATGCTTTCTCACACATCATTCATACACTCTGCTTAGTATCATGATCACAATCATAAATCACAACACATCTATTCACATAGTTAGTGAACCATTCACCTGGATATCAACATGCACATAGTCTCAATCATCAACCACTTTCAATCATCGTCAAATAACTCATCATGCAATATCATCAAACCATCATCAGAATCAGTGTACAAGCCAAGCATAGACACAAAAATGCAGTTCAACCTATTCTACAAATCCAAAGTACAAAAGAAAAAGAAAAATCCTCGTCTTAGTGCTGGCACCCATCAGTAGATGCCTTATCAGTCCATGTCCTCATCTGAGTCATACTCATCACCATCCTGTGCATCCTCAAAATCATCATCCTCCTGGTCATCTTCATCTCCTCCTGGTGCTCCAACTACTCCAGACCTGCTGCCCTGTGCCTGCTCCTGAGGCCAAGCCATCGTACTATGGAACTCGTCCATAGTCCACCTGTGCACTGGTGGTGTGTCATATAATCCTATAATCATCTCAGCAGTAGCTACCTGCCCTCTACGGAGAGACTCCATCCTAACCTCCATCATGGACATATACATGTCCCTCATCTGGAAAGGCTCAGCGTGTTGTGTCGGTGCATCTACAGGTGCATCCTCTTGCTGAGTTGCTGCTCTCTTAGGACGTCTCCTAGGAACTGCTCTGGCTGGCTCGTCACCTCCACAAAACTGACGATAATAAAAGGCATCAATAGCCCTCCTCAGCTTCTCATAAGGTGGAACTGTAGTGTCCACCCCAGCCTGCTGGCATAGATAAGTAATCAAGGACGAATGTCCCAACGGTGTCCTACTACTAACAGTGGTAGCGCAACCCTGAATCTCGTTGGCAATGATCTCCCCAGCTTTATATCCATCTGCCTTAGCATGCAGTAGATAAAGAGAATCTGATGCACGGTAATGCCAGAGACATGGGATCATGACTGTATGTTGGCGTTAGTGAATACCATCCAGTACTCTACCAGGGGAGTTAAATCCGCCCTAATGAAATTGACTGGCGCTTCATTAGGGTTCCTTTGAAAGTGTCTCCCAGGGATGCACATCACCCTCTTGATGTCCTCATAATCCTTGTACTCCCCTGTAAGAGCAACATACCTACTTTACTCTCCTGGCCACTCAGTACCCATAAAGTTGTTGATGGTGTCGGGGTCATACCTGATGATCTGTCCCCTCACATAGCTCATGTACCTCCCAGGTGACAGTCCTCCTTTGGGCAAGGCATTCGTATAGAATTCCTTCACCAGATCAATGCTAACTGGTGCAGGATAAGTGGTCAATCTCTCCCAACCTCGCCTCTCTATCTCCAGCCCAAACTCTGGAGCTAAATCTAGAATATACATGGCCTTCCTCTCCATCAATAGTCGCCTCTCCTGTACAGTCACGTAGTGCTCCTCATGCTTTTTAGAAAGGAACCTAGAAGAATAGAATCTCCTTGGCCTTTTTGGCTCCCTCCTCTTATTGCCCAGAGTCTTCACTCTTCTTGAGGATGACATTCCTGCCAAGCACTCATCAGTAAGTGCCTCCTTACCAACACCCATCGATAGGTGTACCTTTTTGGTATCCTTCAGTAAATACCTAAATCTTTAGCATCCCTCAGTAGATGCTACCCAAAAATGTTTAAAAATCCAAAGAATTACAAGTTCAAAATAAAATAAACTTAAAACTACAAATGTTTTACAACAGTTGGGATTTAATAAGATAACATCATGTCTTCCCATCCCGGTTGGGATCTTTATCTACCCAACTCATCAGTTGTCTTCTATCCACTCTTCTAATGGCTTTGGTGTAAGGTCTTCTAATCTCCACTACTCCATCTTCTTTAATCTTGTTCACAATCCACTTCTTATTCTTGAATCTTACCTGTGAACCACGTGGAAGTGATGTATATTCTGAGTGGATCGTTCCTCCTTTATCAACCTCTTCATCTTTAGGTACCTGTAAAACATTACAACTGTCAGTTTCAGTACCTATTGTGCTATCTTTAGATGCCTTTTCTCTCCTTCTCTTTTTATGTCTAGCTCTCGTTTTTATTCTCATTTTGTCTTCTTTGGAGCTACTATATGTTAACACCTGGTCTTGGTCTTTTAACATCATTCTCCCGTCATGGATACATATCACCATTTTAGAAGTCCTCATAAAAGGTCTTCCCAAAATCAATGGAATTCTTCCCTCATTCTCTATATCCACAACTACAAAATCAACCAAGAACTCCAACTGCTCAATACGAACAATTGCATCCTCCACCTGCCAGTTGGCTTCTTAATAGAACCATCTGCAACTGTCAGAGAAATATCAGATGGTTTTAATACCAACCCTTTAATTTTCTTCAGATAACTCAAGGGCGTCATATTAATGCTAGATCCAGAGTCTATCATAGCTCTTCCTATATCCACATCATTTATCACGCATGGAAGAGTCAACCACCCTAGATCCTTCATTTTAGGTGGATGATGTTTCTTTCTCGGCTGCACATGCACTTCCTGTTCTTCTTCATCTGCATATAAATCTATCACCTCTCTGAGGTAATAATTAATTTTCTTAGAGTAAACAGGAATTTGAGGATGATTTTCATCTAAAGGAACAATAGTCAACTGATTAAATATTTCTCTAATTTGCCCATTATGACCATCTCTTCTTTCCTCATTTTCTCTCTCATTTTTTTCAAACCTCTCCTCTTCTTTCTCTTTCTCACCACTCTTAATCTAGTTACTCTCACTCATGTCTTCATCTTTCTCCTCACTACTTTCTATCTCAATAACTTCCTCCTCTGGTTTTCTTTTCTCCCTTCTTACAACAACATGACACTCCTCCATAGGATTAACATCAGTATTAACCCTAAGTTGATTCTTTTATGTGGTCTCAACCCTTTTTGATAGTTGACCAAGTTGCATCTCCAAAGATCTGAAGCTGGCTTGTTTACTTGCATGTTGAGACTCATAAACCTTCATTAAATTATCAAATCTATCAGTAAAGTCTCTAACAGTCTCTGTCAAGTGATTGACCTGCTGCCACAAAGGTAACGATTGTTGCAGTTGGAAACCTCATGTTTGTCCATATGGGTTATTCTATGGTTGCCCAATACTAGGATGGTTCTTCCAACCTTGGCTAGAGTTGCCTTGGTTGAAGTTCCCCTACCTATATTGGAACTGATTCCCATTCCCCATATACTTTACTTCCTGTTGCATCTCCTCTAGTAAAGCACATTGAGCATTGATATGGTCACCACCATAGAAATCACAAAGTTGCTATGCTTGGGAGACATTACGAATCTCCTTAGGAAGTTGTGAGAGAATCTTTGTCAAATTATCTAGCTTTTGAGTCAGAAGATGATTCTGAGCTAGCATAGCATCATCTGCAGGCAAGTTCAAAACTCCTCTCTTCTAAACAGGTGTGCCCCTTTCACTGTAAGTTTCCTACTTATTAGCAACCATACTCTCAATCAAGTCATAGGCTTCATCTTGAGTCTTCTTCTTTATATCACCTCTAGCTGAGGCGTCAAGCATCATCTTAGATTGCGTGTTCAGACTACCTAGGTAAGCAAGAACTATAGTGGTCTTGTCAAAACCGTGAACTGGTGTCTTCCTCAATAAGCCCTAGAATCTTTCCCAGGCTTAACCAAGAGTCTCCTCCATGCTCTGTTTGAATGATGATATCTCCAGCCTTCCCTGAGTAACTTTGGACTGTGGAAAATATTTATTAACAAACATTGTTGCCACAGTCTCCCATGTAGTAAATGTCCCTTCAGGAAAGGAATTCAACCATGTCTTAGCACTGCCTCCCAATGAGAATGGAAACAAGTTATGCTTTACTCGTTTATCTAGCACTCCCGTCATCTTCACAGTGTTACAGATTTCACTAAACGTTGTCAAATGATCATATGGGTTCTCATTTGACAAGCCATGAAATTGGTTGCCTTGCACCAGATGGATAAGTGCTGGATATATCACCATGTTAGTCGTATGGTCTGTTGGCATAGCTATGCTGTTGAAGTGGAAAGGGCCAACAACATTAGATTGATCTGCTAGAGTGCGTCTTGGAGGGGGTTGTTCATTTGCCATCTCTTCTGATTCTAGTGTACGAGCTTCTGGTGAAGGTGATAATAATCTGTCAGGAGAAGGAAACAAATCCCTAGATGGGCATCTGACTCTCTTTCCCCTTGTTTCACTCAAGCCTTGAAGAAGAGGTTGCGCATTTTTCTTGCTCCTAGTATGTCTAGTCTCCTACATGCACAAGAAACACAAACCCTAGTAGCAGTTTTATATAAAAAAAAACAAAAACAAAAACAAAAAAAAAAAGAAATATATATATATATATATATATATATATATATATATATATATAATCAAGTCAAATTAAACCAATTTACACTACTAGATAAGTTAAACCACGAGTCCCCGACAATGACGCAAAAAACTTGTTAAGTCCCTAGCAAATGTACCAGATCGTTATCAAGTAATATAAAACGGGTAAGTCCGAGTATCATTTCCCAAACGACTCTTAGGCCTTAACTTTCAGGTAAACTAATCGCTTAAGACTTGAGAAAAGAATTAAATTTATGTTTTGTATGCAAGAAGAAATTAAACATGCAAAATGCAGTGAATCAATTAGCTAGAAGAAACTATGGATGAATGGAGTTGTTGGGGTTTAAAATTGATCGTCCTACCCCAATCTCTAGGCGGTATTAGCATAATCAAGGAATTCCCCCCAGTTCATGACATTACTTTACGTCTCCGTATCAATAAAGACAAACAACATTTACCGAATGAGTTAAACGATAAAAGCATTAAGCAAAGGTAAGGAACCCAACAATTGATAACATAAGCATATGCAAGCATATAAAGAAGATAAGAATTTTGATATAAGAGAGTTTCAAAAGATTACATTGTTCCCCAATAACCTAAGGTTTAGTTCACCATCGACATGATGAATCTAGATGAAAAATAATGAAAGAATGGAAGAATAAACCCTAAATTTTGTAGATTGGAGCCTAAGCATCCAAGGAACCTCCTCCAAGGTGTGTAGAACAGCTCTGGACGTCTCTGCTGGCCAAAAGATTACAATTTGAATCTCACTGGGTCTATTTATAGACAAAAAAAGTAACAGAATCTAAGCCCAATAAAAACAAATAACCGCTCAACGCCTAATTAAACCGCTCCGCGGTTTCCCTCTAGCCTCGCCACCGCTCAGTGGTCAGTTTTACCGCTAAGCGGTTTGCCTCTAATCGCTTTGGCCGCTCAACGTTGGTTTTGGCTGCTCAGCGGTGCATAGACTCTTCTCTTCTTCCTTTTTCTTTTTCCTTCTTGAGTCTAAGTCCGTCCTAATTCACTTCCATCTTCAATTCTCATCAAAACCATGCAAAAAGAAGCATAATATCTCTAAAACCAACTTTTGACTCTCTCATGACTCAACTAAGTGTTTTACTTGACTTTAATCTCATTCTAAGCCATAAAGGGTGTGCTTTGACATCATATTCAAGCTTAAAAATAACGGTTTTTAGACCGTTATCTATAGCCTACTAATACAGTCAACTATATTAGAACAGTTATAACAGACAGTCAACACATAGGCTCCCAGTCAACAGAAATCAACACACATTTATTACAGTTGACCAAGTCATCAATTCTTAACTAACTTTTGAAAAATATAACTGTTAGAGCATGTAAGCATAACAGAATTCCAAACAGATCAGTAATATAGTCGAATATGCAATATACAATGTCAACTGACACATGAAAAAACATTTTGAAATTCTTTTCAACTCAAAATCTCACACAGCACAGGTTCACAAAATCTGTACAAAGATTTTAGCATATTCGAATCCATTATTGATGTATTCGACTGGACTAGAACTTTGTCACAACAAATATAAGTTCATAAAGGTGCTTGTGATCTTTTACTTTCAGAAATGTGCTATAATCAAAGACATTTTATTTCACATTTCAATACAAGCATGTTCCACAAATATAACACACAATCAATCATAGGAACGTACATCACAGTACATCAAAACATGTTCAACAGATATGACAGTTTATCAGAATACGAACATGTAATGCAACAACATGTGTACTGTTATTAAGCATTGTGTTGTCATCATCAAAAACTAGTTTGATATAGAGTTTGTGTTGTCAACAATCTCAACAATCTCCCCCTTTTTTAATGATGCACAACCATGATTAATAACTCAACCATGTTTGTACAATACAGCACATGACAAAGTAATAGCATATATCAGAAACAATTCAATCAGTTCAATTACTCTGTATATTCAGCAAAAATATCAAGCAAATATAGTATGAGATGGATATTCTCCCCCTTTCAGAAAGCATATAAACTTGCTCTCATACACTCATATAAATCTCTCCCACTTTGTGCATTAATAGAAAAAGGAATGCTTCAGATATTTATGCAGATTTGAAAAAACATAGAGATGCATCAGAAAAATATGCAATTTGTAAAATACAATGATGCTCTCAAAATCACAAGTTCATCACAAAAGTATAAACTACCCCTGAAATGTAGGTGTATGATGAAACAATGTGTAAAACAGTAATACTCCCCCTGTCATTATGCATGAGTTTCAAAATCAGTTTAAGTGCATAATACATAATATCACAGATTTATCAACAGTTTAAGCACAGATTTGTATCATAGTCAGAATATCAAACCACATATATATGCAATGATACAAACAACAACAATCTCACAATATTATCTCAATTCAGATATTGAAACAGATAAAAACAGAGATAATAATAGATTAATCATGATTTAAGCAAATAGTAAGGATTGAATCAAATTCCAGAAATGGAATTGTTAACCCATTTAGACGCAGTCGAATGCATTGCTTTTGCAAATGTTAAAATCCAATTGTAGATGTCCAAAGCAATGTCCTTCCTGCAAAACCTTTCAACAACCTTTTCTAGAGCAAGCATAATGGTTAAGCAAGAATTAAATCATATTAAATCAAAAGTCAATGTTTAAAGATGCATGACAAATTAAGCATAGTTGACTTCAAACAGAGCATAGTCGAATCAATCAACCAATATATCAGATATCATTCAAACAGATTAAGTAATTGGATTGATTCAAAATGAGGAATTACATTTCCTTGAATAAAAGGATATTACAATGATGGGATAGAAACAAGGAAAATAGAACAAAAGATGAGCTAATCAAAAGGTGGCATAATAAGCCACAAAAAAACTTATACTAAGTATATGATCCTAGACATACTCATTCTTCTTTCGCTTTTTATTAATGAAAGTCTTGAGAATCATATTACTAGCATTGTCCTCCGATCTTAACTTTTCACTATCATCATCGCTTCTTTGAGGGGATTTTTCACAAGAGCTTCCATCTTCAGAGTTTTCGTTTGCCTGACTATTGTTCTTTTGTTCTATAAGCATTCTCTTTATTTTTGATAATTCGAGCAGAACTGTCCTTTCAAATTCATTTCTTCCCTTGTACTGATTTATTTGAGAAGATGATGTTGCATTTTTGTCCTCGGCAATTTCATCTTTGTATTTCCAACCATCTGATGTTTTCTCCATATGCATTAGGTGAAGAATAGTTTTGTCCACATGGCTTGAACTATGATATTGTTCACTTGATTCACCAATGCACTCCACACCGCAGTAAATCAGTATTTTTGAAATAAAAACACAGTAAGGTAATTTCCCTGATTCTGATTTCTTTACCTTCAGCATGTTATTAGAAATGGTAGCTGGCCAATCCACCCGAATATTCTCCTTCAAGGCTTTTAGTAGCATTAAGTCTTCGGTGGTGGCTTGTGCATAGTTTCCTCCTCTAGCCATAAGTATATAGGCTATTGTATAGATAGTCATTCTTTCATCTTTCATCATACCATCGGTTTTGTAGTTTGAATTCACCCTGTGATCATTAGGATTTCTCAGACATTGTTGATACTCATTCAACTTATTGAGTCCTTCTATCCCCAGATGACATTTTTCACCACCAATTCTTAATCCTCCAATAGTTTTCTAGACATCATTGGTAAGTTTGATGCCTACTCCCTTAACTCGAGAACAGAGGACGTCATCAACAATCTTCAGATTATAATAGAAGACCTTTACCAAGTCGGGATACCATGGACTTGCCATTTCAACAAATTGTTTTATTCCTTGATGCTTAAGCCACCTTTGAAACTGAAACCCTTTGTTTCTGAAAAAGTTCAGCTTAAGAAATTTATGCGTTACCAGAGTTCTTCTTTTCCAGCAACCAAGAAATTTTGACTGAGCTTCATCATCGCTTATCCACTCGTTCAAGTTAGATACCCTTTTGGTACTTCTTGAAGTAATGGTTTTGAACCTTCTTCTCGGTGTAGACCCAGAAGCCATTGTAGCTTGAAGATTATTAAAGATACTTTTAGAAGGAGTGGAGATAATGTAGTATCAGATCAATGAGAATGAATGTCGTGATTCAAGACTATCAAGATTTCAATTTATTTGTTCAGAGTAATCCATTTGGAGGGAAGGACATAAATTTTTACATTCGTGTGAAAATGAAATTTTAAATTTCAGATTAGTCTAAACCTTTTAGCACATAGTCGAATACATTAATATGAAGACGACTATGAGTTATGAAAATCATTTTCAACCAATTCGACCAAACAACCAGTTTAGCACATAACACAAACAATCATACAATAACAATCAATCAATATGTGCGTGATGCAACAGATAGATACAAATTTACCAGTTGTAGACACTCAAGGTTTTTGATGTATTCCATAATTGATTCATCCTTGAGATCAATTCTGCATCAGCTGTATATCCTGCAAAAACAATTAAGTTTTGGTTGCTGGTACCCATTTGACTTTGGGTCCTTGATTGTTAGTTCTTGTTACATGTTCCTTTAGTATCCAAACACATAATCCTTTAGGAACAACAACATTTCTGTAATAAAAATTTCTAACAGTATGACCAATACAATTGCAGTAAAAACATGCATTTCTCACAAGTTTATTCAAAACAGTGAATTTCCTACCATTGATACTGTTAGATTGAGCTTTGTAACCAATTCCTTGCTTATTTGTAATTCTGCTGGTTGAATTTAATACAACATCTAAGTTATCTCTAACTTGAGTAAACTTAGCTAGAGTGCTAGTCAAGTAATCTATCTTTTCAATGTGAGTAGGACAATTTTCACAAGCCTTTTCTACTGTAACAGTTTTAATTTCAACTTTCCTAGCAGATAACAAAGCTTCATTCAATTCTTTTTCCAATTTCTCATTTTCTACAACAAGGTTATTAAATCTATTTTCAAAGTCTCTTCTTTTAGAGCTCAGTCGATTTACCTTGTATTGCAGTCGCATAGCTTCAACATGTAATTCTTTGAATGCATCTTGCAACAGATCATATTTGACTTCCACTGGTTCATTTGATATGTCTGCATCACTGTCATAATCGTCCCATGTTACACCTTTCATATAGCACAAATTTGATTCCTATTCTTGATCAGAATCTTCATCACTTGAATTCTCAGAATCTGAGTTCTCCCAAGCAATGTAGGCTCCTTTTCTCCTCGTATTTATGCCTTGAGGGAATCTTTTCTTTCCTTTCTGCTTCGACTGTAATTCAGGACAGTCAGGCTTGATGTGACCTTCTTTTCCATATTCATAGCACTGGACAACATTTGTGCTAAAGCTCTTCTTCTTTCTTTGACCTGCATGGTTAGACAATTGACTATCATTTTGCATAAGTCGACTAAACTTTCTTACCATCAAGCTCATCAGTTCTTTGTCGTCCAAGTTTGTTTCTGTATTGTTCCTGCTTGCAGCTTTCAGAGCAATGGACTTCTTTAATTCAATCTCTTCTTCATCCTTTAGTCTACCAAGTTCTAACTCACGTTCCCGTAACTTGCCAAACAAGGTAGCCATATTCATAGTTGTAAGATCTTTGGTTGCCAATTCTTGTTCAGACTCTTCAAGATCTTGATATTAATTTCCTTCCTTTCAAACACTTTGCCAATAGCCATCAGGTGATTTACAATGTGAGTGAATCGTTTCTGGACATCATAGATGTTGCCACCAACCTTCATTCTGAACAATTCATACTCTTGTATCAACGTATTCTTTCTGGCTCTTTTGACTTCATTCGTGCCTTCATGTGTTACCTCTAGAACATCCCACATTTCCTTTGTAAATTTGCAATTAGATATCTTGAAAAATTCATCAATTGTCAGTGTAGAAGCAATAATATTTCTAGTTTTAACATCATACTGAGCTTTTTTATTTTCATCAGCAGTCCACTCAGTAAAAGGTTTTAAAACAGTTTCATTGTCAATAGTTTTTGTAGGCACATATGGACCATTTAAAGTGGCATCCAAAATTCCTTTATCTTACGATTCAAGAAGGATTTGCATGCGAATTTTCCAAAAAGGGTAATTTTCACCAGCAAACAGAGGTGGTCTGTTTGTTGAAGCACCTTCCCCAAAAGTTTGAAAACAGGAAGTCATCCCTAGGTTTTATAGTCGAATAGAATAAAAACAGAGTCGACTAAATTTTCAAATATCTTATGAAAACCAGCTCTGGTGCCAATTATTGAGAAACAGGTAGGCTTCGTTTTACACCAAGAAGGGGGTAGGGGTGAATTGGTGTTAGTTCAAAAACAAAATCATTTCGCAATCTTTATATGAAAGTGCAAAGCTTTTTTATCTTTCTTCAAATGCAAGTAATGAAAATTCAATGCAGCGGAAAAATGCAATTGAATACAAAATAAACGAAGTCAACTGGAAATAAGGAGTGCAGGGATAGAGAAAATCAAACACTTTTTATACTGGTTCGGCCAACAATGCCTACATCCAGTGTCCTTCCAACCCAGGAAGCAAATGCACTATAATGGTTGCGGTTTTTACAACAAGGAATTTATAGAAGCACCACGCAAAAATATAAATCTCCTCTCTAACCCAAAACCAAATTATAGATGCACAAAAAAACCAGAATTGCAGCAAGAATCCTCTCTTCTGCAATCTGAACCCACGTCGTGTTATGAAACAAGTTGGCTTCTTTTTACACCAAGAAGGGGGGTGAATTGGTGTTAATTCAAAATTAAAATATTTTCGCAATCTTGGTACGAAATATTCAAAGATTTTCATCTTTCCTTGAAATACAAGTTATTGAAAATTTAATGCAGCGGAAAAACGCAGTTGACTGCCTAGCAGATATAGTCGACTAGAAAATAAAGAGTTTAAGGATGAGAAAATTCAAACACTGTGTTTATACTGGTTCGGCCACCAATGCCTACATCCAGTGTCCTTCCAACCCAGGAAGCAAATGCACTATAATGGTTGAGGTTTTTACAACAAGGAATTTATAGAAGCACCACGCAAAAATATAAATCTCCTTTCTAACCCAAAACCACATATAGTTGCTGATGAGTGCATATTTATGCCCACATGTATGTTTTAGAATTCAAATTTTTATGAGATTCTTGTGCTTAAATGATTGATTTAAAGTGAATTTGTGAGGATTGGATTTATTGGGTTTGAGAATTAAAGATGCTTAAAATATGATTCTTAGTTGCATAAATTATTTTGGATGTTCTAATGTTTATTTGTGCAACTGAAGTTAGAATT
>NC_028354.1:8979366-9005666 GCF_000741045.1 Vigna radiata var. radiata
TGAATTAATGCAATTGTTTATTTTGATTATTGATTNAAGTTGCTCTCTCTCTATGTCTTTCATCTCCCTATCATATTAAAAAGCAAAGGTTTTTGCATCNTAATGTGTTTGAATCTACATATTAATTGTATGAGTTCTAGGGTTTCTAGGTTTAATTGAGAATCTACTTTGATTGAATTTAGGAACTTTCATATGATTAAATGGTTTTTACTATCAATTGAGAATGTACTTTGGTTGGTAGTAATAATTTNAACTATAATCAATTGAGAATTTACTTTGATTGATTAACTTTTAATTTGGTTAGGAGATTTAAGAATAGACATGATTAAACACAATAATTTTGATTGAGAATGTACTTTGGTTGAATTTATTGTGAATAATCTAGAAAGGTCTTGCATTTGATTAAGAATGTACTTTGATTAATTGCATGGTCGCCCTCAAATTAATTAAGAATGTACTTTAATTAATTTGAAACTTAAACAATAATCAATTGAACAATAATTTGTGAGTAACCAATGATGAATCTATTTTGGAAAAGCAGTGGAATAGCCTGTTTCTTCATAACTATTTTTAAGTTTCCTCTTTGTTCTACAACATTCTTTAAACATTCTAAATTTTACTCATAAGCATTGCATATCATTCATAAGAGTCAGATATTCGAATGCAATTTCGTGTTCGTTGGGAGACGACTTAGGGTTACTTTAGCCCTATCTACTTTCTTGAATACTACTAGGCAATACTGAAGTTTCCTTGAAAAGTAGTATTAATTCAAAGATTTTCATTTTTCCTTGAAATGCAAGTTATTGAAAATTTAATGCAGCGGAAAAACGCAGTTGATTGCCTAGCAGATATAGTCGACTAGAAAATAAAGAGTTTAAGGATCAGAAAATTCAAACACTGTGTTTATACTGGTTCGGCCACCAATGCCTACATCCAGTGTCCTTCTAACCCAGGAAGCAAATGCACTATAATGGTTGAGGTTTTTACAACAAGGAATTTATAGAAGCACCACGCAAAAATATAAATCTCCTCTCTAACCCAAAACCAAATATAGCTGCACACACAACTAGAATTGCAGCAAGAATCCCCTCTTTTGCAATCTGCACCAACGTCGAACAATCCTCAACATGTCATCAGCACTCTTCACAAGAAGCCAAGCCTATCACAGCAGACTTCACAGGTTGCAAAGCCTTCAGTCAAAAACAACAGTCTTCCCAGGATGCCAAGTCTATCAAGATCAAACCAGAAGCACCTTCTTTGTGCAAATATTGATCAAACATTAAGAGCAATGACTTCTCCTTCTGAATCTCTCTCAACCAAGATCACCACCGTCTTCTTGGAAAATTCTTGGACTTTCTAACGAATTCAATCTGAAACAGGAAAATGAAAATGTCAGATTACCAAAGTCCCAGAACAATTTGCGTTCTGTCTATTTATAGCTTTCTGTTTCATCAGATTGATTCATAGTCGAATAGCCTACTAATACAGTCGACTGCATTAAAACAACTATAACAGACAGTCAACATAAAGGCTCCTCAGTCAACAAAATTCAGACTCATTTATTACAGTTGACCAGGTCATACAATTTTAACTAACTTTTGAAAATATAGCCGTTGGAGCCTGTAGGCTTAATAGAATTTCAAACACAACAGTAACACAGTCAAATATGCATTGCACAATGTCGACTGATACATGAAAAATCAATTTGAAATTCTTTTCAACTCAAAATCTCACACAACACTTGTTCATAAAATCTGTACAAAGATTTTAGCACAGTCGAATCCATTAAGAGTGTATTGATCAATTATAAGTTCAAAAGGTGCTTGTGATCTTTTCAGAAATGTGTAATGATCAAAAACATTTTATCTTAGATTTCGATACAAGCATGTTCCACAAATATAACACTCAATCAAACATAGGAATATACAATGTAATTCAATCAAAACATGTTCGGCGAATATGACAAACATTGAAGAATAAGAACATGTAATACTGGAACACATATATTGTTATTAAGCACTGACTTGCCATCATCAAAAACCAGATTGATATAGAGTTTGTTATGTCAACAATCTCAACAATCTCAACAATCTCCCCCTTTTTTGATGATGCACAACCATGATTAATAACACAACCTAGTTTGTACAGTTCCACAACAGACAGAGTAAAAGCATATATATCAGAAACATTAACACAGTTCAGTTACTTTGCGTATCCAGCAAAAATATCAAGTAGAGAAAGTATGATGCAGCAATTCTCCCCATATAGACTTGCTCTCGTACACTCATTAATATCTCTCCCCCTTTGTGCATTAACAAAATAGGAATGCTTTAGATATTTATGCAGTTTTGAAAAACAACAGAGATGCATCAAAAAGATATGTAATGTATGAAGTACAATGATGCTCTCAAAATCACAAGTTCATCACAAAACAATGTAAACTCCCCCTGAAATATAGATGTGTGATGAACCAATGTGTAAAGCAGTGATACTCCCCCTGTCATTATGCATGATTTTCAAAAACATTTTGATTACACAATGCAGAATATCACAGATTAAGCAACGGACTAAGCCCAAATTTGTATCACATTCAAACAATTTAAATCACATATATATGTAATGGTACAAATATCAACAATCTCACAATATTATCTCAATTTGAATATTAAACATGTAAAGATCAGAGATAATAGTAGAGTAACAATGATTTAAGCAAACAGTAAGGATAGAACCAAATTCCAAAACTGGAATTATTAACCCATATAGACGTAGTCGAATGCATTAAATCATCAGTCGAATGCATTGCTTTGTAGTTGTTGAATTCCAAATGTAAATCTTCAAAGCAATGTCCTTCCTCGATACATTCTTTGATCAACAATTTTACCAGTCTCGTCTAGATCCAAGTAGTAGTTAGTAGCCATTGGAGTAGCAGCATCTTTGCAGTCCAGCATCTTAAATCTTTTCAACAGATCATTGCAGTATTTTGACTAATGAATGAATATGCCATCTTTGGTTTGTTTCACTTGCAGACCAAGGAGGTATGTCAGCTCTCCCATCATGGACATCTCAAATTCTTCTTGCATAACCTTTGAAAATTCTTTGAACAACATAGGGTTAGTGGAACCAAAGATAATATCATCAGCATAAATCTGCACATAAAGTTTATCTTTATTTGAGCTTTTGATGAAAAGAGTGGAATCAACTTTTCCTCTTGAGTATCCTTTCTTTACAAGAAATTCACTTAACCTTTCATACCATGATCGTGGTGCTTGCTTTAATCCATATAAGGCTTTCTTCAGTTTGTATACATGATCAGGGTATTCAAAGTCTTCGAATCCAGGTGGCTGCTCAACATATACTTTTTCCTTAATATATCCATTTAAAAAGGAACTTTTCACATCCATTTGATATAGCTTGAATTTCATTGTGGATTCAATGGCTATAAGTATTTTGATAGCTTCTAATCTTGCTACCGGAGCATATGTCTCATCATAGTTGATTCCTTCTTCTTGACAGTAGCCTTTTGCAACTAACCTTGCCTTGTTCTTTATAATTTCACCTGAATCATCCATCTTGTTGCGGAAAACCCATTTTGTACCAATTACTTGTAGATCAGGTTTTCGAGGTACCAGTTCCCACACATTGTTCCTTGTGAACTGATTCAGTTCCTCTTGCATTGCAATCATCCAATTTTCATCACTCAATGCCTCCTCAACTTTCTTGGGTTCAATTTTGGACACAAAGGCAACGCTCATGCAGTACTGGTTTAGTTGTCTCCTTGTGGATACTCCTCTTGACATGTCACCAATCACATTCTCAGTTGAAACATTTCTTGGTACTTTCCATGTTTTAATCGACTTAGCCTTAGGGGATTCGACTTGCTCACCCTCATCTTCTTTCTCAGTAGCTTCTTCAGGGTCCTCTTCATCCACTGTGTTCTCAAATTCTTCAGCTAAGTTCCTGACTTGTTTATAATGATTTGGAGTGATGATAAACTCATCAAATGCAACATGAATTGACTCCTCCACATTCATAGTTCTCTTATTATATACCCGGTATGCCTTGTTGTTCATGGATTATCCTTAAAGATTGCTTCGTCAGCTTTGAAGTCAAATTTCCCATGATTTTCTTTGTCATTATTCAATACAAAACACTTGCTTCCAAAGATTCTCAAGTGTGAAATATTTGGCTTTCTACCTTTCAGCAATTCATATGGTGTCAATTTCAGTATAGACCTGATGATTGTCCTATTCAGTTCATAACATGTTGTGCTCACTGCATCAGCCCAGAAATATTTTGGCATATCCCTATCATTCAGCATTGATCTTGCCAGTTCTTCAAGTGCTCTATTTTTCCTTTCCATCACTCCATTTTGCTGTGGTGTTCTGTGTGCAGAGAAGTTATGACTAATTCCCATTTCGGCCAAGTATTTATCAAAATCCTTATTTTGAAATTCTCCTCCATGGTCACTTTGGATAGCCTTGATGTGTTTATACTGGTTCGGCCAACAATGCCTACATCCAGTATCCTTTCAACCTAGGAAGCAAATGCACTATAATGGTTGCGATTTTTACAACAAGGAATTTATAGAAGCACCACGCAAAAATATAAATCTCCTCTCTAACCCAAAACCAAATACAGCTGCACACACAACTAGAATTGCAGCAAGAATCCCCTCTTCTGCAATCTGCACCAACGTCGAACAATCCTCAACATGTCATCAGCACTTTTCACAAGAAGCCAAGCCTATCACAACAGACTTCACAGGTTGCAAAGCCTTCAGTCAAAAACAACAGTCTTCACAGGATGCCAAGCCTATCAAGATCAAACTAGAAGCACCTTCTCTGTGCAGATATTGATCAAACAGTAAGAGCAATGACTTCTCCTTCTGAATCTCTCTCAAGCAAGATCAGCACCGTCTTCTTGGAGAATTCTGGGAGCATCTAACGAATTCAATCTGAAATAGGAAAATGAAAATGTCAGATTACCAAATTCCCAGAACAATTCGCGTTCTGTCTATTTATAGCTTTCTATTTCATTAGATTGATTCATAGTCGAATAGCCTACTAATACAGTTGACTGTATTAAAACAGTTATAACAGATAGTCAACATAAAGGCTCCTCAGTCAACAAAATTAAGACTCATTTATTACAGTTGACCAGGTCATACAGTTTTAACTAACTTTTGAAAATACAGTCGTTGGAGCTTGTAGGCTTAACAGAGTTTCAAACACAACAACAACATAGTCGAATATGCATTTCATAATGTCGACTGATACATGAAAAATCACTTTGAAATTCTTTTCAACTCAAAATCTCACACAACACTTGTTCACAAAATTTGTACAAAGATTTTAGCATAGTCGAATCCATTAAGAGTGTATTCGACTGGACTAGAACTTTCTCACAACAATTATAAGTTCAAAAGGTGCTTGTGATCTTTTTAGAAATGTGTAATGATCAAAAACATTTTATCTCACATTTCAATACAAGCATGTTCCATAAATATAACACTCAATCAAAGATAGGAACATACAATGTAATTCAATCAAAACATGTTTGGCGGATATGACAAACATTATAGAATAAGAACATGTAATACTGGAACATATATACTGTTATTAAGCACTTAGTTGTCATCATAAAAAACCAGTTGATAAAGAGTTTGTGTTGTCAACAATCTCAACATGTCGAATAATCCTCAACGTGTAACCAACACTCTTCACAGGATGCCTAGCCTATCCCAGCAGACTTCATAGGTTGCCAAGCCTTCAATCAACACAACAGTCTTCACAAGATGTCAAGCCTTCAATGATCAATCAAGAAGTACCTTACTTGTGTAGATTATGATCAAGCAGTCAGCGAAATTGACTTCTCCCTTTGAATCTCTCTCAAGAAAGATCACCACTGTCTTTTTGGAGAATTCTTGGAGCGGTTGAAACAGAGAATTCAATCTGAAACAGGAAAAGGAAAATGTCAGATTCACAAAAGTCTCATAACAACTCGTGTTCTGTCTATTTATAGTTTTCTGTTATAACAGATTGTTTCTCAGTCGAATAGCCTACTAATATAGTCGACTGTATTAAAACAGTTCTAATAGACAATCAACACATAGGCTCTCAGTCAACAGAAATCACCACACATTTATTACAGTTGACCAAGTCATCAATGCTTAACTAACTTTTGAAAAATATATTCATTGGAGCGTGTAAGCATAACAAAATTCCAAACAGATTAGTAACACAGTCGATTATGCAATATACAATGTCGACTGACACATGAAAAAACATTTTGAAATTCTTTTCAACTCAAAATCTCACACAACACTGGTTCACAAAATCTGTACAAAGATTTTAGCATAGTCGAATCCATTATTTGTGTATTCGACTGGACTAGAACTTGTCACAACAAATATAAGTTCATAAAGGTGCTTGTGATCTTTTACTTTCATAAATGTGATGTAATCAAAGACATTTTATTTCACATTTCAATACAAGCGTGTTCCACAAATATAACACAATCAATCATAGGAACATACGTCACAGTACACCAAAACATGTTCAGCAGATATGACAGTTTATCAGAATACGAACATGTAATGCAGCAACATGTGTACTGTTATTAAGCATTGTGTTGTCATCATCAAAAACTAGTTTGATATAGAGTTTGTGTTGTCAACAATCTCAACAATTAACTCAAAATAACCAAAGTACTCAATCCAAAGCTCAAAATGGAAGTTTTGGGTACTGATGCACTGTTAGACGTAGTTGCAACGTCATAGGGTGCCACTGAGACAATGGCCACTGACTTAGGAGCATCGGGCGCCACTTTTGGACCATCGAGAAACTCAAATCATAGGGTTTGAGGGGGTTTTAGTGTCGGGCACCACCCTATTTTTCTAGTTTGTGTCATCTTGGAAAAAGTGAGATTTATGTTTCGTTAACCATCAGATCAAGCTACAATTTTGACAGGTCATCCACAGATGCATTGCTACTTTGACTGGTGGGATCTTTTATTTGAGGTTTGTAGTTAGAAAAGTTAGTCTTTTATGTTTGTCATATTTTAGGTTTCTTTTTTTGTGTGAAAAGCATTCCTTATTTGTGGTTTTGGTTTGATCTTGGAATAAAAGAAGGTATATGGTCATTATTAAAATTGTTGATGGATTCATGTATGACTATGCATGTGCTTAATGATGTATGAAACTATGATGATGATGGGCTTGTTAATAGATATGAGCATCTATGAAAATATATGATGATTGTAATTGATCATGAACATGATATTATTTAACATGGATGAATACTAATATGAGTGATCGTTTGGTATTGGGAATTTGATGTGGAATCATGTTTATGGATGAAATTATGAGTTTGACATAATTTCAAGAATCTTATAGGGAGATTTTATGGTAGCGTTCCTTTAATACTAGATGTTTATCCTAATACTTTAATATCCATTCAAGTCTCATGTAGAGTAAAATAGGTTATATTGTGAGAGTGGCAGGAGGTATTGTCATTAAGAATGAGCCTAGGGTTCTTATGACAGTTAAAGAGACTAACCCTGTGTATGGTGAAACCATAAGAAAACACTAGAAGGGGGTTGTTTAATAGTGTTTTAAAACTGTTTTTTGTAATGCAACGTCTAATGAGTATTACAAAGTAAGTTGATCAATAAGGTTTACTTAGACGTTGCTGTTTTGCAAAGCTCGTGGAAAAGATATGTTCAATAAAATAGTATAGTGAGCACAAAGAAATGTGTTTCTTGATTCAAGGTCTAGTAAATTATTTATGAAGATCTTTTAGAAGAGTTGTGCATACGCTAGGTTTTATGAGAAACTTTTCAAGGGAAGATTAGTAAAATAAAGCAATGAACAAGGAGTATATTTATACTGGTTCGCTTTAGTTGAGTTACGTTCAGTTCTCCCTGAAGAACTCTTGAAGGTTCCACTAATCTTTAAAAAGATTACACAAGTATTCTCACCAATTTTGGTTTACAATGAGTATTCTCTCTACTCCTGCTTACTTAAACAATTCTGATATCTTCATGATACGTTGTCTAGTCAAGTTTCACCACTTTTGGTTCGCAAGTATTCTAACCACTTCTGGTTTACAGGTATTTTAATTGCTTCTTGTTTGCAAGTATTATAACCACTTCTAGTTATAACAAATCCAACACAAGATTTACAACAAAATACAAATGGATAAATCTCTACGAGAGAATATGTTTTTGATACAATATAATTTGTAAATCTTGATGGTGTTTCACTCTCTTTTCACTTGAAAGCTTCAGATAATTAATGAATTATAAGCATATAGATTAGAGTAACAAAATTTATTCACATCGTTATCATTCTTGTCTTTTCTTCATACGTCTAACTATTTATAGCTTTCTTGAGAATATGCTCGTTAAGTGCCGAGTTGAATTCTTGTAGAGTAGGTTGATATCCTTTTTAGCTTCTAAGTCAGACTCAGGTCTATTTTGAAGTTGTATACTGCTTTATTAGAGTTTTTCATTGATGTACAACTTGTACGACTTGTTTGGCAAAAATCTTCAATTGAAATAATCCTAAAAAGTATTATAGTTCTCGCAAGGCCTTTATCCAATGTTTGCTTTGGTTCTGATTAATCCATTATATATTTATGACTTGCATAGGGAGCGAGGACAAAGCACACAAGTAAATTAGCACTTTGCAATACATGCATCAATGGGAATTTAATGTTTTCGAATGTTTATATACGTTAAGTACTATTTCTTTGTTCAAAACAATGTCATACGTCTTTTCATTAATGAGTGCATCATTGAGGCATAACATTCGACTTTCATATGGTCGTTGTAAGGCATATTGACACTAGACCATGTTAAAGCTTCAGACGCTTTCTAAATTTAAAGCTTTTTAATAATAATATTTGGCATGCTTTTCATTAAACCATTTCTCTTTAAGAGACGCTTTTCATTTTCAACATTGCTTTGTATATATTTTTCATTTTCAATACTACTTTGTATATACTTTTCATTTTCAATTACTGTTTTGTATATACTAATCATAAGGTTATAGTGTTTTGGTCTTTCTCAAGGATAGATATGTTAATTTCAATGCTTGAGAACTTATCCTTAGGTTTTGCACATGTTTAGACGATGTTTATCATGAATCATTTTTTTATGAAACATGTTTCTACATTAGAAGGGATTTTCACACTTACTGTTTTACAAGAGTAATTCAGAAACTTTTGCGTAGGTATATTAAGCATGGTGTCTTACTAAGTTTGTGTAGACTTCTTCTACTGATCAAACACTTCTTCCTAAAACACGTTATGTTGTTTAGTTCATCTTTTTCTTCTAAGATAGCATCTCTAAAATTGTATCTTGATAGACATTGTTTGCAAGATTTCTTGTGATAAAACTTTTAGGTTAGTGCTTTAGATGCTTTTAAGCATAAATCTTTTAGGTTTTCTATTTCTAGCTAGACAAGCATCCAGATGATTCATTTGATAGATGCTTGGACGATTTAATGTTGTCTGTTACCACATGTTCAGATGCTCTTTCTTTCTAAAGAATATTTCATTAAATATATTTCTTAAACTTCAAGTTGCTAGATAGTCTAGTCTCTATAGACGATCTTGTCTTAACATGGTAGGGTTAAACCCATTGATAATGGCTCTATAGAGCAGTAAAATTCATCACAAGTTAAAATACATCAATGCTTGTATTTAGATAAATGAGTCTTTTATAGTTTTCTTTTGTAAATTGTATGTGTTGATGAATGATGGACAAAATCTTATAACATGAATTATATGTTCTATATATGATACTCTTTTTTGTAAATTAGTTTAGCCTTTTTTGTTTGTTTGTTTGTTATGTGTTGTGTTCTTTGTAAGACCCGAGAAAAATGTGGTATTAGGGAATAAAGTGGTTGTGAGACTTGAGTATTATTGATTGATAATTGGTGTTTAATACTTACATGTTTCCGAGAATTATATTTTTTATCACTAGTGAAAAAATATTATATAACGTCATTGTGTTTTTGCCTTTCACATCGAATTTAAGGTCGACGTCATATCGGGAGACATTAAATTGACGTCGAATTTAAAAACTTCGACGTTAATCAAATTGGCATCGAATTTTGTCAATATTCGATGTTAAGCAATTTTTTTTTTAATTAATTGTGATCCTTTTTTACAACTTTACAAGACCTGAAAAGCAGAAAAACAACAAATTTTAGTTTTTGGTATTTTATAAAGCATGAACTATGAATGTGTAGTATAGTATCTATAACAAACAACAATAACAAACAACAAACAAGTTCAATCAAACAACAACAACAACAAACAAGTTCAACCAAACAACAAAAAAAAAATAATGTGTATATATATAATGTAGGTTGAATTTGAATTAAGTGATGAAACATGGACACAAATGAAAAAATTAAGTTAGTCAAATTATATTTTTTATATATAAACTAATTTTTAATTAAAAAAATCATTTTCTCTATTTAAACAAGCACATATGATACTAGAAATTATAAAAATACGAAAATAATGAATATGAAAGTATAATATAATGTTTATCAAGGTAGAAAATGAACTTATTAAAAAAAATATTCAATCCAAAATATTTCTTACTTTTTTCTGTTTTATTGTGGTACAATTTGATATCGTAAGAATATATTAAAGGTAAAGATTAGAAAACAAAGATAAGTAAATGATAAAAGTAAAAAATTAGGGTAATTTTTATTTTTAATATTATAGTTCAATTTAAATTGTATGTATAGTTCATAACAAAGTTTGGTTTTAATTTATTTTTATGATACTTGTTATTCTAAAATTATTCAAAAGATTATGAAAAACCTTTTAATAGGCAAGTTGTTAAACATTTTATAAATATGAATTATTTTAATATGATTATTAATTTTGATTTTCTCTATTCTTTATAAGCTAATTATATAATTTTATAATTAAAAGTATAATACAAATGCATTATTTTGTTTTAACAAATATCATAAGCAAAATTTATTTAAATTATAAAATAACTTATTAAATAATATAAATATTGATTAGTTTTTAAATAATTTTAAGTATACAATACTAATACAAAAGAGATATTTGGTGTCTATATTTTGAAAAATTAATAATAATATGATTACATAACTCGGTTTGTGTTTACATTAGTTATTTGTAATATGTTATGGGGTTGAATTCGAATGAATTTTAACTATCAATACTTGCAAGTTAGTTTTCATTCCATCTAATTATTATGTATAAGACAGTTTTTCTAAAAAAAATTAATATACTTTCATAGGTACTTTTATATCAAAATTTGAATAAAAAAATGTCAATAAATTACAAAAATATGATTCTATTCCCACGTTTTATGGGAGTACATGTGCGATGTTAATTAATTTTACGAAATAGTTGGAACACAACATTTTATTGTGTTAGTTATACCATTATGTTTGAATTTACTTTAACAACAAACAGATATAATACACATTCTATACCTTACTCTCATTGTAATGCCAGTTTCAATAAATGCATTTCCCTTGTAAGATTATATATATAATGAAAACATGTCATAGTATACGTTTTTAGTTTTTCTTCTCTGATCATAATGTAACAGTTATATAATTTTTGCACGCAAAGTGAAGTTTCACTCTGAATTTCTATTGGAGGTGCATTGTTTAATCATGTTTTACTGAGGAAGAGTTCCTTTGTCATAAAGACTGTGACACCGTTTAGTTGCACCACTCAGGATAGAACCAGTGGCTGTAGGCACAAAATCCGGAGGTGAGACTCAGAATCAAGCGGCACAAGGTTTTGTTTTCATTGATGCCTTCACTTTTCTTTCCAAAAACTGCTTTTCTCTCTCTCTACAAACCCACCAACTTCTCTCTCTTACTTAATCTCCCAATGCCAGTTTGAACTTATCTTAGAAAGAGAAAAACAAAAATTCTAAAAAATTTTAAACTTTAGACAAACAAAGTGAAACTTCCCAGAACAAACCAGAACATACACACATGGGGGGTTTCCTAGGTCTAGTTTTAGTCAATTTAACCCTTTGGGTGTCTGTCAAATTGCCATTCTCACGCCAAGGTCTTGAATGACTTTCTGGGTTCGGAGAAGAACTCTCACTTTGCTTTTGTTCATCTGTGTAATATTTATACATAGCCCTCTCTCTCTCTCTCTCTGTAATGTAATTAGCCCCATCTGTTGTAAACTCTTTCCTCTTCTTGTATCTCCTCTTCATGTAAATTCAGTGGTGAGAAGTGTGTTTCTTTTCCTTTGTGTTGTATGATTATTGTTGTTGTATTGAATATTGTAGTTGGTACGTTCATGACCCAATTGGGAATAAAAATAAGTTAAAAACTCTCATGAACAGTGTGGGTCTCTTTCTTTCAAAGTATGAGAGTTTTATTGTATGGTTTACGGTATCCAAGTTGATGATCCTCTTTTCTGTGTAGGGTGATAATGCATATATAAAACCAGATGTTTTATGTTGCATCCCTTTGTTGGATTTGAGATACCCTTATCCCTTTGCTTCCTTAATTGGAAACAAGCACACAATAGCAGATCTTTTCCCTTTTTCACTTCTAAGTACACACATATCACATACATAAAAAATTAAGAAAAAAAGAAAAAAAAAAAACCATACCTATCTTTCTCCTACCCTGTACTTTCTATCTGTACGTCTTTATCTATTTTTCTCTCTCCTCTTTTTCACTCCAAATACCCCATACCACACCATATCTGAAGCCAACAGAATTCCCAGAAGGGTTTTCAAAGTTTCAACCTTGATAGTGGTTTTCTTCTTCTTTTTTTAATTTTTTTTTCTGCATACCCTTTACAAGATCTTGAATTTGTTGAGATGGAGTGTGAAGTGAAGTTACAAGAGGGAGATCTGCATGCAGAGGTGGTAACTGAACCAAACCCTGTTGGTTTTGACAACATGGAAGAAGAACAAACTTTGTCGGTTGCCGAGAGAGAGATGTGGCTGAATGGTGACCAAGACGAGATTCTGGGAGTCAATGAGGCTTCTATGTTCTACGACGATTTCCCTACTCTCCCTGATTTCCCTTGCATGTCGTCATCGTCTTCTTCATCTTCCGCGCCACCGCTTCCTCTGAAGACCATGACGTGTTCCACCACAACCACAGCAACCACCACCACTTCCTCTTCTTCCTCATCCTCTTCATGGGCCGTGTTGAGGTCAGATGTTGAGGAAGATGTGGAGAAAAATCATGGCAACGGCTACATGCATGACCAGTTTGATGCAACAGCTTTGTCTTCCACCGCTTCCATGGAGATTTCCCAACAGCAAAACCCTGATCCTGGGCTTGGTGGCTCTGTTGGAGAGTGCATGGAGGATGTTATGGACACTTTTGGGTACATGGAGCTTTTAGAGGCCAACGACTTCTTCGATCCTGCCTCAATCTTTGAGAACGAGGAGAGCGAAAACCCTTTAATAGAATTTGGCTCACTGGAGGAACAGGTGTCACTGCAAGAGGGTCAACAGGAAATGATGCATCAGCGAGAGAACATTGAAGACGATCGCAAGGTTCCTGTGTGTGAAGAGATAAAAGGAGAGGAAGACGGTGGTGACGGTGGTGGTGGCGTGGTAGATGATGAAATGAGTAATGTCTTTTTGGAGTGGCTCAAGTCTAACAAGGACAGTGTTTCTGCTAATGACTTGAGGAATGTGAAGCTCAAGAAGGCAACAATTGAAAGCGCAGCAAAGCGTTTAGGGGGAGGAAAAGAAGCTATGAAACAGTTGCTGAAGCTGATTCTTGAGTGGGTTCAAACCAGCCACCTTCAGAATAAGCGGCGCAAGGACAATAGTGACAATGTTAACGACCCTCTTCAGGCACAGATTCAGGATCCCAGTGCCCAAAACAACCAGAACACTCACACCAGTGGCTCATTTGCACCTGAATCGAACTCTTGTTTCAACAACCAGACACCCTGGTTGAGTCCTCAAACTTTTGGGACAGATCAGACCCCTATCATGGTTCCATCACAGCCCTATTCACAACCCATGGTGGGGTATGTGGGTGACCCTTACACCAGTGGTTCTCCTTCGAATAACATCACAGCCACTCATAACCATAACAATAATAACCCTTACCAACCAGGCACGGACCAATACCACATGTTGGAATCAGCACATTCATGGCCTCATTCTCAGTTCAATGTTCCTTCTCCTTATAACCAGTCTTATGGGGACAACGGTCTTTTCACACCTGGGGGTTTTGGCGGCTATGGCAATAACCAGTACCCTTATCAGTTTTTTCATGGTCCTGGTGATAAGTTGATGAGGTTAGGACCCTCTGCAACTAAGGAAGCAAGGAAGAAGAGAATGGCGAGGCAGAGAAGGTTTTTATCTCATCACAGGAATCACAATGGTAATCACCACCAGAATCAAGGGTCTGACCCACATACAAGACTGGGAAGTGATAATTGCACCACTGGTTTGGTTGCACCTCATCAAGCAAATTCTGCAGCAGCCAATTGGATGTACTGGCAGGCCATGGCGGGTGGCTCGGCTGGTCCTTTGGCGCAGGTGGTTCCGACCGATCCACTGGCCGGACAAACGGTGGTGGACCGGTCCACCATGCACACACAGAATTCTCATCAGAATAGAGCTGCATCAGATAGGAGACAGGTTGGTGAACCTTACTTTGATCATAAATTGATGTTAGATGATTTGTTTGGCTTAAAGTATGATTGATATGTGATTAGTAGAACGTATGTTCAGAATGTGATCATTATCGTGAATTTCTTGATAATGAACAATAGTTTCATTATGTTATGAATAATGTGTGATTCGTTCAGTCATTATGTGTTTGATCAACAGGGTTGGAAGCCTGAGAAGAACTTGAGATTCCTTCTGCAAAAGGTGTTGAAGCAAAGCGATGTGGGAAGTTTGGGAAGAATAGTTTTGCCAAAAGTAATAATTTATCTGGCTTTTTTCTTTGTCAACTACTTGCAAGTAGTTTTTTGTTTATGATTTTATATGGTGGAAATGTGTAGTTCATTTGTTAACTTAGATTTGAATTGTAATTTTGATCAGAAAGAAGCAGAAACCCATTTGCCAGAGCTGGAGGCAAGAGATGGAATATCCATAACAATGGAAGACATTGGAACTTCACGTGTTTGGAACATGCGCTATAGGTATTCCAACATCCATTGACATGTTTTTCTGTTTTTCCTATTGCTTTCACCTTTGTGTTAAGTTGAGATTAAAATGTTCTCTTTCGAATAATTTCTTGCTGGAGCACCAGATACTGGCCAAACAACAAAAGCAGAATGTATTTGCTCGAGAACACTGGTGAGTCTCACACAATAATAATAATAACCTCTCGTTAATTTTTCTTCCATTTTCAAGAACCTTGGTTATTCACATGTTTTTTTCTCATTTTGCAGGTGATTTTGTGAGAGCCAATGGCCTCCAAGAAGGAGATTTCATAGTCATATACTCAGATGTGAAGTGTGGAAAATATGTAAGAAGCCTTTTCTGATTTCCATTTTTCATTATCTTAACATGTTTTGATAACATTATCTCTTTATACTCACGTCTTTCTACAAATTTTTTAAGCAGAATATATGAATACATTATCTGCTTTTCTTCATTCAAAATGTTAAGAATTAATTGGTGTGGGATTTTATCTTTACTTTTTTTCTTAAAAAACAGATGATAAGAGGAGTGAAAGTGAGGCAACAAGGTGTGAAACCAGAGACTAAAAAAGCAGGAAAATCGCAGAAAAACCAGAATGGGACTAATGCATCAAATCCAGCTGGAACTGCTGCCAATAATGGCAGGTCATCGCCACCGAAACCAAAAGCTGAAAAAAAGTAGCAAATTAGTACAATAATAATTACATATAATATATAATATTAGAATAGTATGTATGTACAATATTACTATATGAATTATATCATAATAAAATAAAAGACTATGAAGTCTGAACACGGTGCTCACATAAAAATTGTGGGGTTTCAGCATCCCTGCAATTGAGGCTGTCAACAGGGATTTGTATAACAGTATTTTGAGTTATATTTCTCTTCGTATTTAAATACAATTTTATGTGAAAATGTTGTATCATGTTTCTAACATTTGTGTATGGATTTATATCTTACTCCGATAGCTATCTACGTTATATCTCTTTATGTCTCGAATTTTGCATTAAAGTTGATAGAAAATCACAATTTGGATTCATTACCATAGACGATCTATATAATTTTATTAATTTTAATCAACAACTATATAGTTTAATAATTTTTAATTATTCAGCTGTTTTATGATATAGTGAATAGCTTTTAGAATAGGTTTAAAATTAAAAAAAAAAATATTGGAGTGGATAAGTCTAACTAGATTGATGACAGAAGCATGAAGTGATAGAAAATAATATCTTGGATTCTTGACACAAGCTACAGCAGAGAAGAAAGTAATGATTATTATATGAGAAAAAAAGAGTAAAAAAGAGTAGAAAGTGGTGCATGTGACGTAGAATTTGACTTGTTTTGGGTTTAAGGATGAAGGAGACGTGTGGTAGTGTCTGTTGAAGGAAAATGATGATTTGATGTCAGGAATGGATTCTTAGCCAAAAACAGCAAAGGTCATTTTCGAACATTTCCTCTTTATTTCTCTCTCATTTTATGTGTGGAGAGAAAAAGAGGTAAAATCTGAACATGAACGAAAATGCTAAAATTCTAAAGAGACCTCACAGAATTTTATTTGCATCCAATTTTTGTTCTCTTTTGTTTGTTCATTTGTTGCATATCTGTCGCACCGATCAGCAATGCTTTCAAATGAATGAGTGAAAGGATTTACTCTGTTATTTTTCGATTAAACATTTTCGGACAGCTTTTATTTATATCATGTTGCAAAATCAAATCAATTGAAATAAATCTTTTAATCTAATTTTTGTTTGTTTTTGGTTTAAGTGATTTGTGATAATTTATAAAGAAAGCTGTGAAAGAGAAAATGAAGTGTGGGACATAGGAGAAATATGTAGGTTTGTCTGGAGATTGTTTCGTAAATTATTAATTTGATATACATATATTTTAAACTTGTTATAATTATTATTAGAAATTAAAAAATAAGAGATTATTTATTTTTATTTTCATTTTCTTAAGTAATTCTTTAAATAAAAAATTGTTTATATTTTAAAAAATAATTTACCAACCTTGATTACTTCAATTAAATCAATCACATCTAAAAATAATTTTTCTACTGAAATCTAGTATCTCTATATTAAATCAAAATATTTTATTTTTCATTTACTGTTTCTTCAAATTACTACAAATCAATCATTTACCTTTCACATCTTTGTTTGGTTGGAAGTGAGAGTTCAAAGGATTGGAAAAATAGCAGAAAATGTGATGGTTTAGAATAAGATGGGTAAAAAGTTTGAAGAAAATATGACTCATACTAGTGAAAAAAGAAAAACAAAAGTTATATGTTTATCTAATCATTTGTTAAAATGTTCTTAGATATATTTTGTTAAGGTTTAAATAATTAAATTAAACATGTATATTTATATTTAAATGTGTATCTTTATAGCAAATTGGAGATAAAAGTAGTAATTATTTTTTTATTCAAGTAATGTTACAACTCTTTTTTAATAGAATAATTCTTTTATACATGTAGAATAAAAAACACGGATACAAAGATACAAAAATAAATGTATGTAGTCTCTATAATGCAAAACGAAGAAATTTAAACTTAGATAAATCACACATACGCGTAAATTAAAGTATATTATAAGATTCGTACTTAAAAACCAAATAGTATCAATAACTGTAATGCAAAATGTTACCATTATAAAAAGAAAGTCCAAATAATAATACTATTTAAAGTATAAACAAACAAATTATTAAATTGGATAATTTGAACTCATCCTTAAAATATATCAAAACCACTCTTCGAATTTACCTCATATTGGAAGAAATAATATACAAGCTTCCATAAAATTTAACATAAATCTAAAGGCACTAGTTGCTACATACATTTTGAAACTCTTAAATAAACAAAACATATGTTTCATTAATTGCTACATACTAAATTTCATTTACATTGTACGAGAAACATAGTCTATAAAAGAAGTTCAAGGATTAAAAGATACACAAATTGTGAAGAGCCATAAGAAACCGATATCACTCAATATAACAAAAAAAAAAACTACTAAAAGAGAATTGAAAAGGTATATAAAAGTTAAAATATTCTAACAAATTTATATTAAAAAGTAAAAAGAGAAACATAATCAAAATATTAAACTAGTTAAAATACAATTAACTATATTCAATTTTAATAATTTTAGATTTATCACTTTTAGATACTAAGGTTAACCCAATAATTCTATATTAAAATATTATTCCATTATTCAAGGGAATAAATTTTATTAAATAATATTTTATTTTATTTTCATATTTTGATTTGTTTTTATTTTTCTCATTTTAATTGATAAAATGAGAATAAAACTATGTGAAAAGTGAAAAAATAACTTTAAAGTAGTGATGACTTTAATAAAAAGATATGATAATAAAATGTTAAGTTACATAAAGGTTTTTTAATTACGGAAGTTCATTTTTATAAAAATCATATTCTCTCTAAAAATTTTACTTGTAAGTTTTTTCTACATTCGTTTTTTGATTTTGATTCCAATATTTATCTGATTGAATATTAGACACAGTAAGAGTGTTCTTAGCAAAAAAAATTTTGCATAAAGATTAAATAGTTGAACTGAGTACGTTTTCATTTTGTTTCCCTTTAGTCATTTTAGCTCTTGGGTTGCATATAGGCCTTAGGATGACGCATGTGACTCAACATTGCTCGGTGAATCTCTGTTGCTCTCTGGTCATGATGTTATGATTATAATCTAATTGGAGTTTTGATTCGTTGTTTGTGTGATCCTATGTATTTTAGAGTTTTAGAAAGTCGTGTAAGAAAATGGAATTTCTCTTTCTTACGAGCTAATTTTAGCTATTTACATGTTTATTTTCCTTTTAATTTTTATTTGTGCATGTAAGTTGTGATCTTGAGCCTATAGTTGATTTTTTTTTTTTGTTGAATTGAGTTAATCGGATTGTATGTATAATTTTTGGAAGATGGAATCTGTCTAATTGGTATATATATATATATATATATATATATATATATATATATATATATATATATATATATATATATATATTGAAATTATGAAATTAGTTTCTTGGTGAGAATTGGGATTTTTATATGTTTGACTTTCATCCTAATATGTTTAACTTTCATTTTATTTTATCCTTAAGTTTGGTGTGTTTTTATGTTTTATTGTGTTTTAGTTAGTATTTTTTTTTACCTTTAATCTCCTTTTGAGTGTGTGAAAAGAAAGCACTTTTGATGGAGAAAACAAGCTCGAAACGAAATAGAATCTCACTCAAGCAAGTAAAATGTCGCTATGCAAGCTGAAAGTGAAAACAAAATAAAGGCTGTGTAAAAGTCTCGCCAAAGCGAGAAAACATCCCTCGAGCGGGAAACCAGTGTCGCCTAGGCGAGAATCTGTCACCCAGGTGAGAGCCCCGTTCGTTAGGCCAGAAGACTGGCTCATTGGGTAGTAGCAAAAAACGAGAGTCATTGGGTGAGAGAACTATGTTTTTGGGCAAAAAATGACAACCCTAATACATAAAAGTGTTCTTAGAATTTTATAAGGAGTAAAAGTCCTAATATTTTATCCAATTCCATCGAGTTTTTAATTTTTCATGTTTTTCGTCAAAATTGAGTATTTCTACATTTGATTTGTGAAAATGATCTATTTTTATGTTTTTCTATTAATTGTAGTACCAATGAACTATCTACATTAATCTTGTATGAGTTTTGGTGTTTGAATGGAAAATTTTTTAATTTTCCTTATTTATGTGTTGAACTAAAAAATTGAAAAAGAAAAGAAAGAATAATGGATCCAAGTCAAAAGGAAACAAATATATATTGAAAGAAAAATAAAACAAAAGTAAGAATCCAAGAGTAAACAAAAACTTGTAGAGTTCCAAACACTTTTGATGATGCTCAATTCAAGTCAAGAGATTCAAGAAGATCATTTGAAGACTCATTTTATAGTTCAAAGCTTTTGTAATAATTATAGTTGAGAGTTTCGAACTTAGTTTTTTTGTTGGGTTTTGATTCTTGTGCTTTCAAAGTGTGTAATTACTGTTCAGAATTGAAAACTCTCGGTTTTAATCGATTAATCCCAGTTATAATCGATTAAAATCGTTGCAGAGGCTAAAAGCCCAATCAACTCTAGAATAATTGATTAGAGCAAGTTTTAATCGATTAATACTAGTCGTTGGGGTTTTCTATATATATATATATACTCGTTTTAATAGATTAAAACTAATATTAATCGATTAAATGCGTAAAATGGCCAGTTACGAAGAACGGAAGAGGTTTTGGCTGAGTTTATAAATAGACTCTCCTTGTCCATCATCAACAAATATTCCCTTATGCTCAAATACTCTGAACTTTGTGAAAATTGCGTGCTCTTGCTCAGCTAAGGAAACTCTTGTCTGTGGTGCTGGTACTTTGCAACTATAGTGACAAAGGAATAGTTGATTCATCTTTGGTGCTGTTAAGGAAGTGATTGGAAGAGGTTCATCCTTCGTAAAGCATTCGAAGGAGGTGATTCATCCTTTGTGAACATTCAAAGGAGGTGCAGGTTCATCTCTTGTGGTTTCAAGAGAGGTGTCTTCGAAACTTTTTCAAATTGTTTTTCTGTGATTATTATTTGTAATTGTTTTGTGATAGTGGAAAGTCTATCTGTGCAAATTTTTCTGTACCTTACTGTTGTCATTTATATTTATTATCTACTAAGTAAGAAAATTGAGAAGAAATTTTAAAAGGCGCACACTTTAATTAAAGAACCAATTCACCCCCCTCTTGGTTTATTGTTCCATGTTAAACATTTCGCTGCAACTGCTCTGACACTATTGCTTATGATTATTAATCTATTGAATTACATTTAGTCTTTTTTCTTTAAGTCTCCACATTGTCTCATTTAACTTTTCTGTTAGTCCCATTATTTTCTACTTTTATTGTTTTTTGTTGTTGAAAGGGGGAGCTTTATATGTGAAAGCTTAATACAAACCCTTGTGTGTTTTTAATGATGACAACAACAAAAATGTTCTGATAAGTGTTGACGGTTCGGCAAGTGTACCGAGTCGCACAAGTAATATAAAATGGTAAGACCAAGTATCGTGTCCTAAGAGACTCTCCGCACTAGATAGTCGTGTGATAACTTAATTAATTAAGACTTAAAGAAAACAAGATCATTGGTTTCAGATGCAAAAACAAAAAATTAAATATGAATGCAAGTTGATCGATAGTAGAGTAACACAATGATGAATGGATGTTGCTGAATATGCGATGAGTATGTTGTTAGGGTTATATTTCACCAAGTTCCCTCTCATGTATGTAAGAATTCTTCTTTATGCATTAATGTTAACGTCACTCACTAAATCACTTAAACCCGATCCCTCCGAGAATAAGTTTGTCCTTAATTACCAGTTCATTCAATTCCTAGCATTCCCAGTGATTAAATATGAAGATCAAGAGCTTTAAGACGACCAAGACTCATACCTTCATCCTTGAGAAATATTACTCTTGGGAGTAATTCAACAAGAACCTGAATTGTAAGGAACCTCTCAACACTAATGCAATTCATAAATCATGTTATTGAATGAATTAAACAAAGCAAGCATTGTAACAGATGAATTACTCTAACAATTAATGAAAAAACATATATTATTAAGAATCAATTCAAATACATGAGATTCACAAGGTTACATCATCCCCCAACAACAAATATCGATTATTTCACCATAGACATGGTGAAACTAGACGAATAATGGAGAAGAATGAGATAGAAAAAACCTAAAAATTGGGAATGAAAGCTCCCTCATCCAAATCCGCCTCTAGAGAGTGAAAGAGTGTGCAGCTGCGCTTCTTCTGCCAAAGATACAGAACCTAGGACGTCTGGGTCCTTTAAATAGAGTCAAATCAAAATGGAAACAGGGTCCGACCCATGTTGCTAGCGCTCAAGCGCCCTAAGTGGGGTGCTCGGGCGTCGAACGATACTTTCTGGCGCTTAAGCGGCCAAAAGGGGCGCCCAAGCGGTGTGCGGCGTGTTGTGCACTTCTGGCGCTTAAGCCCCTCTAAGGGGCGCCCAAGCCTTATGGATTTTTTCTATACTGTGTTTTTTTCTTTTTTTCTACAGTTCTGCTCGCTCTTGAGTTCTAACTCCTTAATAATTTGAATCCTCTTCCAAATCACTTCATTACCTACTAAAACAAGGGAATTTAGTCATAAAATCATTAAGTTCAACCTTAACTCTCTTATTCACACAACTTAACAGAAATTCATGATTTCAAGTAAGTTTCTAAGCATAAGGGTGCATTTAGTATCAAAATTACATCACAGATAACGGTATTATTTTCAACCGTTATCACAACCCCAAACTTAGAACTTTGCTTGTCGTCAAGCAAAACAGATTGTAACTCAGCTTTTCAGAACAATTACTACAATGACTCAACCTTTTTCAAAACTTTTCGTTCCAAGACAAGAAATCACTTTTATCAACTTAGCATAAGGATGTCAATCAAGATGTGTAAATGCCTTAATTCAATCAAAATCAATGTGATGCTCATATACTTCAACAGATGCTATCCTTAAGAATGATCAATCAACCAAGCAAAGATGTAATAAGAAATTCAAAGAATTACTCCTCACCAAGGAAAGTGTTTCACTTAAGCACTCAAAAGCGTATCACTCAAGCACTCAAAAGTGTGTCACTTAACTTAAAGGTGTATAGTGAGGTGTTGGTGTCTTTTTCACTCTACTATCACAATGTCACACAAATTAACTTTGCCTTTCATTTAACCACAACCAAACATACTCACAAGCAAGTTTTCATCATAAGGGCTTTTCATGACTTGTAACTGTTGACATTGTTGACAACACAATATCTATATCACTCTTGTTTTTGATGATGACAACACATTTTTAATAACACATGTATTGTTGATGTGTTACATTTTCTGTTGCTTATTGATTGATATCTTGTTGAACATGTTTTTGTGTTTATCTTGATATGTGAATGCATATTTACTGAGCTTGTATATGTTACATCATATCTGGTTGCATTACACATGTTTTGAAAGAAGAAAATCACATGCACTTTTGTAAACTTAAACTGTGTGACAAAGCTGATAGTTAAAGTCGACTTCATTATTAATTGAATCCACTGTGACTGAAGACTTTGTACAAATTTTCAAAAACAGTGTTATGTGAGATTTTGCATTGAAAATAATTTCAGATTGAATTGTTGTGTCAAAGTCGACTATGTGCGCCATGCATTCGACTTTATTAGTTTCTTAATTTGGAATTATGTTATGCTCATGAATAGTAACGACTATATTTTTAAAAGTTAGTTGAGCATTTAATGATAGTAAACAATTTGTTTGACTGAACTACTACTATTTTGACTTTAGTGTTATAATTGTCATAGGACAGTCGACTAAAATAGTAGCATAATCGACTACAGGACCGTCTGATTTATAACAATCTATAAATAGACGAGACCTGATCATTTCAGAGAACTTTTGATGAACTAACATTTTCATATTCTGTTTCAGATTGTTTCTCTATGATTAAGAGCTCCAAGAACTTATCAAGAAGACAGTGGTGATCTTTCTTTGAAGAGTTTCTGAACGAGAATTGTATAGCGCTTATTACTTTATCAGAATCTGCACAATTGAGGTGTATCTGGGTTGATCAAGATTCGTGTTTGCATTCCGTGGTGTTTGCTAGACCTGTTGTGACTATAGGGGTTGCACTCGTGGATTCTTGCACACTTTGAGGATTGTTCAAAGTGGGTTACAAATTACAAGAGAGGGGATATCTTGCTGCAAGTCTTGCTGTGTTGTATGCCTATATTTTGGTTAGAGGGTTAGAGAGGTGTTTTATATTTTTGACGTGGAGGTCTCTATAAAGCCTTGTTGTAAAAACCTTGACCATTATAGTGCATTTGCTTCCTGGTATTGGAAGGACACTGGATGTAGGCATTGAGGCCGAACTAGTATAAAAACTTGCGTTTGAATTCTCTATTCCTACTCTTTTACATTTCACGTAGTCAACTTTGATTTTCCGCTGCACACAAATTTCTATTACTTGCGATTTAAGAAAGTTTGTAAAGTTTTGTACTTTGTATTAAAGATTGTGAAAATACTCTAATTTTATAAACACACCAATTCACCCCCCCCCCTCTTGGTTGTAAAACGAAGCCTACCTGTTTTCCAACAGTAACATGGCTGGGCTAAGAAGGATATTGGTTTTCCTGGTCAGCAAAATCCTTGAGTTAAGAGAGACATTTATGATTTCATCATTCAGGAACAAACTCTCTTTCTTTTCGTAGCTTTCCCTTGCATTGATGTTTTCTTTTCTTTTCATTTTTCTTTTTCTTTTGCTTTTGCTTTGCAAGTACTCACTGCTTAACTCAATGCTTTTCTTTTCAATTTTCCCAGTAACCCCAAACTTGAACCTTTATCAATACCTCATTAAATGTTCTCAACTTAAATCAAGGTAATGATTTTCAAAAAGGGTTTTCAAAACATGCATAAGGTTCAAGGTTCAAAGGTTAAAACAAATTGTTCTCTTTTCAGTGGGCAAAAATCATGTGAAGGCTAAAGGAATAAGGGATAACAAAAGATGACCTTGATCATATGAAACCTGCAAGCAAGTAGTTCAATCACAGAAAATTTGAGAAAAATCATTCATGCTTCTAGAGCAGTAGCAATTATTCACAAAAAAACTTTGAAGCCCAATTCTCACACAGGTTAGATCTTAAGTCCCAGAATTCAGAAAAACACCCTGCTCAGTATCTCAATCAAACTTTACCTCAAGCACCTGTTTCATACACTGTGAACCATCACCTATATATCAGCACATCATGCATCATCTCAACATCAATCAATACACTAGAACATCACATAGCAATACTCATCACAAAACACATCACAGTTGAATCAAAGTGGTGTGGTTCATTCAAGCAAAGTACAATAACAAAACATTTGATTAAAAAGAAAGGTTTAGAAAGCTGGGTTGCCTTCCAGGAAGCTCTTCTTTAACATCACTAGCTTGACACCATCTTCATTATCATAACATCCATCAATAGATGCCAATATTTCTTATCTTCATTGGTACCCCTCAGTAGACACCAATCTTTCTCATCTTCATCGGCATCCATCAGCAGATGCCTAATCACCTAACATCCATTAGTAGATGTCAAGTCACCGTCCACTTCCATAGCAACATCCATCAGTCCATGTTGTCATTCATCATCCTCATCATAACAACATCCATCAGTAGATGTTGTAGAAGCATCCATCCGTAGATGTTATCATTACTGCCACCAAAAACAACATTTAACCCAAAAAAAAATTAAACACATAAAGAAAAAAAATCAAATAAAAACCACACAATTAAATCAACTAAAAAGAAGAGTTCAGAAAATTGGGCTATCATTCATCCTCTTAGCATCCCTTAGTAGATGTTGTCTAGCATCCATCAGTAGATGTTAACAAAATCAAATCCACACTACACAACTAAATATAAAAAACAAAATCAGAAACTGGGTTGCCTCCCAACAAGCGCTTCTTTAACGTTACTAGCTTGACCCACTGCAATTGACCTATGCCTCAATTGTTCCCTTTTTTGGATATTTATTTTTTGTTGAATTTTTTCAAGAATTTAATATAACCATGAACCTGTTGCAGTGTTTGTTGACTCACTGGCAAGTGTACCAGATCGTGCAAGTAATATAATCGGTAATACNCGATATCGTTCTTCCCAAGAGACTCGAAAGGCTCGTTCGTGTGAATCAAAATCATAAGACTTGTAGAAAAAGATTAATTGTTGTGGATGCAAAGACAGAAAATAAACATGCAATATATTTGATTCAATTGACGAAAAAAGATTATGGATGAATGAAGTTGTTGGGGGTTTACAATTTCATCTTATCCGCTCCCTCTTATCTACTCCTTTTGTTTAATGTGCTTGATTATCTAATTGTTATGCAAACTTTCTTGGCCTACCCTTAACCCGATTCCTCGGCGAAAAGAGCCTATTACTAATTACCGACTTGCTATCCCTAGCCCCCCCTAGCAATTAATAATGCATTAAGAACAGAAGCAAAAACAATTGATCGTCCTACCCCCTATCCCTAGGTTGGTATTGCTTAATCAAGGAATTTCTCATCAGTTCATGACAGTACTGTACGTTCC
>NC_028354.1:9005776-9032717 GCF_000741045.1 Vigna radiata var. radiata
ATAAAAGCATTAAGCGCAGATGAGAACCCAACAATTGATAATCAAAGCATATGAAGAATCATATAAATAAACAAGAGCTTCAATAAAAGAGAGTTTCAAAAGATTACATTGTTTACCCCAACAATAAAAGGGTTTAGTTCACCATTGTCATGGTGAACCTAGATGAAAAATAATGGAAGAATGGAAAAGCAAACCCTAGATAAGATGAAAAGGAGCCTAAGTATCCAAGAGATCCTCTCCAGAGAGTGAAAATTAGGTCTGGCCGCCCTCTTCTGTCAAAAGAATGAGAATGAAATCGCAACAGGGCTATTTATAGCTGAGGAGCGTAACAGAAAACAGGTCCAGGCCGAACGGACAACCGCCCAGTGGCACACTTATGCTGCCCGGCAGTTTGCCCCTAATTGTGCCACCGCCTGGCGGCAGGGGGCCACCGCCCGGCGACTTGCCTCTGATCGCAAATCCGCCCAGCGTCTACCCCAGGTGCCTCCTCCTCGCACTGGACTGCCCAGCGGTGCAATTTTGCCTACGGGCGGTTCCTAGACTCTTCTTTTCTTCAATTTTCTTCTTCTGTGTTGAGTCTAAGACCTTCATCTTCAGTCTCCATCTTCACTTTCATCAAAATAGCTTCAAAACAATGCAAAACAAGCATAATATAGCTAAAAACAGCTTTTGACTCTCGATTGACTCATTTATTGGGTTTTACTTGATTCTAAGCTCATTCTAAGTCTTAAAGGGTGTAATTTGGTCTAAAATGACANATGAAAATAACTGTTTCTCAACCGTTATCACAACCCCAAACTTAGAACTTTGCTTGTCCTCAAGCAAACAAAACAAAACAGCAAACAAAAGAAAGCTTGGCTTTCTACTATTTCATCCAATGGTTCAACATTCCTAAAGTACATGACAGGAACTACTCAACTGCAGATCTTTAGTGGAATCAAATTAAGATACATACATGCTTTCAATTCAATTCAGTTCACAAGTTATTCAACAGATGTTACACATTATGAATGATCAATCCACTAAGCAAAGATGCAATCATGAATTTCAACAATTCTCACCAGGCAAGTGTTTTAGTCAATCACTTAAGTGTTTAGGGTAACACTCCAACACTTTATCATTCATAAGTCACATGAAACAAAATTGCCATTCATCTAAAATAACCAAAATCCTTACATGCAAATGCCCCAAAGGACTTTTCCACGGCTTGTAATGAGGCTGGGCTAACAAGAAAAATTGGTTTTTTTGGAATGCAAAATCCTTGAGTTAAGAGAGCTACCATAATATTCAACATTTAAGTACAACTCTCTTCCTCACCAATCTCACTTATTCCCAACTTTTTCCCTTTTCTTTTGCATTGAGCCCATCTTCATGCTTTTCTACTTTTCTTTTCTTTTCTCATGTATTTTTCTTTCACAACATTTGAGCTCAATGCTTTTCAATTTCCTTTCAATTTCCCCCATGTAACCCCAAACTTGAATCTTTTCATCACATACAATTAAGCTCATCCCAACTCAAGGTACAAAATTTCAAGACAAGGGTTCACATCCTGTTTAAGGCTAAGGTTCAAAAAGGGTATAATACTTTCAAACACTTTGGGTGAAAATTTTGCTAGAGAAGGGTTTTCAAAATGGCTTTGATCATATGACATTCACATGCAATTCAATCAATCATCCAGATTAAGGCAATATCATTCATGCTTTCCTGTGAACAATACATACAACAATTAAAACTCTAGAGCTCAATACCTCACACAACATGCTTTCTCACACAATATTCAGTCATACACCCTGCTTAGCATCATAACCACAATCATAATTCATCACCCATCTGTTTAACAGAATATCAACATGCATTGCAACTCAATTTTCATCCACATCAAATCCTCATCAAATAGGCTCATCATTCAAATCATTCAGTCAAACATCTTCAGAAAAAGTATTCTAGCCAAGCATACACACTGAAGATAAAATTCAACCTATTTTAAGAATTTAAATGCAAAGGTAAGTGATGAGTCAATATTTTCTTGATTTCACTTAGTTTATTGTGCTAGAATTAATCAGGGAATTGTGCTTAAATGTCCGGTATTTTCCCGTTTTTGCTAATTGTGCTTAATTTGATCAGAAATTCTTATTTTAATTAATTTGAATTATCTGAGACTAATTATTTGCATTATTAATTGCAGGGAAATTATTGGTTAATATTTTGGGACTTAAAGAGAAATATCACATCTTTTTCATTTTGTTAAAATGGAGAGAGGTGTCAATTTCAATTTTGGGGGTGCACATGGAAATGAACTAAAATATGTGCTGTGTGGTTTGGCTAAAAAGATGAAAAAAATATAGGCTGCAATTGGAAACATGGGTTGCTGTCACTGTTTGGTTGGGCTGATAAGAAGAGAATGCACTGCCTTGACCCACACAAGAATATCATGTTGTCTTCAAAAGTAAAAGTGGGCTGCACGTGAAACATTAAGGTCTGGCTAGCAGCAAGCATGTGGGCAGCACCTAAAAGAAAGGGTTGATTCATTCCAGCATTTTTTTTGATTCACGGCCCAAGTGGAAGCAAGCAGCTTTGCAGGTCCAGCATCCAAACGGTCCAACCTTCATGGGCTGCTGCCACGTCCGAAAGAAACTGCAACATCCTCCACGGTCCAGCAGAATATTTTCTGCACGTTCCAGCAGCTTGGAATGAAGACCACGTCATGCTTGGAGAAGTAAAGCAACGTCCCAGCAAGTGCAGATGTCTGGCTTCATTCGGTCTTGGGCTGCAACATCCTTCACGGGCAGCAAAGCAAGCTCAGCAGCTTGGGTGCACACAAGGGGCTGATTCACATCCAGCCAACACGGTCCAAGCACAAGGGAGAGCTCCTTGCTTCATTCATTAAGCAGCTTTGGAGCACCTTTTCACGTAACATCACCAAGGCCCATATTCAAGAGGATGCAACACCCGTCCAAGACTTCAAGCTATCTTCCAACAGCACATGCCTAGGAGTACATATGGGCAACATGTAGCAATGCAAGGGCCCATGGCAAGGAAAATACCACGGTCCAGCTATGTTGGAAGCAGCTCACGGACAGTCCTGTAGTTTCAAGAAGTTGCAGCAGCCCAATCTTCACACGTCCACCAGCTCATTCATTCTTCATGGAAGCAGCAGATATGGTTTATGTCTTGGAGTGTTGTCCCACAGCCCAGGTCTTCACGCCTGCATCCTTCCAGAAGAGCTTCTCGGTCAGCAGTCTTGGTGGCCCAGCAGCTTGAGTAATTCTTTCCACATGCTGCAGCAGTTGATTCCATCTTGGGCTGGAAAGGAGGTGCACGCAGAGAAAAGAGAAAAGGTCCATCAACAGCGTCTAAGGACGATAGCTGTAGGGGTATAAAAAAAAGACAGTCTCGGGATCCACCCGAAGGGAGATTGCTGGGACAGCAGCCGCCACCGACTAGGGACTGTTACATTAGAAAGGGAGAACGGAGCATGGAAGGGGATTTTGATTGAGGAAGCTGAAGGCACACACGTTTGCTGTTTTTTTTTTTTACTAAGGATAAAACACATTTCCATTTCTTTTGATAGAAGCCAAACGCACACAAATTTTGTTTCTTTTCTTAAAGCATGGACCAAAGTTGTTTCTTGCAATATATACATTTAAAGCTTTTAGTTTGAAGTAGTTTTGTTAATTAGATTACTTCACTGTTTGCGTGATTATCTTTTACGTTGCTTTAGTGTCATGTTTTTTTTAGTTGATTATAATGTGCTTTTATTATTCCACTTTTAAGCTCATTCATTGCCTTGAGGAATAGGTGCAGGTGCCACCTCTAGCTTTTAATATTTTGAATTCATTTTCAATGTGTGAAGGACAGAGCACTCGGTGTTCAATCATTTAGGGGTGCAGCGTAATTGAATTGAGAGAAGCAGGTGATTAGGTAGAGCTTGGGCCCACGGTGATGCTTCAGAGAAAAGTGAGGAACGGTAATGTTGTTGGACGGTGCAGCTTTTGTCACGACAAAGAGGGTTTTTGGGCTATTGCAATTTTAATTTTATTTGGTAGATGCCATAGGTTAATTTGGTTAATTGCTAAAGGTAATTTATGTTGTTTATTTCTTTTGCATTAATTTAATTTTATAAAGTTTGTTGAGTTGGGTTCTATGTTGTTTCTAATTTAGTGATGCATATTAGCAATTTTAATTGTGTTAGATATTTGTGTTACAGTAATAGGCGTCTAATATTTTCTTTCACTTTAATGATTCTGTGTTTTAATTTATTCATGTGCATTCGCAATCCTTTGACAAAACCCCCCCACTGTGTCTGACCTAATTCTCGAACCACATTTGGTCCTTGAGAGACGACCTAGGGGTCACTCCCTAGCTATACTGCATTTCTTATTATGCAATCAAATTTGATTGGGCGGCGACACCCATCAGTAAGAGAGAGAATCTAGGTTGCCTCCTAGTAGCGCTTGTTTAACGTCACGAGCTTGACCCAAACCTGTTTAGCACTTGTCAGTAAGTGCAAATCCTTCCAACACCCATCAGTAGGTGTACCTTCCTGTGTTCTTCAGTAATGCCATAAAATTTAGCATCCCCCAGTAGATGCCACCCAAAAATTGTTCAAAAAGTCAAAAATTTACAAGTTCAACAAAAGCATAAAACAAATAAAAAATGTCTGAAAATACAAAAAGTACTCTCCAGCAAATCAACTCTTCTTCTTCATGTTGGGATCTTCATCGTTCCACTTGCTCAACTTTCTTCTGTCCACTCTTCGAACTGTTGTGGAATAAGGCCTTCTGATCACTACCATCCCCTCCTCCTTAAGCTTCCTATTCACAATCCATTTCCTGTTTTTAAATCGCACTGACATACCACACAGAAATAGTGTGTCCTCTAATTGGATTGATTCCTCTATGCTTGCCTTCTTTTCCTCAAGAATCTGCAAAATATTACAATTGTTATGACACTCAATACCTATGGTGTTTTCCTCTTTTGCAGCTTCTCTTCTGGCCCTTTTGTATTTGGCTATTCTTATTGCTCTCATTTTGATCTCCTCAAAGCCATAAATTAACACTTGGTCATGATCTCTTAGCTTTATTCCTCCATCATGGACACGTAAGACCATCTTAGAAGTCCTCATGAAGGGTCTTCCCAAGATTAATGGAATTCTTCCCTCATTGGCCATATCCACAACTAAAAAGTCAAGTAAAAATTCCAACTCATTAATTTGGACAATTGCATCTTCCACCATACCGATTGGCTTCTTAATAGATCCATCCGCAATCGCCAGGGTAGTGTTTGCTGGTTTTAGTTTTAGCCCTCCAATCCTTTTGAAAGCAATAAAAGGCATCAGATTAACACTTGCTCCTGAATCGATCATGGCTCTCCCTATGTCCACATCATTAATCACACAAGGAAGCGTCACAGTCCCTGAATCCTTCAATTTTGGCGGATGATCCTTCTTTCTAGGCTTATCCAACCGACTCTGATTTCCTTCATCATCAAGATCAATTACCTCTCCAAGATAATACTTGATCCTCTTGTCATACTCAGGAATTCTTGGAGATGCTCCAGGAATAACAGTTACCTAATTGAATATTTCTCTAAATGGCTCTTGGTAACTGTCTTCTTTTTTCTCTTCCTAGTTCTTTTGCTTATTCACCTCATGGTTGTGAATTCTCTCCTCATCTTCATCCTCACTGCTCCTAATCTCAATTATTTCTTCGGCCGACCTCCTTTTTCTGCTAGTCATAACAACTTTGCATTCATCTTTAGGGTTAACATCAGTATTATCCCTAAACTGATTTTTCTCTATGGTTTCTATTCTTTTTGACAGTTGCCCAATCTGTGTCTCCAATGACCTGAAGCTAGCTTGCTAACTATTTAGTTAAGACTCATAGACTTTGAAGAATTTATCAAATCGATCACTGAGGTCTCTAATTATCTTTGTCAAGCTGCTCACTTGCTGCCATAAATGTGATGGTTGTTGCTGCCGAAAGCCTCCTACCAGTCTAGAAGAATTATTCTGATTTTTCCCCACACTGGGTGGTTCTTCCAACCTTGGCTGGAACTGCCTTGGTTGAAAGTACCTTGCTTGTATTGAAACTGGGCTCCCATGTAGTTAACATCCTGCTGCAACTCCTCAGGGAAAGCACATTGACCATTGATATGGTCACCACCACATAAATTGCAAAGTTGTTGAGTCTGGGAAACATTCCTTACCCACATAAATTGCAAAGTTGCTGAGTCTGGGAATCATTTCTGGGTCAGGAGATGATTTTGAGATGCCATTGCATCATTAGCAGGGAGATGCACGAGTCCTCCTTTCTGCGTGCCACTCTCATATGTACAACCTCACTCATAGCCATGCTCTCGATCAATTCATAAGCCTCATCTTCAGTCTTGGTATTTATGCTNCCTCCAACTGAAGCATCTAACATCATTTTAGACTGAGTATGAAGGCCTCCAAGGAAGGCAAGTAGATATGAAGTTTTATCAAGTCGATGGACAAGAGTCTTTCTTAACAAGCCTTTAAATTTGTCCCACGCTTGACCCAGAGTTTCCTCCATTCCCTGTTTGAATGAAGAGATCTCCAACTTCCCTTGATTAATCCTTGTTGGCGGGAAGAATTTGTTCACAAATTTTGTTGCCAACGTATCCTAGTTTTTGAATGTGCCTTCCTTGAACGAATGCAACCACGCTTTGGCGTTTCCTCCAAGAGAGAAAGGAAACAGACCGAGTCTAACCCTGTCGTCAGAGACTCCATTTATCTTCACGGTGTTGCAAATCTCGCTGAAAGTGGTTAAATGATCATATGGATTTTCATTTAACATTCCGTGAAACTGATTACTCTAAACAAGCTGAATAAGAGCAGGGTTTATAACGATATTGGTTGCATTGTCTGCAGGCAAAGCTATGCTGTTGAAGTTCATAGGACCCAGGATGTTGGATGCGTCCCCAAGTATACGCCTAGGAGGAGGTTGGTCCGCCATCTCCTCAATATTCTATGCAGAGGTCTCAAATGAAGAGTGCAAAAGTTCTTCAGGAGAAGGAAATTTTTCTCTTGTAGGGCGTCTAACTTTCCTCCTTCTCCTGTCTGAGAGTCCTTCCAAGAGAGGTTGCTGGTCTTTTCTGCTTCTAGTGTGTATTGTTTCCTGCATACACAAGAAACACACCCTAAAAGCACTTTTACAGAAAATAAAACAAAACAGAATAAAAACAAATAATTAAAAACAAGTCAAATGTCAATCAATTCACACTACTAAAAATAACCTCGAGTCCCCGGCAACGGTGCCAAAATCTTGTTGACTCACTGGCTAGTGTACTAGATCGTGCAAGTAATATAATCGGTAATACCCAATATCGTTCTTCCCAAGAGACTCGAAAGGCTCGTTCGTGTGAATCAAAATCGTAAGACTTGTAGAAAAAGATTAATTGTTATGGAAGCAAAGACAGAAAATAAACATGCAATGTATTTGATTCAATTGACGAAAAAGACTATGGATGAATGGAGTTGTTGGGGGTTTACAATTTAATCTTATCCGCTCTACTCCTCTTGTTTAATGTGCTTGATTATCTAATTGTTATGAAAACTTTCTTGGCCTACCCTTAACCCGATCCCTCGGCGAAAATAGCCTATTACTAATTACCGACTTGTTATCCCTAGCCTCCCCTAGCAATTAATAATGCATTAAGAANANAAGCAAAAACAATTGATCGTCCTACCCCCTATCCCTAGGTTGGTATTGCTTAATCAAGGAATTTCTCATCAGTTCATGACAGTACTGTACGTTCCCGTATCAATAGAGACAAACAACAGTTATCGAATGAGTTAAANGATAAAAGCATTAAGTGCAGATGAGAACCCAACAATTGATAATAAAAGCATATGAAGATTAAAAGCAAGCGTTGTAACAGATGAATTAATCTAACAATTAATGAAAAACATATATCATTAAGAATCAATCAAATACATGAGATTTCATAAGGTTACATTATCCCCCAACAACAAATAGGGATTATTTCACCATAGACATGGTGAAACTAGATGAATAATGGAGAAGAATAAGATAGAAAAAACCTAAAAATTGGGAATGGAAGCGAAAGAGTGTGCAACTGCGCTTCTTCTGCCATAGATACAAAACCTAGGACGTCTAGGTCCTTTAAATAGAGTGAAATCAAAACAGAAACAAGGTTCGGCCCATGTCGCTGGCGCTCAAGCACCCTAACTGGGGTGCCCGGGCGTCGAACGGTACTTTTTGGCGCTTAAGCACCCAAGCGGTGTGCGGTGCACGCTCAAGCCCCCCTGAGGAGCACCCAAGCCTGCGGATTTTTTCAGCACTGTGTTTTTTACTCTTTTTCTGTAGTTCTGCTCGCTCCTTTAGTTCTGAATCCTTGATACTTTGACTCCTCTTCCAAATCACTTCATTAACCTACTAAAACAAGGGAATTTAGTAATAAAATCATTAAGTTCAACCCCAATTCTCTTATTCACACAACTTAACAGAAATTCATGATTTCAAGCAAGTTTCTAAGCAGAAAATGGTGCATTTAGTATCAAAATTACGTCACAGATAACAGTATTTTCAACCGTTATCAATAAGTTACTTGCACAACAACAGAAATGTTTAATTGTGTTTACATGCTTGTTTGTACTTGAACTATTTGTTTTGCATACTCACAGTGGTTATACATGAGTTTATATCTGTGGTATACATATTCATCATTTTGAATGATAAAACTCTTTCACAATGCATATCTGTATGAATTATTCGATTATAGTGTTTATGTAATCAGCTAGATTCATCATATATCAACAAATGCTTAACTATGACAAACTGCAAGTTTTGACCGATTACATTATATGTATAATTGATTAAAACTTGTGTATTTTCTTATACTTGTTTGATGAGTGCACTGATGTGTTTTCAAATGGAACAAGTTTTCAAATTTGCTTAAGTGTTATACTTAACCGATTAAACGGTTTTCTTAATCGGTTAAATCCTATGCACACTGAAAATTGTTTTCTTCTTAAGTTTTAACTACCATAATGGTCATATTTTGAATTGTTTTGACTTACATTAATTGTGCAATTGATTACATTAAATGTGTAATCTGTTAAATATGTTTTAATGTAATTCTGGTATAGCAATATTAATTGCTTAACCGATTACATTAACATTGTAATCGATTAAGATGCATCAGACTTGAGAAAACTATATATTGATGCATAACGCTCTACAAAAAGAATTTTTGATCTTTAATCTTTAATAATCTAACAAAGTAAGTTGAGATAAGATTTTGTAGGGGTGTTCATTCTTCAACAATCAAGAAGCGTTTGTTTTGGAAGATACAAAGGATTCTTGAAGGAGTTGTTGTGAGCTTTAATTGGCTGATCATCATCCACACTCTTAGGTGTTCTGAACCAAATCAATGTTGATTTTGCAATCTGTGGATTGTGGTTTCCTATTGTCGGTGGCCAAGAAGAGAACGTGAGGTTCTGGTTTCTTTGAGAGGGGTCTCAAAGGGTTTTTGCAGAAAGAGAATTGTTCTTTTTGTGTTGTTGTCTTTCTATATTAGATTTGATGTTGGAAAGGAGATTGCATTGAGAGAGGGTGATGGCAACCCCTTTAGGGACTTCCCATCAAAAGAAGTACCAACTTAAACTAAGACTAAAGAAAGGGAAGTTGAATAAAGACTTCTAAAGCTCTTTCTTTATCTAAGTCTTAGATGGTTTCTCTTCAACTAAATGTATTTGTAGTGTTTTGTAGGTCACCAATAAAGGTTGGAAATCATGCTATGCATCCTAGGAAGGTTAGCCAAGCAAAGGAGGATAAATTTAAAAAGCATAGAAGAATGCTTACTACTGGCGCTCAGCGCACACGTTGTACCGCTCAGCGGTAGTGAAACAATTTCCCCTCTCTTTGAGCATGTTTTCAATGATTCACACATAAAACACACGGTTAACCATGAAGCGTCTTCTGCACACTTTTCTTAGAGCTTCATGCACGTTGTTAATATCTTCAGTAGCTTGCTAGGCACGCTTCTCTTCATCTATAAAAGAGAAGCCAAATCCTTTATAAAAACTAACTTGAGTTTAGTAATGAAATGCTGTTGAAATTCCCAACCATTCTCTTGAGTTCAAGACCTTGAGCCTCTTTAGCTTGCTCTTAGGAAAGCTTTTTGAGTTAGAGCTTCACTCCACACCACATCCAAACACAGCCACACATTATCACAAACACCTTGCAAGCATCAGCCTCCTTCAACCAGTGAACCATTACGCTGCCACTTCTGAATCAAGGACCTACTCCATTCTTGAAGGTGGAGGTCGCTTCCATCAGAGGGTCTCTGTAGTTCTTGTTGTATAACTCAATATATATAGTGAAGTGTCTTTTAATCTCAGATTAATTGAAAGGGACTGAATGTAGGCATTGAGGCCGAACCAATATAAAAATCTTGGTGTTTGTCTTTCTATCCCTTATCTCTTTTATTGCATTACAATCTTTATTTGCTTGTGTTCCAAGAAAGGGTTAAAGATTTTCTAAAGGTTTAGAAAAGAACAATTTTTTAATAAATACCAATTCACCCCCCCTCTTGGTTGGGAAATAAGGCCTATCTTTTTCTAAAATTGGCAAGAGAGTTGGGTTTTTGAAAGTTACTCGAAAAGTAATCGATTTTATTTTCTGCGTAATTGATTTTTTTTTATCCAGATGGCCAATATCTCTATGATCATGAGTAAGAGTGAATGTAACGAAGAATACTTGAATGCAACCTGTAAAGATATGTGTAGTCCTATCATTAACAATTCTTATGAGTTCTTTAAGACAAGAGTACCTCTTAAATCAACTCAAGGAGAAGAAATAAGCAACAAACTCTAAAATCAGAGGGAAAATAATCAAACCTGATGGCAAAAAAATTCACAAACTTTCTCATGAATATAAGGAAAAATGATAACAACCCCAAGGATGTTCGGGAGTTGTGTAAAGATCAACATCTATAGCGAACAAACCTAAGCATGATGGTCAAATCAAATGTTGCTGAAACGTGTGCGGAGCAAGGAGAAAAGCAAGTTATGTGGTATCTGAAGAGTGGATGCTCTAGACACATGACAGGTGATCCAACCAAATTCATTAGTCTATCTTATAAGACAAGTGGTTGTAACACCCCAATTTTTGGAATGTCATGGTGGAAATTTTTTTTCAAAACTTTTCTTATAAAACATTTATTTTGAACAATCAAACTTTATTTGATTAAAATATGGAAATAGAAACGTATTCATTAATATTGTCTGTTCAAAACAAAAATCTGAAATAATTCCTTTTACAATAAATATACCAATTCTGAAAACTTTTAAATAGAATAAATCATCATCCCTGAACTATAAGACCCCAACTCTCACGTCAGCTACTTCAATCTAGTTTTATCTGCAATGTCATCTACTCTCGTACAAGTACGATCATCGTAGGTGAAAACCACAACCACAACTTTCAGGGCGAGCAACTAGAAATATCATAACATACAATATACAACAATCATATTAACTACAAAGTATATAACCATACAACATATTCCATCTCAACATTAATATCACAGTCAATCCATTCATGATCCAATGTCGTTTCCTTCTATTGTGTCGTCATAACCTGTTATCACTAATAGGAACCTGTTCCCACAGGGCAATTCGAGTCGTCTTCCATCGCAACTTTCGACCTATCTCACTGACTTCTCAAGGACTAACGGGTAAAAATATTGGCATTATGTGCACCAGTACACTATACTCTACACGAGCCGAAACCTTTTTGGGCGAGACATCCACCTCTCCGCTCAAAGGGAAGTGACACTCGAATCACTATCTCTTAAATGAGAGTCCAATGCATCACATTATTATCGTAATGCAGTACAAAAAGCTGACAAATGATCGATGACAGTACAAGAAAATAACATAGTTTCATGTTAACATCACAAATCCATACATATTCTCATTAACATGCATTGCTCACCAATCATAAGATTTATAATGCCTTTTTCATTACATTTCATGAATAGTCTCAATACTATACATTAACTCACCAATCACAAATCACATATCGCAACCTCAATGCATAATTTCATTTCATACTTAACCTCGATGATATATATATATATATATATTCGCAACACCTAACAATAATCAAACGTGCATAAAGTTTAACATTATAGCATATTACCTTCACTATCATCATATAAATTGATTTCAACGACCCTTCCGAAGTCTATCTTTACTCAAACAATCCTTATTTCAAATAAAACTTTTAAACAAGAATACAATAACTATTTTTCGTCAACAAAATACATAAAAGGTCACCAACGGTCCAACCCCTCGTGTTCCACTAAATTAAAATGAATAAAGACCCAAAAACCAACACTAAAGATTGCATCAATCCACACAGGACTATACCAAGGATAAAAGAGGTCCACGAAGTGGGACCCACGCCATGCATATATTTCTAGGTAAAGAAACCCTCAATTACAATTATCACTTCTCTCTCACATTATCATACATAATTCACCTAAATTAGTATTCTCTTTCTCTAATATCTTTTCATTTTACAAAGTAAAACAACCCTCTAAGCAACCACAAAATGTTATCTTAATAGTATAATACTACTCTTCTTTTATGATCTAGACGTGAAGCATAAAAATAACCACCACAAAGACATTCTCCATTCAAAAACAAGCCCCAAAGGTACTATACTCATTCACAGCCAACACTCTTCCTCTCATGCAAAGTAGGTTAACAATAACAACATCAAACAATATGCTACAAAACATAACAACCCAAAAACCCTTATACACATATGATAACTTCTTGGTCACTCCCCTTACCTTGGTTTATCAGAGATTCACAAGGGTTCTATAGATTCCTAGCAAGCTTCCAGCCCACTCTCTCTCCAAAGTTGGTCTCCAAGCCCTCCACCATCTTGATCCTCACAGTGTTCTCCATCCTCAGTTACTATGCTCGTGGTGTGAAATGAGCATGACCCTATCTGTTTCACTCTTAACACTCTCCAAATTTTGAAGACGAAAAACTAGGGTTAACGCCTACTCTTTCCCGACTGCAGCGTAGCTCTAAGAAAATCCCCCAACAGATTTTTGAAACCCCCGATATATCCCTAACGCCACCTATTTTAACCTTATAACACAACCTGTCAAGACCTAAAAATAAGCTTAGGGCCATTAGGCCTTATGAATTAGGGGCAACCAGGCCCATCAGTTTAGGGTGCCTCAGCCTTAGAGGGAGGCCTTTCTTTTTTTCAAAGTCAGATTCTTCATTTGCTAATTTTCCACACTCTCTCTCTAAAAACCCTTTTCTCTAAACATTGCTCTACCTTCTCTCTAAGATACCACTCTGTTGAACCGTTCAATCTTTGATTTGAAGGTATCTAAACGCTCCTGACTTCGAGGGCTTCATTCTGAACTAATTACTTTCTCTGTCTCCTCTCGGTAAGTGGTTTTCCTGTTCCCTCCGCTATTTTTGAAACCTAGGACTTGAGGTTTTACTGATTTCATGCAGTTAGAACCTTCCTCTTCTGATTTCTATTATATTCTAGCTCTAAGAGCTGTTTTCCATCGCCATTTTGGTGAGTTGTAGGGCGCTGTTGTGCTCCACTGTAAGGGTACTGTCTTAGGACACTCTTAGCAAGTGGTACTGTCAAGCTTTCCAGGTAAGGGAAGCTGATTATATATTTAAATGGTTTGTTTGATACGTGTGTAGGTTAATTTCTAAAACAGTATGTTTTTTCGTCTTAAATGTCATATTTTATGCTTGAGTGATATGTGTTATGATACTGTAATTGTACATGTAAATTATGGGAATGAGTAAATGTGTAAGGGGAGCAATTTGAATAAATTATAGTGTTACTGTTAGTTATTGATTTGTGCCTCCATATTACCAATCGGTATTTGGCGTTTTGATATAGTGAAGTTTGAGAAAAAAAATGTTATACGTTATTGGGTTAGGTGTAACCATCTTCCTTGGTCTTATTCTCTTTGACAATTTTGTATGCATGTGACGGGTTGTAGATGTTTTTCTTGGAGTTTAATTGGATGTATAAAATAAAAAACGTGTTCTCATTTAGGATTCGATGGGTGAATGAGTGTAGTAGGGTAAAAAGAGGACTTGGTATGTTTTGCGTGGTGATTGGTGAAAAAAGGAATGAGTGAGGAAAGAAGAAAGGTTTGCCGAGAGATGAAAGGAGGTAGTGCGATAGTTTGGGAGGCATTTAGGTTGAAATAGATAGAGAATAAATCGGAAAGAAGAAAGTTTAGAAAGTAGGAGATGAGGTGTGAGTTTTTGGGTTCTATGTTCAAATTTAAATCGTTAGTGAGAGAGAGTTTGTTTTAAAGTGATGTGTTTGATAACGGTTGAAAAACATTTATTTTCATATGTCATTTTAGACCAAATTACACCATTTAAGACTTAGAATAAGCTTAGAATCAAGTAAAACCCAATAAATGAGTCAGTCGAGAGTCAAAATCTGTTTTTAGCGATATTATGCTTGTTTTGCATTGTTTGAAACTATTTTGATGAAAGTGAAGATGGGGATCGAAGATGGAGGTCTTAGACTCAAGATAGAGGAAGAAAACTGAAGAAAAGAAGAGTCTAGGAACCGCCCGATGGCAAAATTCATCGCTGGGCGGTCCAGTGCGAGGAGGAGGCACCTGGCGTGGACGCTGGGCGAATTTGCGATTAGAGGCAAACTGCCGGGCGGTGGCCCCCTGCCGCCGAGCGATGGCGTGATTAGGGGCAAACTGCAGGGCGACATAAGTGTGCCGTCGGGCAGTTGTCCGCTGGGCCTGGGCCTGTTTTATGTGACGCTCCTCAGCTATAAATAGCCCTGTTACGATTTCATTCTCATTCTTTTGACATAAGAGGACGACCAGACCAATTTTCACTCCTTGGAGAAGATCTCTTGGATTCTTAGGCTCCTTTTCATCTTATCTAGGGTTTGCTCTTCCATTCTTCCATTATTTTCATCTAGGTTCACCATGACAATGGTGAACTAAACCCTTTTGTTGTTGGGGGAAACAATGTAATCTTTTGAAACTCTCTTTTATTGAAACTCTTGTTTATTTATATGATTCTTCATATGCTTTGATTATCAATTGTTGGGTTCTCATCTGCGCTTAATGCTTTTATCGTTTAACTCATTCGATAACTGTTGTTTGTCTTTATTGATACGGGAACGTACAGTACTGTCATGAACTGGTGAGAAATTCCTTGATTAATGAAATACCACCTAGGGATCAAGAGGTAGGACGATCAATTGTTTTTGCTTCTGTTCGGTAATGCATTGCTAATTGCTAGGGGAGGCTAGGGATAGCACTCCAGTAATTAGTAATAGGCTCTTTTCGCCGAGGGATCGGGCTAAGGGTAGGCCAAGAAAGTTTTCATAACAATTAGATAATCAAGCACATTAAACAAGAGGAATAGATAAGAGGGAGCGGATAAGATGAAATTGTCAACCCCCAACAACTTCATTCATCCATAGTCTTTTTCGTCAATTGAATCAACCACATTGCATGTTTATTTTCTGTCTTTGCATCCACAACAATTAATCTTTTCTACAAGTCTTACGATTTTAATTCACACGAACGATAAGCCTTTCGAGTCTCTTGGGAAGAACGATATCGGGCTTTACCGATTATATTACTTGAACGATCTGGTACACTTGCCAGTGAGTCAAAGGTGTTATAGGAAGGATAAAAGATATATGCAGAGGTTGGATTCCGGGTACGTAGGAGGAGATTTGGACGTGTTGGGGTAGCCGGAAGGGTCAAATGCAGGGGGAGCATGACAGGAGTTCGAACACGCAACAGATGCTGGTTCTTGCTTGTGAAGATTACACCGCTGTGGTGGGGAAGAGATCTAAGCAATGAAGTGGATGCACTAAGAGGACTTGCATGGGTGCTTATGTCTTTGTTTTGCAACGGAGAGAGGAAATATAATGGGGTTGTGAAGTTGGAAAGGAAAGATGAATAAAATAATAATAAGAAAAAAAAAGAGTTGTGTTTTGCATATAAAGTGTACGTGGGTGGTGTCTTTCACGTAAAACAATAAATGGAGGAAAGAAAACTGATTTAGTTGTTGGGTTCCGTTATTTTGACACCCAATTTTTGACACACATTTGACACTGTCAGGTGTCAACGTCCAATTGGGTAGTTTGTATTGTTTTTTTTTTTTTTTTTTTAAATTTTGGTCTGCAAAATGAAAAGGGTTTCAGACAATTTGGGTTCTAATTCTACCCTTGGCCTGTTTCATTAGTTTTGTGTGACAAATTTTGTTCTCTCTCACATTTTCTCCTCTGCCTTCGTCCTCTTCCTTGCCATCCACAGTTCTACCGGCGTTTTCGTGCTCTCCAGTGCCTTCTTGTTGCATATCCCGTTGGACCAAGGTAAATGGCAAGTTCCGGAATGCCTTCTCCCGTTGTAGGTTTTTGTATTGGGTTTTAGGTTTGGGTATTGGGGTTCTTGTCCTTTCTTGCACACATTATGGGTTTTTGTTATTTGTTTTGGTGTTTTCATTTGAGTTATTTTCTTTTGGGCAGTCGACCGTGCGTCATTCATTTTCAACTATGTATGTTTGCACTCTCAACGAACGGTTGACAGAGGAGCAACGGGAACTCATTTCGAAGACTCCATTTGCTTGGTTTAAGAAGATGCAATGTCGCCAAATGCATCGGGTGTAATGTCCAACAACCAATCACAACTGAAGACTTATGTTAGGATTGGTTCAAGAAGGCGTTTTAAGAGTCAAGCACTTAGGACACCATACACCGGAAATGTAGTAGTTAGAAAGAAAAATGACTAATTATTGTATTAGACTTGAGTGTTAGGACAAGAAAAAGATGTTGTAATTAAACCTATTTGGTTCAATATATAGAACATCCATGTTTGGTTCAATACATTTATGTAATTGGAAATAAAATGTGTCTTTTATTGAAGTGCTTTATAATTTGATTTCCAAGTGATAATGTTTGTGGAAAAAAATGAATTAATGGTTGTGATTTGATGAATTTAATTGAATTAGTGAAGATAATGGTGGTAAAGTGTGCAATGTAATCGTTTACAATGGCCTTGTAAACGAGTGCTACTCAGGTTATGGACAACTTGTTTAACACCTAAAATCACCCGTGGTCCCCCACATTACCACAAGTAGTTCCTTCAGTACAACAGGATGTCCAAAACAGGAATATGGCTCACGTAATCAATTTCAAGCCTCTTGTAAACGACTACAAGAGTGTTTTATGTGGCAGATTTCATTGAACTTCACCAAGGTTCGTGTCATCACCCTGGGTGGACCCCTCCTACATCATGGGGTTTCCCAAGCATCATATCCAACCCTAGACTCACACTTATACCAAAAACAAGTCAAGTTTTCTTAAAAAACACCCAAAATCACCCGTGGTCCCCAACGTTACCACATGTGGTTCCTTCAGTACAACAGGATGTCCAAAACGGGAATATAGCTCGCGTAATCGATTACAAGCGTATTGTAATTGATTACAACAATGTTTTATGTGGCAGATTTCACTAAACTTCACCAAGGTTCGTGTCATCACCCTAGGATGACCCCTCCTACATCATGGGGTTTCCCAAGCATCACATCCAACCCTAGACTCACACTTATACCAAAAACAAGTCAAGTTGTCTTAAAAAACACCCAAAATCACCCGTGGTCCCCCACGTTACCACAAGTGGTTCCTTCAGTACAACAGGATGTCTAAAACGGGAATATGGCTCGCGTAATCGATTACAAGCCTCTTGTAAACGATTACAAGATTGTTTTATGTGGCAGATTTCACTGAACTTCACCAAGGTTAATGTCATCACCCTGGGTGGACCCCTTTTACATCATGGGGTTTCTCAAGCATCACATCCAACTCTACACTCACACTTATACCAAAAACCAGTCAAGTTGTCTTCAAAAACACCCAAAATCCCTTGTGGTCCCCCACGTTACCATAGGTGGTTCCTTCAGTGCAACAGGATGTCCAAAACAGAAAAAAGGCTCGCGTAAACGATTACCAACCTCTTGTAAACTATTACAAGGGTCTTTTTTGCTGCACAGATTGCAGTACTTGGCCTTAATTGCTATGGAACTTTCATACATTGAACATAACAAAAAGTTGGACATCAATCATCAATCAACAATCATTTCTACATTGCACATAAGCAATCTTGAAATCAATCATCTTATTGCAATAACAATTTGTACAATGTCTTCAAAAATATAAAACAATCTTATTCCAATAAGAAGTTGTACAATGTCTTCATATATATAAAACGAAAAGTACACTGACTTCATATAAAAAGTACACTGTCATGACAACTATCCTATCAAAACAAACTAAACTACACTACATTTTTACACTGGACAACTATTATACAACAATCCATAGACCTCTAGCGCATCCAGTAGTCTTATGTTCTCGTCGTCCAGGATCCATTCACGTACATATCGCTTTCTGATTGCAAGCAATTCCTCCTGAAATGAAAATATTGTACTTGTCATATCAACCAAATCATCAANAAATAATGAAAATATTGTACTTNTCATATTCTCCCAATCAAAAAATAATGAAAAGATTGTTATTAGTAACCAAAAAAATGCAACTAAATAAAAGACCAAAACTTTAACTTACCTTTGGGATTCCGAAAGCCATTGCATCTGCACAAAAAATGAAAACACGAAAGAGACCAAAAAATTAATGGTGGCTTAGGGTTCACAAAACACAAAATGAATAAATAACGCCAAAGAGAACAATGCGAGAAGGGGACGAAATGATACCGAAAGAGAACCCACACAATGCGAGAAAGGGACGAAATGACAAAACACACACACAACGCCAAAGCCACCCAAGAAGGGGATAGAGGAAATAGAGCTTACCTTGCAAAAGATAGCTTATTTTGGATTGAGATGAGACGAACGGTGCAACAGAGAAACCAAAGGATTGGAGAGATGAAGCAATCGGTAATGGAAAGAGTGATGGGAGACAAGAAGCTTCAGAAACAAAGTGAAAGAGAAGAAAAAGGAACCGCCAAACGGAATTTCATATCCTCAGAATTCCTATTCTACCCTCGTCAGTTTTTAAAAAACCGATTTCCATTTAAAAGAAAAAAGCCAATAGAAATTTGACACCTAACCGGTGTCAAATTTGTGTCAAATAAGGGTGTTAAAGAAACATTTTCATTAGTTGTTGGCCTATAATTTTTTTAGCATTGGAAAAAGAACCGGATGGGTCCCACTTCTTAATTCTTAGAAAGGATTTGATTTTAGGATAGGTATGTTTAACCTTCCAGAGGCTGGAATTGTTTATTCCTTTATTCTTGGTTTGATTTCTTGGAAAGAAGTAGGTAGGTTTTATGGAAGGGTACATATTTTTTAGTTTAAAAGGAAATAAAACAAAATGAATGAAAAGGTAAGTTGGATTCTCATTCTTATTATAAAATGAAAAGATATTAAGGATTTACATTGTAGTAGAAAAGTTTATCATAATAATATATTATATTTTATGTATATTAGGATAATGTTTCACATCTTTAATTTCATGGAATGAAAATTAAAATACATGTGCAGAGGCAGTAGGCGCGAGAAATCTCGGATGTAGCAATATTATACTATATTATACGCCTTATTTAATCTATTCTTATGTTTTATTAATTTATTTTTGTTTTGTAAGGTGATATTTTTTATGATGTCTGTTCACGCGAATTTAAAATTGTTATTATCTTGTTAAATTATATACTTTTTATTAATATGTGATTTGTGATTGTTGAGTAATGTATATTGTTGAGATTATATATATGTTGATTGGGGTAAAAAGTATATGATTACAAAGTGATAAAAGTACTATCCAGGTAGTAAACAAAGTTCTATTTGTGTAAAATCTCTCGGTGACATTCTTCATGTTTTAGAATGAAAGTAGAAAGCTCAGTATTGAGGGTCATCCTGAAACTCCAATGGTCAATCATGCTCACCTAGAGAGATTGAACCATGTTGTGAGGAGTAGCAGGAGGTCTTAGTCTTGGGGGCTTCCAGTATGCCTCAAGACATGGAACAGACTAACCTCGTGAGTGTGGCAGGGTGGGGAACTCAAGCTTCATAAGTCACCATGGGTGCATGACCCGCCATAGCTCGACTCTCATTCTAAAGTCCGGACAAGTCAAGTCTAGTATTTAATCTGTTTGATTTGAGATTACCTCTTGTATATTCTATGCTTGACATGATGCATGCTTTTTATATAATTAGCTCACCCTTGCTTGCTTGTTGTGTTGTGCCATGTTGTGTGTGCTTTCCTATTGCAATGATCATCCACTTGGATGTGAATAGAGGAAGGAGAGGTTTCCCTAGAGCATGTCTTGGAAGGAAATGAAGATGTTGCTGCCTAAATTCTCTAGAACTATCTTAGTTCTTTTACTCTCCTTTGAAATACATTCCACTCAAGTTATTTTGGGATACACTCTAACACTTTAAGTTTCAAATTTTTAACTATTTCAAGAATGATTGTACTTCTAATGTTTCAAGTACATCTCTAACTCTTTTCCTTTATTATAATGGAGGACGTCTAAATTATATATGAGTGTCATATATTATTAGGATGTCACATAACCTCCCTATATCTCCTCCCTATATCTCCTAAAGTTAATATTCCATCCTTATTTGAAAAAGCAACGAAAAATAAAAACTACAAGCGAAAACTGATTCTGTGCTTCGTGCAAGTTTTATTTTCTTTCTCTATACCCTCAAGGCAAAGCCATGCAACAAAATAATTTAAAACACACCCTTCTCTCTCCTCTAAAATCATATTGAGATAATTATAATATTATGTCTTTCTCTCTCCTCATTAAAACCAACAACAATCCAAAATATAAAAAAAATCTTCCCAACAGATTCTCTCTCCCCAAATATAATTTAAATCTTCTATATAACATATAAAAAATATATATATAAATACCAAGATTATGCTACGCAGTAGAAAGAAAAACAATCCAAGCTCAAATATATATATATATATATATATATATATATATATATATATATATATATATATATATATATATATATATAAAACAATGCCTGCCCACCTCTTTTAAAATTCTAAAACATTATAATGTAACAAAATGCTACACGTACACCCTCTGCACCGAAATTAAAGAAGGAAAAGACTCTTTCTCCCTCCTGGAACAATATTAGTAATTTATGCAAAATATTTAGATTCTCTCCTACCAAGAATATCAACGAATAACAACAAAGCTATCTAATATCTCTTAAATAAAAGAAAACGTTTTCCAATGCCATAATAACGAAAAACAAAATTGAATAAAGAGACTCTCACAATGCAAGCATGAGGCCTCTTTCTTATGAAATGAAAGCCAACGCGGCTCCACCAAAAATAACCAGTGTTTTCAAAGAAAAAAATAAAGTAAACGCCATAAGGCATTAAAGGATGCAGTGGACTCGATTAGGGTATATGAGAATTGCAGGCACACACATTAAGCATTAAGACAATGTTATCACACCGATTATTTAGTGCAAAGATTAATATTTAAATACTTCTTCAACTTATTTTGAAACATAAAATAAAAATAATTATAAATTAATTTCTATAAACTTCTAAACACTTTTCTCCATCCACTTCCACACCATTAGTCTATCTTATTAGATAAATGATCATGTCACATATGAAGACAACAATAAGGATAAAATTATTGGTATTGGTAAAATTCAAACACCATCCTTATATGTGATTGAAAATATTTTGCTTGTAGATGGCTTGAAACATAATCTTCTATAAGTCAAGTTTGTGATAAAGGGTTAAAAGTTACCTTCGAACCTGACCATTGTTTTATATCTATATGATTTATTTTAGGAAAACATCTTTTAAATATGTTATCTGCCTATTGTCTAAAGATGATGATGTTTGGTTATGGTATAAGAGACTTGCTCACATTCATATGGCTTTATTAAATAAACTAGTCTTTAGGAATCTTGTAATTGGTCTAGAAAATATAAAGTATGTTTCTGACAGGCTTTGTGATGCTTGTCAAAAGGGAAAGCAAACAAGATCATCTTTTAAAACTAAGAGAGAAATGTCTACTTCTAGACCTCTTGAGTTGCTTCATATATGGATTTGTTTGGTCCCTCAAGAATCAAAAGCCTAGGTGGAAATCTTAATGGTTTGGTAATTGTTGATGACTTTTCTAGATATACCTAGACTTTTTCTCTTGCTATATATCAAAAGTGATACTTTCAGGTTATTCAAGAACTTTGCATTCATTATTTAAAATGAAAAAGACCTCAAGGTCAAGTCAATCAGAAGTAATCGCAGCAGGGAATTCTAGAATGAGAATTTTGACAACTACTGTGTTGAAATGGGAATATCTCATAACTTCTCTGGTCCTAGAACTCTCCGACAAAATAGCGTTGTTGAGAGAAAGAACAGAGTCTTGGAGGAGCTTGCATGGACCATGCTAAATGAGAGGGATATGCCAAAATATTTCTGGGCAGATATAGTCAGTATAACCTGTTACGTGCTCAATAGAACAATAATTAGACCCATATTGAAGCTTACACCTTATGAGCTGTTTAAAGGGAGAAAACCGAACATCACACGTTTGATAATCTTTGGCAGCAAATGCTTTGTGTCAATAATGGTAAAGATAGTCTTGGTAAATTTGATTCAAAAGCTGATGAAGCTATTTTCATTGGTTAATCCCTTTCTAGCAAAGCCTATAGAGTATATAATAAGAGAACCTTATGTGTTGAAGAGTTTGTACATGTTTCTTTTGATAAACATGTTGATCATGCTTCTAATAAAATGAATTCCAGAAATTGTATAGATGTAGGTGATTCTTCAGGAGAAGAACAGGAAAGTGAAGAGATTCAAGAGAATCAAAGTCCATAGGTCACTAAAAATTCTCCCAGAGTTAAGCCTGTAAAGGAAAGGAAGACTCCTAGAAACATGTCCACAAGCAATATTATTGGTGACATCTCTAGAGGTGAATCTACTAGAAGACAACTCAACCAATTCTGTATGAATGTAGCTTTTGTGTCATAAATTTAGCCGAAGAACATAAATGATGCATTGTCAAATGAGAAATGGTTCATGGCCATGCAAAATGAGGTGAATCAATTCAAGAGAAACAATGTATGGGAACTCGTTCTAAGGGAAACGACTCAACAAGTCATTGGAACTAAATGGGTATTTCGTAACAAGATGGATGACTCTAGAGAAATTATCAAGAACAAAACTAGATTAGTTGCTAAAGTGATAACGGTTTAAAACACCATTATTTGTGATGTAATTTTGATACTAAAAGCACCCTTTTTCACTCAGAAACTTGATTGGTCTCATGCTTTTGCTTTAGTTTTGTGAATAAGAGAGTTGAGGTTCTACTTGATGATTGATCACTAAGTTCCCTTGATTTTGTAAGCTATTGGAATTATTTGAGGAAGAATTAAAGTACCAAACAGTTGCAGTACTGAAAAGTCAAAGTTGAATGCAAAGAGGTCAATCAGTCAACCGAAAAAGTCAACCAATCAACCAGAGCGCCAAAATTTGCACTGTACGACGCCCGGGCGGTCCCTAGGGACACCTGGGTGCTAGAAAATCGACGTCCACCGCCCGGGCTGATGAAGGTTGAAAAACAATTATTTTCATATGTCAATTTGGACCAAATTACACTCTTTACTACTCGAAATGAGCTTAGAATCAAGCAAAACTCAATAAATGAGTCTGGAGAGAGTCAAAAGTTGTTTTTAGCGATTTTATGCTTGTTTTGCATTATTTTGTAGCTAATTTGAGAAAAGTAAAGAATGGAGTTAAAGATACAGGTCGTTGACTCAAGAAAAGAGCAGAAAAATGAACATTTGAAGAGTCAACACACCGCCAGGCGGCACACTTAAACCGCCGAGCGATCCAAGGCGAGGAGCAGGCACGTGGCGTTGGCGCTGGACGGATTTGCGATTTGAGGGAAACCGCCGGGCAGTAGACCCCTACCGCCGGGCGGTAGACCCCTACCGCCGGGCGGTAGACCCCTACCGCCGGGCGGTAGTGCGATTTGTGGCAAACCGCTGGGCGGCACACTTAAACCGCGCGGAGGTGGCTCGTTGGACTTGGGCCTGTTTTCTAATGCCCTCCTCACCTATATATACCCCTATTGCAAGTTCAGAAGCATTCTTTTGATAGGGGAGAACGACCAAACCTAATTTCGCTCTCTAGAGAGGATCTCTTGGATGCTTAGGCTCCTTTTCATCTTTTATAGGGTTTGCTTTTCCATTCTTCTTCCATTTTTCATCTAGTTTCACCATGTCTATGGTGAACTAAACCCAATTGTTGTTGGTGGAAACAATGTAATCTTTTGATGCTCTCTTTTATTGAAACTCTTGATTATTTATATGGTCTCCATTTGTGTTGATTGATTATTGTTGGGTTATCATCCGTGCTTAATGCCTTTATCGTTTAACTCATTGGGTAACTGATGTTTGTCTTTATTGATATGGGGACGTACAGTAATGTCATGAACTGGTGAGTAATTTCTTGATTTTGCAATACCACCTAGGGATAGGTGTAGGACGATCAATTGCGCTAACTTCTGTTTATAATGCGGTATTAATTACTAGGGGAGGCTAGGGATAGCAAGCCAGTAGTTAATATTAGGCCCTTTTCGCCGAGGGATCGGGTTAAGGGGAGGCTAAGAAAGTCGCATAACAATTGAATCAATCAAACTAATATTCAAAGGTAGTATGTAAGAGAGAGCGGAATAGATGAAATTGTAAACCCCCAAGAACATCCATTCATCCATTGTTTTTGTTTGTCAATTGAATCAACTTTATTTCGCATGTTAATATTTTTGTTCTCAAATCCAACTTATTAATTTTTATTTTTCAAGTCTTATTATTTTAATTCACGCGAACGAGAAAGCCATACGAGTCTCTTGGGAAAACGATACTTGGTCTTACCATTTATATTACTTGTACGATTTGGTACGCTTCCCAATTTGTCAACAAGTTTTTGGCGCCGTTGTCGGGGACTCGAGGTTTATTTTTCTAGTAGTGTGAATTGATTGAATTTGACTTGGTTGTAATTATTTTTTGTTTTACTTTTCTTTTATTGCGTTTTGTTTTATTTTCTATAAAAGTGCTTTTAGGGTGTGTGATGGTTGTCGCGGCCCATACAAATTTGATTGCAATTAGGAATGCAGTATAGCTAGGGAATGACCCCTAGGTCGTCTCTCAAGGACCAAATGTGGTTCGAGTCTTAGGTCTAACACAAAGTGGGGGGGGGGTTGTGAAAGGTTTGCGTGGTGAATGCGGAAAATTTAAAATGAAATTAAAACAGTAAAAACGAAACTGCTACAGTAATTACGAAAATTCACGCTGGAACTGGACAACTCTGACCTTTTCTCAATGTTTTACCCATAACTTTTTCTACAGAGCTCTAAATGAGATGAGGTTTTTTTTCCTGGAAAGTAGACTCAATTATCTTTCATTTGATATATAAAACGTAGCATTTGGACCTCTGGTGTGGTTGCAGTTATGTTTTTAAAATCCAGTCCAGAGAGTGAAAATGCTAAACCCAATACTAGAGCAAACAAATATCTAAGCACAGTTAAAACTATCAATTGCAAAACTAATTTAAAGAAAGGAAAAACAACTAAACTACAATCCAAACTAATTTAAAGCTAAAGCGAATAAACAACATATTTTTTTTCTAGCAATTTATGTGACTTATATGCATCTACCAAATAAATTTAAAATTGCAATTAGCCTAAAATTGAACCTTGACCGTGAGTCTAGCACATCCAACTTGCAGTAATCTAATCTACTCGTATTTTTCTCAGCACCATTAAATCAATCACCATCTCCCAAGCCGTACACATGTTGCCCCAGTTCAACAATTTGAAAAGCAATTAAAACATATAAAACTCCTTCTCCCAAGAAACTGAATCAGCATTTCTCTCCACACAGTGCCACTTTCAACTAAATAAAAACTAAATGGTTTTCTTCAATTTCAATCACTACACACCGTACCTACTCTACCTAATCATCTTTTCAATCTCAAAGCCACTTTGGAGAAGTTAAGCAAAGTAAATCAGCCACATTTTAAACTAAATAAAAATGCAAATGTAGATAAAAAAAAAACAATTTCCAACGTGCTCATCCACACAAATATGAAAAAGTTTCTTCACACATTTCTAGCACTGGTACTGTGTTGGAATAAATGAATCAAAGAAAAATGATTGAAAGTAGCGCATAGACTCCACCTCTGCAGCTTATTCCAACGTGCTCCATCAAAAGCAATTGCAAATCAATTCTCCAAAAAGCTAATGAAATGACTGTTCCTCTCTCCACAACTTTGCTGCACCGTTTCAATCTATAAAAATTAGAAGGAGATGATCCAGAGAAAAATAAAATGAAGTGTGCAGCTGCAACAATCAACGTGGAGCTCTTTCAATTCATCCACAATCCCATAACATAAACATTGTTCAAGAAAAAAAAATGCTACTCAAAAGTTTCAGCCGAGAATCAATGAATTGCCATGTGTGGCTGGCCCCCCAGTTTTCAATTGCCGAGAGCCCCCTTTCAATGGGTGACGGCTGGTGCTATTCTANGGGGCCATGTGTCCCTCCAAATAAGGATGGGGTCCACCCTAAAATAAAAGGGAAACCTAGGCCTAGTGTCCTACAATATTGGGCCTAGTCTATTCTACCAAAATTAGCCCAAATTTCAAACATTTTGTCCAAAAAGTTTAAACAATAAAATTATAATATAACTAAAATTTAAAATGTCTAATTTGAGAGTCTTGAATTTATTTGGTGTCCTCCAAATGTCCCAAATTGTGTTTCCAAAATTTTCCCTGAAAATAATAATGCAAATAATTAGCTCAGAAAATTCAAATTAATTAAAATTAGA
>NC_028354.1:9033217-9036798 GCF_000741045.1 Vigna radiata var. radiata
CCAAGGTTGAAATCGGGGTATTGTTCCCTTATGGTTATTTCATTTTCCCAGGTGACCCCTTCCGGCCCTCCTTCTTGCCACTCAACTAGTAGTTGTGGCACACTCTCCCCTCCTTCCTACAGNTGCCTCCTTCCCAAGATGTTTACGGGCCAGAATGAAGATCTGTCAGCTTGCAGGTCCTGTGGTAAGTCCTTCTCTACCCTTTGTCTTGCCTTCTTCACCTGTGTNACAACATTGAAGACAGGATGAATTCTGGTTGTCTTTGGTAGCCGCAACTTATGTCTTTGGTAGCTGCAACATACAGGCATTCTCCCCCATCTTCTAAACCACCTGGAACAGCCCAAAGTATCTAGCTGCGAGCTTTGGATGGAGCCTGGTTGGCATCGATGTTTGTCTATGAGGCTGTATCTTCAAATACACCCAATCCCTTACTTCCACGTTCACAGCCTTCCTCCTTTTATTAGCTTGCCTAACCATGAGATCCTGGTTTGGAGCTCCTGACACAATGCCTCCACCAATGATTCCCCAAGAATGAATGCAAGAGGGAGGCGTTCTCCCATACACAGCCTCAGAAGGGGAGCACCTTATTGCTCCTTGGTAACTCGTGTTGTACCAATATTCTGCCCATGACAACACGATCATTCATCCCTTGGGCTGCTCCGAACAAAACACCTAAGACAACCCTCGAAAACTCGATTTAGAACCTCCGTTTAGCCGTCCGTTTCAGGGTGGTACGTGGTGCTCATCTTTAACTGCATCCCCTGACAATTAAACAGTTCCTTCCAGAATATACTCAGGAACAATAGGTCTCGGTCGGTCACTATAGATTGCGAGATCCCATGCAACCTCACAATTTCTCTTATAAAAACCTCAACCACTGTTTTCGCCGAATAAGGGTGCTTGAGTGATAAGAAGTGTGCGTATTTACTCAAGCGATCCACCACCACCAAGATTGCGTCATAATCCTATGGAATCCATGCCCAGCTCCTCCCAACCTATGTTCCGCACCGACAAGGGCTGTAGCAATCCTTGAGGTGAAGATGTTATATACTTGTGTTGTTGGCACAGAAGACATTTAGCCACAAACTCCGTTACATATTTTTTCATTCCAGCCCAATATAATGATTGTGCTAGGCGCCTGTAAGTCCTGTACACCCTAGAGTGGCCCCCCATTTGTGTTACATGGAATTCGGCTATCAACTTTGGGATCCCAGAGTGGCCAACACCAGGGCCATCATTTCCTTTTCGTAGATGGACTTGCTTAACTTTCCNTCCACCATGAGCTTCCCCTTTCTCTCTTCTAGCTTCCTTCCAGGGATGGAAGGTTGTCTGAGCTAGATATCACATCCACCGAAAGCTCTTCCTCCACCTAAATCAACCANTAGATCCACTGAACCACGTTTCTTCCGCTGCTAGTTGCATTTAGTGAGCATACTTCACCTCTACTCATGGATTCATCACCCATTCAGCTGCTTCAATATCTCCCATGGCTGGAACGTACTCTATCAGGTGGTATCAGAGCTATGGTTGCCGCATCATGCTTCAGCTAAGTGTTTCTTTCATTAGATCCATACTGTTGACACATTGGACATGGAGGAGGATTGGTCAGGACTAGAAGATTTTCCAGACTTATACTTCAAAAATTCTTGGTACTCTTCATTTGAAATTTTGGGTTCGAGATCATCAGATTTAAAAACATGAGCAGCTTTGTCTGGATATCCATGTAAGGCATAACATTTCTCTCGAGTATGGCCTATTCTCTTACAATATGTGCACTGAGGATGCATACCACGACCACCACATCCTCCTCGGTTGCTTCTGCCTCCTCCTCTTCCTTGTGGTGCTACCATAGCTGATGTTTCAATACCACCAATTGAACTTTCGTTTTTAACTAATGAAGGCACCCGAAGAAGTCGAGTAACCAAGCTGTCCATTGATGGAACTTGATCACCAGCTAACATTTGATCACGAACATGATCAAAGTCTGAATGTAGGCCTCTTAGAATTAAGACCATGTAAAACTTATCAAGCTTCTTGTTTAGGCCTTCTAAAGAATCAGCCACAAAGAAATTCTTCAATTCTTCTACAGCAGCACGGACCTTTCCTATGTAAGCAACCATATCATGATTGTTTTGTTCAAGGGAAGTCACTCTTTGAGTTGCATCAAAGAGACGTTGAACATCGTTAGCAAAGATATCCTGAGCTTTTCTCCAAAAAGAGGAACACGTTTTTAAGATCTCAAAATTTCTAAAACTTCCTTTTCAACAGATTGCCATAGGGCAGCACAGAGTTGAAAATCAAGCTTCTGCCATTGAGATTTCTCTTCTTCGGAAACGGTGGAAATATCTTGTTCAAGAAGATCATGGTATCCTTGACCAAGAAACCATAACTCCACGGAGGAAGACCAAGATAGATAGTTTTTCCAATTGAGTTTTGCAGAAGTAATTGTAGGAGTAGCAGAGAGAGACGGTCCAAGCCTAGCCATTATAAACCCAAACAGAAAAAAAAGGGAAAAATTGATTGTGGGTAGAAACCCTAATCGGAGCAACCCTCAATGAAACAACAAATCAGAGACCACAACACACCCAGGAGACTGAGGCGAGACGACTGACAGTGGCGTGGTGAAGTTCCGACACCGGGAAGGTGGCGCGTGGAGCCCACGCGCCCGAGAGTGGCTGGAAAGAAAGGACGCGTGACGGCGCGTCGAGAGGAGGATGAGGCGGCGACCACCAGGGATGGGTCGCGCTCGTCGAGGTGCACAGAACCCTTGACTTCGCCGGAGAAGAGGCTGCGCCGGCGGTGGACGGCGGCGGACGGCGGCGGACGGCGGCAGGGACGATGTGGCGGCGGGCAAACCTTAACTGGCTCTAGATACCATGTAAAAGTTTGGAGAGTTAACTGAGAAGTAAAAATATTATTACTGTGCTATAATTCTATTACACATAGTGCCCTATTTAAGGGACTATGGACCAACGTAAATAAGGCTTCTAAAAAGCCCAAAACCAAAAAGCTAGTTAAAACAATACAAAATATTTCAACAGTCACCAACAGCACAGGCAGCCATGGAGAAACTGAAAACAGCTATAACCACTGCACCAGTTTTGACTCTTCCAGATTTTACCTAAGAGTTCCAACTGGAATGTGTTGCCTTAGGAATAGGGGTGGGAGCGGTGCTCATGCAGAATAAAAAGCCTATTGCTTTTTTCAATAGAGCTTTATCGGTGGGATCCCTGAGTAAGTCAGTATATGAAAAGGAACTGTTGGCTTTGGTAATGGCCATTCAACACTGGAGGCCCTACTTACTGGGAAGGAGGTTTGTGGTATATATAGATCAACGTAGTTTGAAATACCTACTGGAACAACGGATCACAACTCACAGCCAACAGAATTGGATAGCTAAACTTATGGGTTACGATTTTGACATTATATACAAGGTGGGAAGCTCAAACAAGGTGGCTGATGCCCTCTCGAGGAAAGGGGAAGGAGTTATGGAGGATATGGAGCAACAGGCCATCTCACGGCCTTATTGGTACGATTTTAGTGAGGTGTTGAAGGAGGTAGAGGAAGATGAAGCATTAAAA
>NC_028354.1:9037283-9043144 GCF_000741045.1 Vigna radiata var. radiata
GGAGAATGGGCGACTCCATTATCGAGGAAGGTTGGTGTTGTCTGCTACATCTAGTTGGATTCCCAAATTACTGGCTAATACCATGTGACCAACACAGGAGGACATTCAGGTGTGTTCAGGACGTATAGGAGGCTGGCACAGTCCCTCTACTGGGTAGGGATGAAGAAAACCGTGACAGACTTCGTTACTGGATGCGTAATTTGCCAGCAACATAAATATATGGCAGCTTCACCGCAAGGTCTACTCCAACCTTTGCCTATAAGCATCATCTATTAATAACAATTTCTTTATGTACTTTAATTACCAATACTTAAGTAATTCAAACAGCATGGAGACCCTCACCAATTGCTCTGGAAGGGTCAAAAACCCCCAGAACGACCTAAAGAACGTCTAAAACGGACATCCGGAACTCCCCAAACTATAAAAAACAAAAGCAACATCAGAAACCTGCGCGGCGCCCAGTGTGAATTTCTACTGGAAAACAGTAGGAAATGGCGCCCAACGCCCTTTTTAGGCGCCCAGCGTGAATTCTGCAGATTTTTCTGCAGAATTTCCAAAACTCACTCTCCTATGTTTCGTTTCAAGCCTTTTGATGGATTTCTAGCACTCCTAACTTGATCTATATGATGAATCAAACTTGTCTAACTAGTCTAGACATTCCTAACCCCATTCTTTAGTGTTTGTGCATCAATTCATACTTAAAATCTTAGCCCTATAGACACCTCTAACAAGTCAGATTTGACTCAATTAAGTCATCCCAATAGCTTAACTCAACCCTTAACTCCTAAATCTCAAAATCACTCTCTCACTTCCTCTAGAATCACCCAAAACACTAGTTTTCAGGAACCGAAAGTATGGGGGGTATTTCAGGAACCGAAAGATTTGCCACCTAATAGAAACGCACAACATCGGATAACATTAAAAGAGGGCACCGATCCTGTCAACGTGCGTCCCTATCGGTATCCACACGTAATGAAAGAAGAAATTGAGACAGGTGTCGGAGATGCTACATGCAGGCATCATCCGACCAAGTATAAGCCCCTTCTCTAGCCCCGTTATACTCGTCAAGAAGAAGGACGATAGTTGGCGATTCTGTATCGACTATCACGCCCTCAACAAAGCTACGGTCTCCAACAAATTTTCGATTCCAATCATTGAAGAACTACTGGATGAACTCGGAGGCGCGAGATACTTCTCAAAGGTGGATCTCAAAGTGGGTTATCATCAAATCCGGATGGGCAAGGAGGATGTACAGAAAACGGCATTTCGAACGCATTCGGGGCACTACGAATTTCTCGTAATGCCGTTTGGCCTTACCAACGCTCCCGAAACATTTCAGAGCGCGATGAACGACTTATTCCGACCCTATCTGAGGAAATTCGTGCTCGTCTTCTTCGACGACATCCTCATCTACAGTACCACGTGGGCCGAGCACCTGAAGCAAGTGGAACTGGTGCTGGAACAACTTCAACGACAGCAATGGGTGGCCAACCGGAAGAAGAGTGAGTTTGGGCAGAAATCAATTGGGTATTTGGGCCATGTAATCTCAGAGGAGGGGGTNGAAATGGATAAAGANAAGGTGGAGGTGGTGGCGACATGGGAAGAACCCAGGACATTGAAGGCGCTGCGTGGGTTCTTGGGGCTGACGGGGTATTANAGGCGATTCGTCAGAGACTACGGGAAAATCGCCAAACCTCTAACTGAAATGTTAAANAGAGGAAACTTTACGTGGACGGAAGCNGGCCGAGTAGCCATGGCGAGACTNAAAGAAGCAGTGANAACNNCACCTGTTTTAGCGTTGCNNGATTTCAAGCAACCTTTTGGAGTGGAGTGCGATGCATCTGGAGCANGAATTNGGGCGGTCTTGACTCAGCGACGAAGGCCCATAGCATATTTNAGCAAGGCGTTATCGGGAACGACTCTGGGGAAATCAATATATGAGAAGGAGCTTATGGCGGTGGCTCTGGCGGTGCAGCATTGGCGTCCCTATTTGTTGGGACAGAGGTTTGTGGTATATACAGATCAGAAGAGCAACGGGTTATGACCACCCAAGCACAGCAGCATTGGATTGCCAAGCTGCTAGGTTATGACTTAGTATATAAAAGGGGAACCTCCAATAGGGTGGCCGATGCTTTGTCGAGAAGAGAAGGGGGAGAATTAGAAGAGAGGCATGATGCGGGAGAGACGGAGGAAGCGATAGAGTTGGTGGGGGTAGTTAGACCGTATTGGAGAGATTTCCAGGAGGTAATAAGGGAAGTGAAGGAGGATGATGACCTGAAAAAGATCCAGGATGACATTACAAGTGATCTGAACAAACATCTCGCATATACAATGGAAAATGGCCGACTACACTACAAGGGGAGACTTGTAATATCAGCCAAATCAGAATGGGTTAAAAAGTTTATGGCTGAGTTTCATACCACCCCTACGGGTGGACATTCCGGGGTGTACCGAACCTATAAGAGGTTGGCTCAATCATTATTCTGGTTGGGGATGAAGAAGTCTGTGACGGAGTACGTAGCTCAATGACTTGTGTGCCAGCAGAACAAGTATCTCGCGGCCTCCCCTCAAGGATTGTTGCAGCCACTCCCGATTCCACAAGCTATTTGGGAGGACATAAGCATGGACTTCATTGTGAGGTTGCCGAAGTCCAGGGGATATGACGTTATACTCGCGGTTATAGACAGATTAAGTAAGTATGGTCATTTCGTTTCGCCCAAACATCCCTACACTGCTAGGACTGTGGCAGAAATTTTTGTGAAGGAGATAGTTAAGTTACATGGAGTGCCAAAGACTATAGTGAGTGACCGTGATCCACTGTTTCTCACCACGTTTTGGAAGGAGTTGTTTAAAATGCAAGGAACTCATCTCCAAATGAGCATAGCCTACCACCCCGAGACTGACGGACAAACCGAGGTTCTGAATCGTGTGTTAGAACGATATCTACGTTGTTTCTGTTCAGAACAACCACGGAGCTGGAGCACAATCCTACCTTGGGTAGAGTATTGGTATAACACCAGCTATCAGGGGGCTGCCAAATGTACACCGTTTGAAGCGGTTTATGGAAGAACACCACCAGTACTAACTAGATTCATTCCCGGGGAAACCATGGTGGAAGCTGTGGCCCAAGAGTTACAGACGAGGGATGAAGCTCTGCAGCAGTTAAGGTACCATCTATCTAGAGCGCAAGATATGATGACAAAACAAGCATATAGGAAGAGGAGCCCTGTGACTATCAAGGTGAATGATTGGGTATACCTTAAGATTAGACCACACCGACAGACATCCATGCCAGTGAGATTGCACCCGAAGTTGTCGGCTCGTTATTACAGCCCATTCAAGGTGATGCAACAGATAGGGGAGGTAGCTTTTCGGTTGCAGCTGCCAGAGGATGCTAGAATTCATCCTGTTTTCCACGTACGAAGCAAGAAGAAAAAGAGTTACCTGCAGACTTACGGGAGAGTGGACCTACATGGTGGCCTAGCAGGGTGATTGACAAAAGAATGAAGCAGCTAGAAGGGCACAACGTGAGCAAGTGTTGGTTGAGTGGCAGAATGGAGGGGTGGAAAATGCGACCTGGGAAGATAGATTGATGATGCATGAGCAGTTCCCCGAATTCAACCTTGGGGACAAGGTTAATCTTCAAGGGGGAGTGATGTTAGGACTTGGTGGGTATATGAAAGGAGGAAGGGAAAACAGAACACTTAACAGCTAAACCGTTAAGTGGGAAGGGGAGAAGGCCTATATAAGGGTCTGGGTGTTTTCGGGGAAGTTAGTTAGTGTTTTGTATAGTAGTTAACCGGTCTTTGAACCTGGTGAAGGAGATTAGGCTCCTTTGTACTTTGAATTCTTGATTCTGGTGTGAATACAATTCTATTCTTTCTTTTTCTTTTCTGTTTGTGAGAGTGAGTTAGGGAGTTCTTTAGGGATTTCATCTAAAATACCTATCAGAATCACAAATGTAGAACCAAATAACATGATCTCATGCACACATACACCCCAATTTTTAATTCGAATAACACAATCTCACCAAACATTTCACATATACATTATTTCATAGATTTCAAATAAAAATCCTAACTCATGCAACTCTAATTTATAAAATAAAACAGAAACTCCCAGCTTCCCTTACCTATGTGATACACGATCCCGCTCACAGACGCACCTCGACAGTACCTTGAGTTGTGAAGGGAAGATCACAGTACCCTACAATTCACCTTTCGGTGATGAGAATAGTCTTAAAACCCAAATTTGAGTTGAGAAACTAGAAAGAGAAACTATTGTCACATGCATGACAGAATCAAGGTATGAATAAACCCTAAAAAGCATGGAGGTTTACGGAAATAGCTTACCCGTTGAAGAACGACAATTTTGTTCGGTTGGATGTGAAGCCCACTACGCTGTGAGGGTTTGGACACCACCTACCCAGAAATCAAATGGTTCAATGAGGAGAATTTGAGGAGAGAAGGCAAGAAAGGGAGGAAGAGTTTCTGGNGATATTAGATTAAATTTAGTTTTACAGTTTTTTCTTCATTCTTCTTCAAATAAGGGTTGAGAATTTCTCAAAAATCACAAAACAGGAGCGATAAAGAAATTATGATGATAACGAACCTGGATGAACTCAGGACACATAAAAGACAAGTCTCCGACCATAAATTCCGCCCCTTGAAATACGCGACGAGCTCGAACCATTTTGTGGNNGCACTGGACGACGGTTTTNGCAGTGNGGGAAGCNTTGGGGCACAGGGCANTGATGGCATCGGCAACCCCTTGCCAGTGGGTGGCTTTGAGGTTGGTGTGGCCGAGGGAGTACCACTTGTCGCGGCGTCGATGAGGGCGAAGGTTTCCTCCGAGGTCCAGAATGGCGGGGGGAGATGGCGGAAGGAGGTGGAGGGAAGGGCGGTGAGAGTGAGGAGGAGGTGTCACGGTTTACTCCATGCAGTGTAGTTCTTCGGAAGAAAAATGGGAATAATCGCAGGGGCTAACCCGGCCCTGAATCACTTACAACCCACTTGATGGGGGCTTTGGGGGTCGGGGGCTTAAAAAAAGCCCCCTAATACGTGGGTCAATAAAAGTGGGCCAAATATAAAAAGGGCCAGGGTCAGCCTTAGGNCTTTAAAAAATCCTGACAGCTCTACTTGTGGTACTGATTTTAGTCAATTTGTAGTTTAGTTTAGCTTTTTAGTTTAGTTTAGCTTTTTANTTATGTTCTATTGTGTTTACTTCTCTTAGTTTTGTTCATATACATTGTGTGCTCTGTTGAGTTTAGTTTTTTAGTTCTATATTGTCATATACATTTTTGTTCAATTTTAGTTCTTTTTCATTTCTGTTTTGAATAATCCTGATGTTGATTGTCCTGTACATATGTTTGTGTTGTTAGGAGTCTTACCCACTCACACATTNAGGGCAATGTGCCTCTTAAATGGGTAGTGGTTTAAATTTTTTGTTTTGATGTAAATATACCCTGTTTAGTATTTTTTTTAGTAATAATTAGGGGAAATTTTTTTCAGAAGCTGTTTCTACTTTGGTTTTGTGTTTGGGAGTTCATAAATACCCAGTGTAGATAGCTATTGTAGTCCTAGTCTTTAAATATTTAATTCTTGTTTGTAAATACTTAGTTGTTTTGTTGTTTTAGGATTCATTTTGGTTGTTTTATAGGATAATTTAGATTTTATTTGGTTCATAGTTTCTGTAGTAAGAATTTGTTTTAGTTTCTCTTTTGTTTCTTCTATTTTTGTTTCTTGTTTCACATTCTGTTTTAGTCTTCATTTAGAAATTCCCTTAGGTGTTTTTCATTTTTCTTAGATTNCGTTTCAGCTTGTAAATAGAAATTACTTTAGGATTTGCTGGTTTTAAGATTT
>NC_028354.1:9044102-9046203 GCF_000741045.1 Vigna radiata var. radiata
TTTCTGGAGAGTAAGACTTATGGCTCAGACAATGGGGATGGACAAAGATTCTCAGTTTTCTTCATTTTATTTTCTAACATCCCATCCTCTTATTATTAAGTGCCACTTGTCCATTCTTCAACAATCTGATTTTCTCAATCTTTACTTTCTCCCCAACAACAAAATTTTCGACCTCGAAAATTAAAACTTAACTGATATAAGGAACACTTTACTCCTATCACATTCTTTAGTACAACCCCTTATTTTGACCAAGATACTACTCCTCAACGACCTTACTAACATGAAAAACTATGCCTCTGAATTAATGCTCTAGTGTTCAATAGTGTAGATTGGTTTAACCATTTACCTCTAGACAATTTTAAACCTATACGCCTCAGCTTCTAAGAACCTTTCTTTTCTTCTTGTAAATCTCTTCTAAAATTTCTATTAGTTTTCAATTTAGATAAACTCTCAACTGATACTATTTTACCTCGTCTTGTTTCTTCCAAGAACCACCATACCTCTGACTTGATCAACACAACTTATGATTCTTCTACCAACTTTAACACTCTTGATTCACCCTTAAACCCCACCATTCTGATTACATCACGTTGCTTCACTGATCTTCACTCTTGAGTAGCATAACATAAGCACTCAATCTTATTTCTTTAACTTGCTAACCCGACCCATACTTGGATATTTATATCTTTCTCGACTTGAAATCACTAGCTTGATCAGTACTAGTCCACCTTAAGATACCTCTCAAACTAGGATTTATCCAACTGTCGTAGGTAAATCCTCTCTAGAAACTCACCGGTTATAGTACTTCAACTATAATAATGAGTTCTCTTCACCACATTCCCATTAGACAACTAGCCTTCACACTTATGATTTCTCTGCCCTTACCAAACCGACAACTTGAACCTTCCCATTAGACAACTAGACTATCTTTATTTTCTCTTACTCTTTTGAAGATCACCGCACATGCTCTCAACTCAAAATAGACCATGAGATTCTTACCTAGTTAAAGAAGTTCAATCCTCACAAACCACTGACTTGAGTCTTAGAAAGTGCTTCGCACACGCCGCTTACTCATAAAAACTTGCCCACTAACATTTGCTGTGCTACTCTGATTTCATACTTCCTTACTTCTCTTTACCTGATACTCTTTTCATACCAATCGGCAATCCGAAAACGATCACTCTCCAGAACCTTCTTCAAACTGCTATGATCTTGCAAAAACCTTTAGAATTCTTCTCCTTTTATTTCTTCAACCCTGTTTCTATTCTACGAAAACGTACTCCCAAAAGTCAAATTAGTCTACCAAAACTCATACTAACCCGTTTCCATTGTTTCTCTACCCTTCTCCTGAGATTCATCAAACTTGTACCTTTCCCCTATAATTGCACTGAATTCAAAACATTACCGCTCTAACCAAGCTTCCACCTTTCTCTGGTACTACAAAACTTCAACAGGAACCATCCAAAAAGATATTATTGATATCGGTTCTGCTTTAGACATCACTCCAAAGTGAACTCCACTTCTCCAAGGCATAAAATCTCATACTTGTTGCAAAACGCCAACTAAAACCCTTACACCAAAAAGACCTATCTTCTCTTCTCCACTTATCCTTGCTAAAATCTCAAATCCAGCATTTCTTCACAACCATACAAATTGGTAACAACCATTTATAGAATCACAAATGTAGAACCAAATAACATATGATCTCATGCACACATACACCCCAATTTTTAATTCGAATAACACAATCTCACCAAACATTTCACATATACATTATTTCACAGATTTCAAATAAAAATCCTAACTTATGCAACTCTAATTTATAAAATAAAACAGAAACTCCCAGCTTTCCTTACCTATGTGATACACGATCCCGCTCACAGACGCACCTCGACAGTACCTTGAGTTGTGAAGGGAAAATCACAGTACCCTACAATTCACCTTTCGATGATGAGAATAGTCTTAAAACCAAAATTTGAGTTGAGAAAATAGAAAGAGAAACTACTGTCACATGCATGACAGAATCAAGGTATGAATACAACCCTAGAAAGCATGGAGGTTTAGGGAAATAGCTTACCCGTTGAAGAACGACAATTTTGTT
>NC_028354.1:9047098-9049321 GCF_000741045.1 Vigna radiata var. radiata
AGTAAGACTTATGGCTCAGACAATGGGGATGGACAAAGATTCTCAGTTTTCTTCATTTTATTTTCTAACATCCCATCCTCTTATTAAGTGCCACTTGTCCATTCTTCAAAAATCTGATTTTCTNAATCTTTACNTTTGCAGTTACCTGAAACAGCCAGGANACATCCTGTGTTTCACGTTTCCCAGTTAAAAAAAGCGGTGGGGGAGAAAAGGGTAGAAAGGGAACTGCCTGCAGAGTTTCAGGCTAATGGACCTAGTTATTGGNCGGTGAAAGTTCTAGAAAGGAGAACCAGACAGCAGGATGGTGAGACTATGCACCAAGTTTTGGTGGAGTGGCATGAAGGGGGAAGAGATGGAGCAACTTGGGAAGATGTGGAAACAATGCAAGATCAATACCCCAAATTCAACCTTGGGGACAAGGTTGCTGAAGGAGGGGGGAGTAATGTTAGACCATTATTATTCTATGAGAGAAGAAAGAAACAAATTTAGTTGGTCTAACTGCTTGGGTAGTTAGGAGGAGCAAGGAATGGCTTATGAACTTGTTTAAATAGTTGTGTTTAGTTTGGGGTGGGGATCTTTTTGGCTTTAATGAATTGTTGATCAGGACCCATTGTCCTGAGGGGGAGAGGTTAAGCTCTCTATATTCTTTTTCTTGATTGTAAGTGAATAAAAGAAGCATTTCAGTGTCAGTGTGTGTTTGATTAGTAAGGTTTGAGGTCTTCATAGGTTCTTGAATAAAGAACCTATCACGTATTGTACCACCTTTTTTCTTTTACTTTGCATTTGTGCTAAGATTATCTGACATTCTAAAATTTTAATTGAGGGAACAACTATCCTCAACTGTTACCTTTGGTGTAGGTTCATGTGGTTTGACAACATTGGTGGGGGATTAGACAGTGCTTTTCAGAACTTCTTGCTTAAGAAAACATCAGTATTGGATATTATTCCTTTACATCGGAAAGGTGTTGATAGTTCCTCCTGCTNCTTTGTTTTCTTATCCTTGTCTTTTTTTTATGTTCCTTGTTTTTTTGTCTTGTTTTCTTGTTCGGAAAAATTGAAACTTAGTAATCTGTGCAGAAATTAAAAGCATATTTAGGCCATGTCCTGATTCCCAACGTACACTTTGCCTGAAAGGATGGAAAGCTGTTTGGCATATGATTGAAAAAATATATACCACCGCAGTTGACTATGGTAATCTTTNGAAGGAAGAGAAAAAGGGTCAAGGGAAGAGAAGAGCTTTGTCTGAGCTTCTTAAGCTTTTAGAAAGCAATGGATTGTCTGGACACAAATCAGCTTATACANNAGTATGAAACTGGCTGTTTATTTTCATGAATGTCCAGATTACTTAATAAAATTATCTAAGAAAATCCCATTTTCACTTTTTTCCTTTCTTTTATTTGAACTAATATACANGACCAGCAAAAACTTGGTGGTTCCTTCAGCTTTCTGAGAACATATCGTATTTACTCCCAACCAGCAGTAGATTAGAGTGTGTAACCCCAGGAATTCCTGAAGTTGAAAATAAGAGTATTGAAGAAGAAAGTTTGCTTATGGAGTGGAAAACTGCCACTGATTATTACTACAAGAGTGTTGTGTCCGTGCTGCTTATGCAGCAGATGTGCCTCAATCCACATAAAGATATAACTTTTCAACAGGTGAAATGACTTGTTCAATTTATTTGTAGTGTGAGATTCATTTNGTTTTCGTACNCCTGCTATTTTTTTCTTATTTTTCCTCTGCATTATATAATATCTTCTACCCTGTTAGTTTTCTGCAGTGATTATGATAGGTTTGATACAGTTTACAAAAGAAGGAAAAAAGAAGGTAGCTAATACAGTTGTAATTACATAACTGTAACAGACTATTATAAATAGTCTTATTAGGAGGTGAGCAGGNAGTTTTTGGGGAGTATTTTGTAAAGGAAAAAGTTAGGAGAGACAGGTCCTTTCGAACAGTGCTTTTTGGTTTCTTAATAAACATCCCAGAATTGTCTTGGAGTTCTCTTGTAAAGTCTGGGTAGCTATCAGATTATTTATTTAATAATTGGATTTTTCATATTTGCTGCATTGCTTTTTTAAAAGTTACAGTTCTTGGAAGATGCTATCAATCTTGCCCACAAGTTTCTTTGACTTCTGAGTCATATAATTGCTTTGGTTTCTGTAGGTTGACAGTTCTAGTTCTTTCCTCAATCAACTTATCCAGATACAACAGAAGCAACTGACT
>NC_028354.1:9050476-9051543 GCF_000741045.1 Vigna radiata var. radiata
CTAGTATTTTGAAATTGAAAATTGGGGAATAAAAAGATTTTTTCTTCAGGCAAAATTTTGGTGAAAAAGGTCTATCTGGAGATATATTTTGTAAAAGAAACTCTGTGGAGCTTAATGCCAGGTTCAATGAAGCCCTTATGTCTACATATCAGCATCTTGCATCTGTATTGCAGAGTTTATGTTTTCCAAGCAATATTCCTATGGTTGATGAGTCCATGGAAAAAATTGTTTCATGTGAATCACTATTTGAGTCATTTGTTACAAATCTTAGCTTGGACACATTATGTAAGGATCTTTGGGAAGTTGTTTCTTCTGGGGTAAGCTTTTCTCTTTGCAAGTTNTTTTAGTACTCTTTGTTACTGTACAATTAACTGGACAATACCTTTTCTCTGTAGAAAATGTTAGTGAATTCTTGTGACGATAAACTCAGCAGCAGTTATTCATCCGTTGGAGCCCATTTTAAAAGCCTACATATGTTCATGCATCAATTAGTAAACTTTGGTGATGAACTCATGAAAAATTTCTTAGCCATGCACATATCAGTAAGACTTAATACTCTTCTCATTTTGTGTATAAGTTAATTTTTTTTTCTATGATATTGTGTATAAGCTCTCGTATTCTCTATTTAGACAATATATCATTTTCTATTTTAAGTTGGATGATGTAGTTGTATGTCACTTTGCATGTATCTGTAACAACTCATGTTATTGCAAATATTTTAGCTTCTTTATACTGTAGAGACTTATGTATTTATATAGGGGTTAATAACCTCTTCGAATAATAAGAAACTATTCTATTCCTTCTAAATNTAATATGGTATCAGAGCTCTCGATTCTTGGGAGTCTCTTACCTTGCAAACTGTAATAAAGTAGGAAAATAAACTTCAAATAAACAATCCTAACAAGTTTAGACTGGTTAAAACTACCTAATTAAGAACTCACACTACAAAAAATACCTAAAAATCAAAATATGACAACTTAGAACCTAAAAGTAGTACCTAGAATACACTAAAAGTGCAAAAAATGCAAAGTCTCTTGAAGTACTCACCAAAACAGTAAACTAACTAT
>NC_028354.1:9059823-9061355 GCF_000741045.1 Vigna radiata var. radiata
AAATTGCTCAAATATGGTGGTTTGACATACTAAATTGCATAGAAATGTATCTGACAGTTTTAAAATAACAATTAGGACTTGTTTAAACTGCCAAACACCTCAGAATAACAGTGGCACGAAAAATGACCAATAATATCTCAAAATTAATGGTTAAGTTCTTAAAAATCTGGTTTCACACTCTACATAATTCTAGTTTCCAAAACTGTCACAGTGTTTTCAGCCAGCTTTGACTCTGCTGTTTTGTAAATTCTGCAGCAATTTTGGTGTGGTTTTATGCATTTTTGCTCCACAACCAATGTGTTTTGTTGAATCTGAAGGTTTTGATGCATTCTTACAGTTTGTAGATANATATTTGGTCATTTGAGACTTGCATCCACTGTTAGTTTGATCTGTTTTGCCATATGTGCAACATCACCATTAAACATAGTTGAATTCACTTGAAATTGACATGTGAACTTGGACTTTTCTGTTTTGGCCACTTTCATGTTAGTTTCATTAGTTGCACATGTCCTAATTGGTCATATAAACTAGTTTGGAATGTTAGCTAAACACTAGAATCAATGCATCTCAATTTGACTAGTTTTGAAAGTCACCAATCAGAAAAAAATACAAAATCTGTTACTCATTGTGGCATTTCATCAAACAGTTTGAAATTTGCATCAAACACTTTCATGGCACACGGTTTTCTCACTGTATTGAGTCTTTTCTTGCTAGGATCCTTTTGCGTACCACCTCTGTTTCCAGCTCCATAATTCATTAGAAATCACTTTATTTGTTATTCTACTCTGCTGTCACATTATTTTTGACTTAAAATCTGGTAATTACTGAAGGCTTTTGGCCCTCGGTAATAGTTAGCGACAGGCTATTTACCGAGGGCTTTTTGACCGTCGCCGGACCCTCGGTAATGAGTCTTTAGCGACGGCTTGTGGCGTTTTCCGAGGGATTGTGGCCTTCGGTAATGCCCTTCATTACTGTAAATCCATTACAGAATATGCCAATCAACTCAAGTCTCCATGGATGGAATTGGATCACTATCGAGTTATAAAAGCAAAGTGTTCAGAAGACTCAACAATTCTAAAAGAGTATATTGAACAAGATAGGGTCTATGATTTTTTGGAAGGCCTAAATCCTGAATATGACCAGGTCCGAATTCAAATCCTGGGAAAAGAGAAAGTCCCAGGGCTTAATGAAGTGGTGGCCATTATCCGAAGTGAAGAAAGCAGAAGAGGACTGATGTTGGAGACGTCAACCACCTAAAACTCTGCAATGATAGCTGAAGGAGGAACAATCATGGTTGCCAATCAGAGGAAAAACTGGATTCCCAGTATGGAGAAAAAACATGAGGAGGTTTGGTGTACCCATTGTAAAAAGCCTCGTCACACAAGGGAAAAGTGTTGGAAATTACATGGAAAGCCCCTAAGCCGAGAATGGGGACTGCAAGATGGAAAGACCTCAAGTAGAGAATGGGGCTCGAGAGGAGAAGATGGGAAAACCCCAAGCCGAGAATGGGGGCCGAAAAACCCAAGTCGAGA
>NC_028354.1:9064940-9066733 GCF_000741045.1 Vigna radiata var. radiata
GAGGTTGATAAACACTTTATCAAGGAAAAACTAGACAGTGGCATGATTTGCACACCATATGTATCCACCCAGAACCAACTTGTAGACATACTCACCAAGGGGCTGAACTGCATTAACTTTGAAAGAATCATATCCAAGCTGGGAATGGAAAACACCTATTCACCAGCTTGAGGGGGAGTGTCAGAAACTGTGATTTGTGTGATAGAGATTGACATGATGTATTTTAGGAAGGTTTATATTTGATATGCTATAATTTTGTAACAGTTTTGTGCTGTCTTTATGAGGTTCATTTATAGTTTATTAATCCCATAATCATAGGGATTTATTCCTGATAATATGCAGTCCATATTTCCTAAAATATATTGCAGACTTATGTATTTATATAGGGGTTAATAACCTCTTGGAATGATAACAAAGTATTTTGTTCCTTCTAAATCTGAGAGAGCCAAAATTGGAGGACCCTATCTACGTCAATGGTGGACAATGGACTACAACTTTGCAAAGGAGAAAATTTGATACCAGTTGGTTCTATTCGGTATTGTTTTACATTAGCCTCGGTTTTTAATACAAAATGTTTTTTTTTTTTTTGGAGTATAACTTGTGAATTTAACTAGCATGTGTTTCAAGTCTATTTTCTCTTTCAATGTTTTATTGTGTTTTGGTTGCGGCTACCAATTTGCTTATTCCCTTTCTTTCACATGTATCTTCTAGATATTTATATCATGTACACAGTTGTATCCATTGTCTGAGGATTCTTGCTAGATGCAAGTGATAGACTGAGAGAGATAAGTATTGTTTTTTAAGTTGTTATTGTTGACTATTTATTATTTATATGTTTTACCTTTCGCTAGCCCTATTCTATCCGATTTAGAAATGAAGATTAGTTANCGTTATATTTTTTTTATTGTATGTGCTTATCCGATTAGGTCATTGGAGGCATTACACAAACTTTTTGAGAAGTTTCTTGGAGATTTTATGAGCGCACTTCATGTTCTTCTATCCAAAAGGTGCTGCTCGTGAAATAATAGTTTTCTTGGTCTNTGATTTTAGTTTTGTATATAAAATCTAGCTGCATATTTGTGTGCACTTCTTTGTTTATGTGGCCTTCTTTGTTTGTGTGTTTGTGATTGGTTGTGTGTTTCCCTGTGTTTATGTGTCAGTATAATTGTGCCTTTATTTGTGTATGCGTGTTTGTTCCTACAATATGCTTGTGTGTGTAATATATTTATGTGTGTAAAGTTGCGCGAGTGTGTGTAAAGTTGTATTTAATTTGAGTTTGTGTGTCCGTGTAAAATTGCAAAAGCTAACTCTTGTTTTTTTACATGAAAATCGTTCAACATTTATAACAATATTCACCACCTGAGCAAGTTGGGCATGGGTGCGGACTTTCACTACTTCAAGTATATGATCGAGCCCAAATTGGAGGACCCTATCTACGTCAATGGTGGACAATGGACTACAACTTTGCAAAAAAGAAAATCTGATACCAGTTGGTTGTATTCAGTATTGTTTTACATTACCCTCTGTTTTTAATACAAAATGCTCTTTTTTTTTGTGGAGTATAACTTGTGAATTTAACTAGCATGTGTTTCGAGTCTATTTTCCTTTTCAATGTTTTGGGATGTTTATTTTGCTGCATTCAATTTGCTTATTCTCTTTTTTTCACATGTATCTTCTAGATATTTCAACTTAGGCAAAGATAAAGTTGTACTTTGTCTGCAGAAACTAGCCAACATTGGAAGATCCATCATTACAAGACATTCTAATTTGGGGAAAATGATGGATACATTTTC
>NC_028354.1:9069831-9115728 GCF_000741045.1 Vigna radiata var. radiata
CTTCAAAATGCTTTGAATGTTAGCTACTCTCCCTCTCATTTACAAAAACTAAGATTCTCATACTTTTCCTAAATTCTTTTCAACATTAATGTCTAGGTTTCAGTAATTCCTCACTTAAATCTAACGCTAGAATAAAAATATCACAAAAAAATAATAGATGGAGAAGAGAGTAATTTGTCTAATAATCTACAAGGACTTTGGTTGTTCATTTTTAATTTAGGAAGATATGCTCTTAAGAACGTGGAGAAGTTGAAAGTAGACAGTTTTTCGCAAGCTACTTAAAATTTTAGGTAATTAATATAACAAAGGTAAACTGTAGGACTGGATGAGAGTTTATTGGATGATTTATGTTTATCTAAATAATGTTTCTACCTTTATTTAACTCTTGTTTACTCATTATTTAAATGTCTTCATTATCAGTTGAAGATGGTTTCCCTATAAATAGGATTGGTCCCTCTTATATTTTTGTTAGATATAAGAGGCCTTATTTCTCAATCCCAGAGGTAGAGGTAGGTGAAATAGATTTAACTCTTTTTTAAATCTTTTTTAAAATTTTTATGAGTTTTTGAATCTTGAAATCAATAATCAAAGATAAATGAATCAACTAAGTAAAGAAATATGAGAGAAAGACCAAAATACANAAAAATTTATACTGGTTCAGCTTATCACAAGCCTACATCCAGTCTTCTCCTAACAACTTGAGTTGAAAGTCTTTCCATAAAATCAAATTTATGTTAAGAATATAATGAAACTCTCAATTGTTATCCTCACCACCCTCAAATCAAATTACAATACAAATAAGAGAGGAAAGCACTCACTCCCACCCAATACAAGAGATGGACACCCTCAATCTTTAAGCTGGCCTACTCACACATGTTCTATATAATGTAGAAAGAATGATACACTCAACAGAACACACTCTTCTAGTGTAGATATATTAGCAACAACGAAGTCCACTTGATCTTGAATAAATCTTTGAATGTTTAATCACCAATGAAGTGTGAAAATCCTTCAAGAACTGTTCCTGAGAGACCCTGTACTCAAAACACAAAAACAATGTCAATATATGCCAATTAAAATCGTTAATGAAACCGGTCTCAAGTTTGGTTTATATAGAAAAACAAATTCTTGATGCAGATTAATCGATTACGTAATCAACAAGTCGAGCTTTGTAATTTTCTTTTAAATGCATAGATGTTCGACCTAATGAAAGATTATAGCAAGAATTTCTTTTGTCATGCTATTCAAAATGTACACTGTAAAGTTTGTAAGAACTTCCTTTGTTGAAGAGTAATCGTTTAGCTTGGAAGGTTCTTGTATTTGGAAAAAAAAANTCAATTGTTATCCTCACCACCCTCAAATCAAATTACAATACAAATAAGAGAGGAAAGCACTCACTCCCACCCAATACAAGAGATGGACACCCTCAATCTTTAAGCTNGCCTACTCACACATGTTCTANATAATGTAGAAAGAATGATACACTCAACAGAACACACTCTTCTAGTGTAGATATATTAGCAACAACGAAGTCCACTTGATCTTGAATAAATCTTTGAATGTTTGATCACCAATGAAGTGTGAAAATCCTTCAAGAACTGTTCCTGAGAGACCCTGTACTCAAAACACAAAAAACAATGTCAGTATATGCCAATTAAAATCGTTAATGAAACCGGTCTCAAGTTTGGTTTATATAGAAAAACAAATTCTTGACGCAGATTAATCGATTACGTAATCAACAAGTCGAGCTTTGTAATTTTCTTTTAAATGCATAGATGTTCGACCTAATGAAAGATTATAACAAGAATTTCTTTTGTCATGCTATTCAGAATGTACACTGTAAAGTTTGTAAGAACTTCCTTTGTTGAAGAGTAATCGTTTAGCTTGGAAGGTTCTTGTATTTGGAAAAAAAAACACAATTGTAGGTTTTGTAAGAGAAGTGTTTAGACAAAAGAAGAGACAAATGCACAAATATTTTATACTAGTTCACTCCAACTGAGCTATTCAATCTCCTCCGTAGAGTGTTCCACTATAATCTTCAACAAGATTACAATTGAGTATTTGCACCACTCCTGATATTCTCAGTCTACGAATAACCACNTGTTACCATAGACTGGATGANTTTTCTCACACTCTTGGTCTACAGTTAGCGAATAACCACGTGTTACCCTAGAATAGATTAGTATTTGCACCACTCTTGGTACTAAGCAACATTTCCTAGGTTTCCTTAACTCAATTGAGTTCAACAAGTGTTTTACTTCTCTTCANAATTGCAATCAAAGATTGCTTACAAGTCGTTTAGACTATTACTCTCACAAAGAGGATTTGATTACAATACAACAGACTATACACTCGCATGTGTTTCTCTCTTTTCTCTTTCTCTCTTTCTTAAAATCAGTAAACAATATAACAATGAAACTCGAGAGTATTTCTTTTCTTCTTTTCTCTTCTTCACTTTTTTTTCTCAAATATTTTCTTTTTCTTGGGCTCTTTTTATGCTTTTCTTTTGAACACTTCTCAAAGGATGAATATTTCGTTGTATGTTATCCTTTTCATTCTTCAACTGAATGATCTTCTACTTAAAGACTTTTGGATAAGTTTTTGTTAGACTAAGCTCTTGGCCTTGATTCTTGTGTGTTGAGATTGTTGATAGGGGAGCACCGGTTTAGTTGAACCTACAATCTCAGAGCTTTTGGTTTTTGATGATGACAACACATAATTAATAACACATGTGATTGATGTATTACATTGTGTTACATGTTCATTGCTTTTATGATTGTGATCATATGAGAACATGTTTGTGTTGTTTCTATAATGATCATTGCAATTCACTATTTTATATACATGAGATTTTATCTGTGATTTCACGACAAATGTTTTGGAAAAGAAAAACCACATGCACTTTTGTTGAACTTTAATTGTGTGGCAAAACAACGGTTTTAATTCGACTTCATTATGAAGTAAGTCGATTAAAACTCGTGGCTTTGCACAGACTTTTTCAAAGTGTGCTGTGAGATTTTTTTAAGAGAAAGTTTTTCAAAACTATGCATTTAACTGATATGTACTCGACTATGTGCGCAATCCATTCGACTAAGTTTGTTATATTTTGAAATTTTGTTAATGCTTCACATGAACTGTCTAACGGCTATAGTTTTGTTATGTTTGACCAAGCATTAATTGAGAATCAACTGCATTAATTGTGTAATCAATTATTTGCTTTAACTGCTACTATCTGGTATAATTGAGAACGTCAGAATTATAGAAAACTATAAATAAAAGTGAATTTGAATTCTGTAAGGAGTTTTGCGATTCTGAACGATTTTGTTGTTTTTTTTTTAGATTTGTGATATCTTACAGAACAAGGAAAAGCTCCAAGAATCCATAAAGAAGACTGTGGTGTTCATCTTTGGCGATTACTTGAAGAGCAAGAATTGTGTGCTTTGACATTTTGATCAATCTGCACTTGAGGTGTTATCTGTGTGATCAAGTTTTCTCAATCTTTTGAAGATTGGTGTTTGCCCTGATGTGACTACAGGAAGAGGACGTACGGCGCTCTGGACTTTGAGGGTTGCTCAAAGGGTTGAAGACAGTAAGGGAGGGGATTCTTGTTGTTGGTCTTTGTTTGTATATGCCTATATTTTGATTAGAAGGTTAGAGAAGTATTTTATATTTTTGACGTGTTGTCGCTATTAAAACCTTGTTGTAAAAACCTTGAACATATAGTGCATTTGCTTCCTAGGATTAGAAGGACACTGGATGTAGGCAGGTTGGTTGAACCAGTATAAAAATTTGCGTTTGATTTCTCTGTCCTTGCACTTTTACATTTAAGTCGACTTTATTTTTTACTTAGTCAACTTGATTCCACTGCACTTAAAAATCCTATTCCTTGCGTTTCAAGAAAGTTTTCAAAGAACATCCTTTTGCGAAAAAGATTTTGAAAAGACTCTGATTTTAAGTTTCACCAATTCAACCCCCCCCCCCCTCTTGGTGTGAGAAATTAAGCCATACTATTTTTAACATTGTGTCTTCTCTTTCTTCGTTTATAACAACCATTGGCTTGTCAGAGCATACTTGCTTTTCAATACTTTGCTTAAAGTAGGTTATACTTTCTTTTAGACACCACTTCAANTGAAGAACATTCTATGAATATCTCTTTTGTCTCTAGTGTCCACTTCTTATATTTTAATTTGAAGCTTGTGGATGCGTGTAAAGTTTCTCATTTGAAAAGCATAGAGTAAATTATGCATGTAGTGAATATGTCTTTTCTTTTATCACTTTTGTTATTTTTGAACGTTGAGCATTTAATGTTTTCTCAAAACAACAAAGTTTTTTTTATTTTCTATCGTTAAGGTAGCATTGGATAGTTAAGCTTTTCTTCTAAAGATATCAAGCGTTCATTAAAGACTTCATCGTTGAACGGAGCAACAATTTAGCTCATGGTATCATTTAGACTAAGTAAACANTTTTTGTAGTTTTTCCTTTTCATTGCAGTAGCGTTTAGCATATTATGTTTTTCTTTGTGTTTTAGGTTTAGTCTTTTAGAGTGTTTTTGTCAATGACATTGCTTCGCTTTTTCCTANAGTTAACTGAATACCCCTTAGGTATAGTAATTTTACNTGTTTAGCTCAAACTCTCTTAGACACTTTAACATAACAATTGTTTAGCATAGCGTTTGGGTGTTTTGACTTAGCTATTTTCCTATTTCTAAAGTTTTTCTATGTTGGGGATTTTGATCCTAAGTCTTATGTTTTTTCCTATGATGTTTTCAGATCATTATTTTGTTTAATGATGTTTGGTTAAACTTTAAAACATGAGAGCATTTAGGTATATAGACGATTTTTTCTTAACAGATGGCTGGTCGACATAAACTTTTTTACGAGGTCGAGCGGCCCAAGTTTTCCTTGTATTTGACTAAGAACCCCTTAAAGTTAACTTCTTGGTCTAAGTCTTTTGTGACTCCAATTGAAGTCGAATNGATCAGGGTCATCGAGAACTAATGTTGTTGCATCCCTTACCATGACCTCGTTTAGTGCCTCAACTACGAAGACCCCAACNTTGAGGTGTTCGGTATATGTTTCCTCTTATGAAATTTGTTAAATGATTGGTCTTAACTTGGCTTAGTTTTTTATTTTCTTTCTACTATCATGTTTTCCCCCAAACCAAAAATGAAGTATTTTTTTAAGGAAGTTGCTGCTACCACACATTGAAGAAAGGTGTTGACGTTGGGAAGCAAAGGGACCCCTATGTGGCCTCTCCAAGCCAAGCGGATCCTCAACNTGAGAAGACTTCGCGGGCTTCTTCTCAACCAACTGCTCCCCGAAGAGGGACTCCTTGTTCGGCTTCAAGAGTCGTGAAGTTGGACCAATTGACCTCAATCACCATGATTNCTCCTCAACCCCAAGCTGATAAGGGAAGAGAAAGTCACATAGGGAGTGTGGGAAATCATCCTCCCATAAAAGAAGCCGAAGGGAAGGCAACATCCCCCNACCGTTAGTTGGTGGGGTCTTTAGCATGGAATATTAGCTGGGACACAAGTTATCCTTCCATTTGAANGCTGATGAGGGGAACCTGCTCTATCAGCTGAGCGAGAAAGAGATGGCCAGTGCGACCCTGGAGTTTACCNCCCAAGCCTCTTTGATGAACTAGCACTTGGCCAGCTTCACTGATAGGAGGCTAAGTTAGTACATTCATGTCGAGTTAGACATGAGGCAGAAAACGATTGATAGTATTTGTGAGGAGTTGAAAGAGGAAACTGCAGCTCATGTAGATTTCCAAAAGAACTAAGAGGAGCCCGAACGACAACTGAAGGAAGCCTAGACGGTTGGAGAGGAAATGGAAGAAAAGTCTNGTGCGGTGAAACTAAAAAAAAAAGTAACTTGGATGAGGAGTGTTGTAAGCTGAAGACCGTTTTGGCTAAGGTTTCTTCCCAAAATAGTGAGCTGATTAGGGAGGGAGAGGAAGGAGCTCGAAAAGAAGAACCATGCTTCTGAAGCCAGCATACAAGAGCTAAAAGCTCGGGTGGATAAGCTGAATGTTGGGATTTTCACCGAACACCAGGTGAACTTTGACAAGTATGTCCGCCAGACTACCCTCCTTTTCAACATCAGTCGATACCGCTCAGACTTTGACTTCATGAAGGATATCCCTGATGAAGACATTGTTGACGTTGTAGGTCTTAGTGCGGAAGAAGCAGGCAGGCGTAAAGAGATGTCGGTGGATGAGGGCGAAGACCAAGCGGGTGACGAATAATGAGGTGACCTGAAAGGCTCTCGTTTTGTTCTTTTTCTTTTTGCTTTTCAATGGTGNTCGGGCAAGAAAAAGGCGTATTATGNTTGTTTATGTGTCAACCACTNAAAACATTGTACTATATGAAATATACCGGTCGGAGTTAATAGTCATTCATGGGAAATTATCAGGTATTAATTTACAAATATACTGTATTAATGATTAATTATTGGGTTTGATTACCTAAAATATATTATACTAATGGTTAATCAATGGAGTTGGCTNTCACAAGCCTTATAAGTATACAACTGATGTCCAGGTATAATCAATGGTCGGATTTTGTATTGANAGTCATTGTGGCCATCATCATCGTTGTGCTGTTTTTTTTGTGTTGAGTGTGTCTTGGAGGACGCATGGATGCTTACATTCATCAAGGTTGTTCGACGAGCAAGGTAAGTGTGTTTTTCCTTTCGTTCTTTTTTGTTTGTGGTTATTTGGTGGTTATTTCCGTAGGTGGACCGTTTTGTGTTTGGGTATATTGTTATCTTTTTTGCCAAATATTGTAAACGATTACAACACCGTTTTTCAATGCACTTGATTCAAGATTTCATCCAACTACTTTTAGTGAACACAAGACCTTCCTCAATGGAATTTGGAGTCTCCACAATCAAGTCTTCACCCCCAACACACAACTTAAAACCAAAAACATCAAAAATCAATCCAAAGTTTGCCAAAAAGTTAAAATTTTACAAGGTGGTCCCCTGTGTACAAAAAAGTGGTCCCTTGTGAAGGACTTTTGGTACAAATTGAACAGAACATTCGCGTAAACGTTTAACACCTATTGGTAAACGATTACACCACCATTTTTCAATGCACTTGACTCATGATTACATCCAACTACTTTTTGTGAACACAAGACCTTCCTCGATGGAATTTGGGGTCCCCAAAATCAATTCTCCACCCCCAAAACACAACTTAAAACCAAAAAAATCAAAAACCATGCAAAGTTTTCCAAAAAGTTGAAATTTGATATCTTGGTCCCCTGTGTACAAAAAGTGGTCCCTTGTGAAGGACTTTCTGTACAAATTGAACAAAACATTCGCGTAAAAGTTTGCTACCGCGTTTCATATTATAACGAATTTATAAAACTACGTTATAATATGTTTTAAACTTATTTACAAGTTTGCCACCACATTTTATATTATAACTTATTTATAAAAGTACGTTATAATACATCTCTATTATAATGCATAATTTTTGTACGTTATAATATAGGTAGTTATAGAAAGAAATTTTTCTACTAGTGAATGGGAAATATGGTTCTAAACTAGGATTTTGTGAGGGTTTTTTTTTTGTAGGAAAATTAATTTTGCAACGTCCTCTCGTGTCGTGTTCGTTGTTTGGTACCTGGTTGTCAATTTTCGTCGTCTTGTTCCAATAGTTGAGGGCATCGAATTTGTTATTCTTCACATGGTGGTGATTCAAGGAAAATTGGGGTAATTCCCATTTGCAATTGTAGTAAGATGACAATAGTAAGAATGACAAGAACTTCAAAAAATGTTGGGAGACAATTTTGGGATTGTCCTAACTACAAGCTTATATTAATAATAACAAATTTAATTATTTCTAATGGAGATATTTCTTGGTAATTAACATTGTCTTTGTTATTTTTGTGTTGAATAACAAAGTGGTTCCTTTAATTTCATGTGGTGTAACTATTTCAAGTCGTGTTGTGAAGAAAATGTTCATGAAAGAGATGATATCATTGACAAGCAAAGGAGGAAGATTTATGATATAGAGAATTAATTGAAAGTTTTGAAAAGAAAGATGTAGTTATTAATAAGATGCATTTGTATTTTTGGTGTAATGAGCATAGCCATGGTGTGTTTATGTTTAGGTTGATGTTTTTAGCTTGCCAACCTGTGTTTTAGTTTAGTGTGCTAGGCACTGAATTTAAGTCAACTGTAGGTTATGTAATATTAAAGTTGGGTCATTGTGTTTTGTAATGTGTACAAATGAATCAATGAATGAAATTATGATTGGTTGTTTTTTGTTCAAATAAGTCCCAATTTTAGTTATTTTTTGTCAATGTGGTCCTTGTTTTATTTGTACATTATAGTATAAATGTGTAATGTAAAAACATAGGACAACACTAGATTGAGTGAATAATGTTTTTAAATTTTTTTACAAATCAACGTTTGAAAGGTTTTCAAAAGATTAATAGACAAAAGATATGTTTAGACGATGGTGTTTAAAAAGAGCTTTAAGGAAAACGATTGAAGGAGCACAGCAATAAAACATAGATTTTACACTGGTTCACTTAACTTGTGCTGAGACAAAATCGTCTAAGAGAAGCTAGATTGTCTAACAACCCATATTTTGAAGTTTATCAAACAATACTCAACGAAATATTGTTTATAGAAAGAAATGACTAAGTGTTTTCTCAATCAAAATGAAAAGCTAAGGTTTTATATAAGAAGCTATGCAAATCGTTCAAGTACTAATACAAAGTCTTTTCAAGATAAGAACATACAAAACAATGTTTCCCTAAGAATAGAAAGTGTCTAATCAATAAGAAAAGTATACATGAACTTGTTGTGACAATATACTTAAGAATATTCATGAAGTGTTGAAAAGAAAAACCTAGATTTCTGATTGAAACACTTGAGAATCATAAAAGTACTGAAGATTAATGTCTTACATCTAAAAACAGTGTTATAAACGAAAACATCCTATGAAGGATATCATTTAGTGAAAAGCGCACCAAATTCTTGATTGCAGCTCCTTCAATAATGTTGATGAAGACTCATTAATGAAGAGGTTAATAACACGGAAGCATGAAGAAGTAGAGTTGAAGTGGCTTGATGAGTGGTTTAATGATGCATCTTAGAAAGAGGTTGGGCCAACCTTGAAGTAAAAGGTAGAAGAAGTCTAGAAAAGAGATTACTCCAACGAGAACTTAGGAAGAGAAGTTTGTAATTTTGGCAAAGTTTCTCTAATATCATTCAAGTTCTAAATGTTTACAAAGGGGTGTCTCTCCTTTTATAGGTGAAGGAGAGAGCTAGAGTATGCACTTAAGAAAGAACATAGAAGCTTCTTTGGCAAGGGGGGATGAATGGGGTCCTTACCTTCCAATTAACTCCTAACTTTCGTTCATATACAAAGCATATGAGCCTTCTCTTGATATGACTAGCCAAGGCTCCTTCCTTCCAAGTCCAAAGCTTCTTCAAGGCCCAATCAAGCCTATTTAGGCACTAAAACATGGCTTAAGGCCCTAAATGAGGCGTTAATCAACTCTTAATTGTGCCAAGGTCATAATATGTTAAACAAGGTTCTTGGCAAAATACAGGGCCTAAAATGAAGTTATATTACATATTTGCAAAAATGTTTAAGAGAAATAAAAAGAGGCTAGTAATTGATCTTCCAATAAACTAGGATCCTTGGAGCTCTATCTTCCTCTTTCATCTTCTTTGCCATAGCTCTTGTGAGTGGTGTAATATAGCAAGTAGACTTATCCTCCAATATTTTGCTCATCAACCACAAGTACACTCTCCGATACACAATCACTCATGTTTCAATATCAACCACAAGTCAAAATTGACCCTAAACACAATCAGTAATTTCATCCTCGGATTATCATCACTTTCCACAACTTCTAAAGCTTGATCCATTCTTATTTTTCATCAAAATGCACTATTTCTAGTAAAAATACTCTAGGATAATCGATTATCATAAGTGATAATTGATAATTCCCAAAACATGCACATGTACACAAATTACCCTATGATAATCGATTATCATTTAAGATAATCGATTATCTCAGTGATTCTACACAGCAAATCACCAAAATTCATCACGCATGAAAGGATAATCGGTTATCATCCTGGATAATCGATTATTCTCGAAACCATACTTAAAACCAATGTGCAAATAATCGATGACTAATGATAATCAATTATTGTCGAATCGAAACACATCCTCAACAAAATTCAAGTATGCAAGCACACATGCAACAACCCTAAATCACGACGGAAACTCTCCCAAAACACCATGCATTGATTCAAGCCTCACAAACCCTTATGAACAGATCCTAATACATACATTATATCACTTGAATCATACAAAACTCATCATCATCCAGATTATAACCCAAGCAAACAAACAAACAAACATATCATGATAATATCACACACACACACATCAATTACCCAATTATTTACATATTAATCATGTATTGCACTTTATTAATAATAACATCAAAGCATTAACATAATTATGTTTTAAAAATGATATACAACGCCACACCTTATTAGACATATAAACTCTTCAAAGATAACATACTCAAGTCTTAACAAAATTTTATTCCTTAAACCTTTATTTTTCTCGGGTCGTACACTCTAAAAGGTTAGTTGAATGGAATGTAATGCTTAAGAATAAAAGTGAAAAACTATGCTAATGAAACTAATATTGAAGAATGTTGTGAGTTTAATTGAAGAAAAAATAAGAAACTTACAGACAATAATAGTAAAAAAGGTTAATTCCAATTCTTTTCTAATATAGATTCATCATCAGTTATCTACAAATTATTGTTCAATTTATTATTGTTCGATTTTCAAATTAATTAAAGTACATTCTTTATTAATTTAAGGGTGATCTTACATTTAATCGAAGTAGATTCTTAATCAAAAACAAGACCTTACTAGATTATTGACAATAAATTCAACCAAAGTATATTCTCAATTAAATCCTATTGTGTTTAATCATGCTATTCTTAAATCTCCTAACCAAATTAAAAGTTAATTAAACAAAGTAAATTTTCAGTTAATTATTGTTAAAGTTCTTACCACTAATTAAAGTACATTCTCAATTGGTAGCAAAAACACGTTCAATCATATGAAAGTTACTAAATTCAATCAAAGTACATTCTCAATCAAACCTAGAAACCCTTGAACTCATATGATCAATATGCATGTAGATTCGAACACCTTACGATGTAAAAATCATTACTTTTGATGTCATTAAGAGATGAAAGACATAAAGGAAGGATAACTCAAATCAATAATCAAAAGAAACAAAGACATTTAATTCAACTTAACCTCATAATGCATAATGAAATTACAGTGGAATAGCCTTATAAGTTTAGCCCCTCATGAATCGAGTGGAATACATGATCAAAATTGTAACATCCTAAATTTCAGGGTGTCACGGGTTATTCAAAAACAGGTAAAAATTTTAAACTTTAGCATAACGTGGAAATGTATTTTCAAAAACCTCAACATTTAAACGTGCATAAAACATAATAGTTCCAAAACATTTGTCTAATGAAAATAGCGAAGGAAATAAAATGACTTTAATTACATTGTCACAAAGTTCAAAAGTAATAACTATAATTAAAATCTCAGGTTTGTCCTCCGTCATCTCTCAAATTTATCATGCCTTAGCACCATCTGCAACATCATCTGCTCACGTATAACATCACACATTATACAATCACTGCATTCACATGCACACACACAAACATGTATGGGGTAAGCTATCGGTAAAACAATCATAATAACATTATATAAACATATGATTAAATCAACAATAATCAAACACCTCGTACCAGTAGTAATAACAATAGGATTCCTAGTCCTTTAAAGTAACAATTCAATCAAATGAATCACTTGATCCTTGATCCTCGATCCTTGATCTCTAATCTTTGATGTCATCATTAACATCTTACAAATAGACTTTTGGTCTATCCACTCCTTAGCACCTATGCTAACTACTTACTATACTCTTATAGTAACACCATTATCACAAAACATCACTTGGAGCATCTCAATCACTATGATCACCATCATAGATACACCACCATTATGACTATCCCAGTCATGAAAAACACTAAGAGTATCACCATACCATATACACCACAGTGGAAAGAATCAGACACACTCTTGTGCCCTACCTCACCGACTATAGATTCCCCATACAACCCATATGTAGATTCCTCTTACATGTAATCCTGTCAGACAAGGACAGTGAAGACACCTTCACCCTCACACAAGGAAGGCTTGATACCTGAATAACGCTTCCAATGCACCCAAGGCAAAAGGAAGCACCTATCCGCATAGTACCAGGATTTACTAGGTACACCAAGTAGACTTATCCTTCATTCTCATGTTCATCAATCACATACTCCAATACATCCCAACTCTCATTCATGCTCCAATTTGCATTCACAAGTCAAAACTAACCCTAAACAGGCTCATTACTCTCATTCCTTGAGTACCAACGCATTTCACTACTTCTTAGGCTTGAACCATGTCCATTCTTAATCAAAACCGCCATTTTTTGCAAAAAATACATTGTGATAATCGATTATCACTTTTGATAATCGATTATCTCAGTGAAAATCACCCAAAAACAACAAGCAAGAAGGAATAATCAATTATCATAAGTGATAATCAACTATTCCCACAACCAGACTCAATGTCGATGCACAATAATCGATTATCACTAGTGATAAACGATTATTTGTGAAACGAAACACATCCTAGACATAATTCAAGTTTGCAAACACACATGCAACAACCCTAAATCACGAGGGAACTCCCCCAAAACATCATTCATACATTCAAGCATCACATATCCTTGTAAACATAGTCAAACATATATATTACGACACTTGAATCATCTAAATTCAATCATTATACATAATATAAGCCAAACAAAATAATTATAATGCATATGATTATTACCACACCTTTACACATACATTTACATGGAAAACTCCCAAGCCTCGTAACTTTATTCTTCCTTAGCATCAAACCCTTCATTGGGATAACCCTACAACCATACATACTTTTGTAGGGAACTCAACACAAATATTACATAAACCTTATGCCAATGCATACATAATCTCTTGCCCAACAAGAGCAACATACAACAATAATTACAATCATATGACATATATGAACAAAGATTATTAATCAAAATAGTTAAGAACACATATAACATACAATAATTAACAAACAAAGATAAGCTTCCCCATACCTCAGCCAATCCTAGGGCTTTATCTACACTCTAAAACACCACTAATATCTAAGGTTTATGTAGTTCTTCCTCTTCTCTCTTAGAACTATCTCCCTCTCTCTATCTCTATCTCTCTCTTTTTCGTTTTAGATGTAGGTTACAATTATAGAACCCTAGTTTCCCTTTTCTCCTTTTTATCTTTTCTTAGTCTATCTTTATCTTTTTAATAATATCAACAACCACTAAATCTTTTAATTTCATATTTCTTTTCTTTTCTTTACTTTCAACACCCTCATAACTTAATTTATGCACTAATTAATGAGGATAAAATGACGTTTTTGCCATTGGACCCAAAATATAAATTAAAACCCAAAAATTTACTTTAACTCTCTTTCTTTCTAGAATTTGGGCCACACATATTCAATCCCAAATCATCCTTTTATCCCCAATCCAACACATTATATTAATAACAGCACACTACCCAAATCATTCAAATAACAAATACCAATCTTATGTTCCACTTAATCAATAATAACATTAAATAATAAACATAATAATTATAAATTTAGAAAACATTTAATCATCAAACACCAATTATCAAACAATAGTGTCCAAATCTCATAACCACATTATTTCCTAATTACCTCATTTTCCTAGGGTCTTACAAAAATAAAAGTGAGAGGATTGGCAGATGATTGTTTTCTAATGGAAGAGTCTGAGTGAATGAATAATGTGTGTCTTTATAAAGAAATTGATTGGACTTGGATTTTGAATATTATGTTGATAAAATCTTTTATCTAGTAATTTAGTATCTACCAAATATTAACATATTTACTCAACTTTTATGAATATTTGATAGATATTTTTCTATTGAAATTTTCAATATTTTTTGCAGCAAAATATTTTTCAATATTACATTTCAACCCTTCCCTCTTCCCTAAAATTGCATTTTAGTCCCTCTCATTTTACCCAAAATTGTAGAGAGGCACATAATATTTTCATATCTTCACTTAAACCTCTTTTTTATTTGACCAAAATTAATCTGTCGCGCAGTAGAAAGGTTTTAAAGAGTGTGTAACGGTCAAAAGCCAAGAGGCGGGGAACAAATTGCTTCTTTTAAAAATTTTGATTTTCTTTTAGGACTTTTATCAAACAGTTTGTAAACTAAAAGTGTAGAGATAGAGAAAATCACATAAAATGCTTTATCCTGGTTCGAATCAAAAGATTCTACCTCCAATCATTAATCATTATAAATAGTGATTAACCTTTTTCACTAAATAATGTAATTTCATATTACAATCAGATAAGCAAATGTTAAGGAACAGAAACCACCTTCCTTCGACAAACGAACGGAAGAACTTCAGCTCAATAAACTTAAAGAGAACTGCTTCAACCTTAGACACACTAAGCACAAGCTTCTCCTATTCACAAGACTTGATTCAAGCACACTAATGTTAAGATTCCATCAAGTGTACCGAATTGTATCAAGTAATATAAACGGTAAGACCGAGTATCGTTTTCCGAAGAGACTCACGGCACTAAACAATTGTGCTTTTGCTTAACTAATTAAGACTATAAGAACAATATTTTGAGGTTTTTTGAATGCAAAGCGATAAAAGTAAATATGCATGCAATTTGATCAATTAAGGTTAAACACAAAAGTGAATGGATGATGTTGATAATATGAAATGAATATGTTGTTAGGGTTTAGATTTCACCTAATCACTCTCATGCATAAACGAATTCATCTTCTTCATTAATGTTAATGTCAACTTCTAATTTACTTTCAACCTGATGTCTCGGTGAAGAAAGCCTACTCTTAATTACTAGTTTACAATGTCTTGTCTCCCTAACAATTTATCATGCATTACATTCGCACAGAAGCTTAAAGGCAATCGGTCCTCATATCCCTATGTCTAGGTAATATTGCTCCCGAGAGAATTTCCCAGACCGTGATTTGTAAGATATCTCTTGATAACAATCCTAGGGAGAGAAAAGAAGAATTGTGACATCCCCAAATCGTCCAACCCTAGGAGTACGAAATCTCCTGATATTTACAAATCATAAAATCATAAGCATTTGAGCAAAGAAGAATATCTCTAACAATTAATGAAACAAGAATCAATTCAAATACAAGAGATTTTACAGGTTACATCTTTCCCAGCAACAAATATGATTAGTTCTCCATCGCCGTGGAAGAACTAGGTGACCAATGCAATGGAAGAGATAAAACCCTAGAAAGATAAGAGGAGAGCTCTAACATCCCTAAATCTGCCCCCAATGGGGTGAAAAATGTGTTTCTATGCTTAAGCCATCAAAAGATACAAATCCTAAGACATCCAGGTCTTTAAATAGGGCACAAAAATAATAGAAATCAGGTCCAGGCCCAAAACATATCATAAAAATAACAGAAAAACTGGCCCAGGTCCACGAAAAGGGCGTTCAGCGCTACAATACTGCTCAGTGGTGGGTGCGGCACTTAGAATGGCACCCAGCGGTGTCACCTAGGGGAGAGACTGGCACTCAATGCCACCTACGATACTGAAACTACACTTTGGTTCACTTTTCAGCATTCTTGTTGATTGGTTAACTTTTCTGGTTGACTGGTTGACTTTTCTACATTTTGGTTGACTTTTCTACACTGCAACTCCTTGATACTTCAACCTTTCTTTCAAATCGTTCCAAAAACCCACAAAATCAAGGGAATTTAGGAATAAAATCATCAAGTATATCCTTAACTCTCTTATTCACAAAATTAAGGCAAAATCCTGAGTCCAAGCAAGTTTCTAAGTCAAAAAGGGTGCACTAAGTATCAAAATTAAGTATAAAAATATCAGTTTTTGAACCGTTATCAACTAATACTTGAGAACTTCCTTAGAATTTCTTTGTATTCTCAAATGGCTTAGTTAAACCTCTAAGAGGTTTATTAAAATGTATATATAGCATATGGGTCAAAAACGGAAAACCCAACACCCTATTGCCAATTATAATCGATTATATCAAGTGATAATCAATTATTTGTGTCCGTTATGCGGTTTTCAAAAAGTGATAATCGATTATCCTGAGGAATAATTGATTATTTGCGCGACTTGAGCAATATTGAATCAGACAAAGATAATCGATTTTATTCTGTGAAATAATCGATTATATGCGCGATTAGTCTATATCTATTTTTGGCTCGTGATAATTGATTATTACACCAAATAATCGATTATCTGCGCAAAGATTCTCTAAGAAGGAAAACTTCTAAGTAATTTTACATCATCAAAGTTATTCCTATGCAATTCTTTCTACAAAATGCTTTTAATGTAAATACAACAAAAGTCTTCAATCTTTCAGCTTTTAACATCATCAAAACTTTAGTAGCTTCAAGATACCAATGTTCCTTATTGGTAACATGTTTCACTAAGGAAGACTTATATATTGTCCACTTAAGATCTACCACGTGGCAGTTCCTTCCTTCCACCCAAATTAGGTTTTCTGGTGATTGGAAATGCAAGGGAAGCTTGCACTGCAAAGGAGAAGGGGGTTGGTTCGTTGATGGTGGCGCTATGGAGAGGAGGACTTTGATGGTAGCGCTATTAGGTTTCACATTCTTATTTGAATGCAAATTGAGTTTTTATTTTAGTTTGTTTATGGCTATAAGGCTTGAACAGTGGTAGTGTGGTTGTTTTGGTTGTAATGGTAATCAACGGTGTGGTGATGGTGGTTGGTGACATTGCCCATAGTGGTTTCATGGTAGCAACACAAGGAGGATGGTGGCTAGGGTTTCTAAAGAAGATGGTTGAAGAAGATGATGACGTGACGTAATCTGATTGGTTCATTGAGGAGTGTAAGGATCAATGATGTGGCATTATCTGATTGGTTGTCCTTGTTAGTGATGGATTGCCACATGGCAACATCTTAGAAGGTTTGATCTTATGAGTGGTAGAGGGGTGTGTATAGGAAAATTAGGGGTGTTGGAGAAAAGGCTTATTGGTAGGCCCAGTTCAGAAAAAAAGGTTGTTTTTGTAAAAGCTAAGGGTGTAGGAATAAAAATGGTTCAATGCTGAAAAAAGGGTTTTATAAATTAAAAATTAGGGGTGCGTTTAGCTCCTTGTATTTTTCTTTTCATGAATAAATTAATTTTTCCCTTATTTTTACAACTTGGACTATTTAATTTCACACTTTAAATAAGCTCAACTTAGCTGCAGTTGCACTAACACACCTCAAAATATCCAAAGAACATTTATGCAACTAAAAAGATATTTTTAACATGTTTTTGTATCTCATGCTAAATAAATCCAATTATAATAAATCCTAATTAAAATATTCTATTGAAGTACAAAAACCAATGAAGATTTCAATATTAAAGGCTAAATAAGGGCATAAATATGCACTCATCACATATCAAGAAAGCTTCACTTGATATGGACAAGAAAAAGAAGCACAATGTTCAAAGGTAGACACATGGAGTCCAGCTTAAGGAACAATCCAAAGGACAAACGACTGGAAGGTTCAATGGTCTTTGTTATGAGTGCAACAAACCTGGGAACATCAAGTCTGAGTGTCCTGAGCTTGTAAAGATAAAAAGAAGAATAGTTAGTCCCCAACACGACAAGAAGAAATTGTTGATGAGCGCCTGAGAAAATATAGACACGTTTGACGAAGACGATGAAGCAAAAGTATGTCTCGTGGCAAGAAATGATGAAAGCACATCAGATGACTCTGATGAAGAGGTAGATTTTTCTAACTTACATTCTGTCATTCATGCATATTACGAATTTCTTTCATATTCCTCAAAACTATCTAGTACACATAAACTTTTAGAAAAACAAAGCAAAGAGTTTTTAGAATAAAACAATGCTCTAAAAGAAGAAGGAACATCGTCCAAGGATGATGTGAAATATTTACAACAAAATGTTAGAAGTCTTAGAGTAAATCTAACTATTTCTAAAAAACAAAAAGAGTAAACCCTTTATCAAAATAAAAAACTTGTAGAAGACATAGTTGTAGCTGAAGACACTAAATGTGTCGAGTCTCTCAGACATGAAAATGAAACTTTTACCTAAGTGTTAAATAGGACACTTAAAGGGAGTGATCATTTAAGACTTCGACTAAAAGATAGTAGACATCCCTTTGATAAAAGAGGCCTAGGATTCAATAGGAGTAATACAAACTATACTGATAAAACCAAGAATGTTAAAATTGTTAGGCCATCTAGTGATACATCGACTTCTAGAAAAAATGAGATGCATACAACAAACAAGTAGGGAACTAATACAATATGGGTATATAAGAGAAAAATAATTTATCTTGCAGATCTGTTTGATCACATAACAGAAAACCCTATCTTGGTACCTAGATAGTGGCTGCTCACGACACATTGCGAGAGAAAGGTGTATATTCCTAAGCCTGAGAAACAAGAAAGGAAGATTAGTCACCTTTGGAGGAAACCCAAAAGTCAAAATCATCGGAATTGGAAAGATAGGTACAAACCTCTCACTTTCGATCGATAAAGTTTTATTAGTTGATGGCCTAAAACAAAATCTATTGAGTATAAGTCAATTATGTGACAGTGGATATAATGTTACTCTTGAAAAAGACCAATGTAAAGTCTTGAATGATAGGGGTTCATTAGTATTTATTGCAAATAGGCAAGGAAACTTGTACAAAATAAATATGAATGAATTGTAATCTCAAAATGTTTCATGATTAATATCTATGAAAGAAGAGGCAATATCATGGCATAACAACTGTGGATATGCAAGTATGAGATATATCTCAAAGATGCAATGTAATGACCTCGTGAGAGGATTGCCAAAAGACCATTCAATGATACAATCTTTTTTAGTGCTTGCATGAAAAGCAAACAGGTCAAAGAATCATTCAAAAACAAAATTGTTCTTTCAACTAAACGACCTCTTCAGTTGCTTCATATAAACTTATTTGGACCTACAAGAATTGCGTGTATGAGTGGTAAACACTACAAACTTGTAGTAGTAGATTATTTCTCAAAATGGACATGGGTTTTATTCTTGACACATAAGGATGAGGCATTTGAAGCCGTTTTTAAACTCTACAAAAGGATAGAAAATGAAAAGAAATTGAAAATTATCTCTATCCAAAGTGATCGTGGAGGAGAATTTGAAAATGAGCTTTTTCAAAACTTCTGTGAAAACTCTGGAACCCAACATAATTTCTCAACTCCTAGGACTCCACAGCAAAATGGAGTTGTTGAGAGGAAAAATAGATTTTTACAAGAAATAGCTACTCGCAAACTTCAAGAGTGTTTAGGGAAGTTTGACTCTAAGCGTGATGAAGGAATCATGTTTGGCTATTCGGAAACTTCAAGAGTGTTAAGAGTCTATAACTCTAGAACCTTAAGGGTAAAGGAAGTCATTCATGTTAAATTTAACCATGAGCCTACCCTTAACAAGTCAAAGCTAGACAATTCTTTTTCAAATTTGCAGATAAATTATACATCGTCTAAAGAGGAAAATGCGTCTACATCGCCATAAATACTCGACGATCCAAAAGAATCTCAAACAAAGAAATCATCAGATGATATTCCTAAAGAAAGAAGGGAACCAAACAGTCTACATCATTTGATAGCCAAGGATCAGTCCTCAAAGAAAATCATAGGAAGCCTAAATGAGCATGTCAGAACAAGGTCATATCACAAACAACCTCGTGTTACTCTCATCTCTCAAATAGATCCATCAAATTTCAATTAGGCTCTAAAAGATTATTCAAGGGTAGAATCAATGAAAGAAGAGCTCGATCAGTTCGAGAAAAATTATGTGTGGAAACTTGTAAAGTTATCCCAAGGAAAACATGTAGTCAAAGCTAAATGGTTTTATCGCAACAAGCTAGATGAAGATGGAAAAGTCATACGAAACAAAGCACAAGTTGTTGCGAAAGGATACTCACAATAAAAAGGTATTAACTAAACTGAAACCTAAGCTCTAGTACACGGATTAAAAGTCATTCACATTCTGTTATCATTTGTAATGTTTAACACGATAAGACTATACCAAATGGATGTCAATAGTGCATTTATGAATGGTGATATCAAGGAAGAAGTGTACGTGGAACAATCACCTAGCTTTGAATGCTCAATCAATCCTACGCATGTCTTCAAACTTAACAAAGCTTTATATGGATTAAAACAAGCCTCTAGAGCTTGGTATGAAAGGTTAAATCTCCTCCTTATTGAAAATGGCTTTACAAGAGGACAAGTAGACACCACATTGTTCACGCAAAATATTAATCAGGATTTCATCACAATCCAAATATATGTTGATGACATAATCTTTGGTGTTGCTAATAAGAGTGTTTGCCAAGACTTCTCTACTATGATGCAAGAAGAGTTTGAGATGAACATGATGAGTGAAAAGTTCTTCCTCAGACTGCAAATCAAGGAAGAGACAAACGCAATATATATTCAATAGACAAAATACATCAAGGAGTTGCTAAAGAAGTTCAAAATGGATGAAGCCAAGGAAATGAATACTCCAATGCATCCAACAACTAGCCTAGCGCTAGATGAAACCTCAACAAAAGTGGACAACACTACCTACTGTCAAATGATATGTTCACTTTGGTACCTCACTATGTCTAGACCTAACATAATGTTCAATGTCTGTCTATGTGCAAGATTCTAGTTAGATCCTAGAGAAACCCATGTAAGTGTTGTTAAGCAAATCTATTGTTATTTAATAAGAACAGTTAATCTCAGCCTATGCTACAAAGGAAGCGAAAGCTTCAAATTAGAAGGCTATTCTGAAGCTGACTATGCTAGCGAAAAAGTGGAACGTATTATTAGAGACATTCTTTCCTATTTAAATCAGTTATGACTAACATTCTTTCCTATTTAAATCAAGTCGATCATTCTCTTCTCCAAAACTTATACTATTCCAAAATGTTCTCTTTATTATTGGAGACAAACAAGACATTGACGAAATGTTCTCACCATCAAAAGTCGAACCAGAAAGTTTGTACAACCTACTTTTGATGAAGAACTAAAAAAGCATGTATACTTTGACAAGTTGACTTTAACCAACGACTGCTACCTACGACAAGGATAAGAAGATCTGAAGATCAAAGCAAAGTACTATCTAATGGACATTTTCTTGAAGCCTATATATTGAAGAGTGTTAAAGAAAAGAGCAAGAGAATAAGCACATGAATATGAAAGAAAAATCTTTGAAGAAAGAAAAAGCTCAAAATAAAAAGAAAATACTCTTAAGCTTCATAGAATCAAAAGCTTATTGTTGTAAGACGAGAGAAAAATCCTAAGAGTCTATTAGATTGAATTGTAATATCTACACATCCTCTTTGCGAGAGTAACGGTCAAATGAGTTATATTTGATCTGATGATTCTAAATTCTAAAGAGAATTCAAACACTTTACGATTAACTCGATGGGGTTAAATGATATCTAGACAAATTTGTCCAATGGAAACCAGGAGTAGGTGAAACTCAACTAGGCAACATATCGGGAAGATATCTAGATTGTCTAGGAATACCAAGAGTGGTGAAGAATACTAAACAACTAGGAGTGGGTGAAAGTTGGTTCTAAATAGAGTAATGGGGTTACTTGGAGTGACCAAGTGATTCTAGGAGTGGTGAGAATACTTAGTTGTAATATTGTTGAAGATTATAATGGAAACCTCTAAGACTGTATGATTATTGCTTTAATCTTGCTTTAGAAGAGACTAGACGTAGCTTACTGGAATGAACCAGTATAAAAATAATTGTGCGATTATTGCTTTAATTTTGCTTAACCTTGGAGTTGTGCTTTCTTAAGCATTATAACAACTCTTGTCATTAAACCTATTTTTATTAAGAGTTGGCCTTATTAAAACGTTATAGCTAATTTGTTAAATGACTGGAAAAAAATATTTGTTTAAAAACTTATAATCTGAACAGAACTTTCAAGTCAAGTATTTAACAACTTATATAAAGTCTTTTAATCTTAAACTACTTTGCAAAAATTTTCTTATAACATTATTCACACCCCTCCCCCTCCCTTCTTGTGTTTTCCAGACATTTCACCTTTTAGGTTTAATTTGTTCTCCTCTTGCCTTATGTGTTTAGAGTCATCTATATAATTATTTGTTGATCAGTGATCTTGTTAGTATTATTTCATTGTGTATATTATTTCTAGGCATAAATAAAGCGTCCTATGAGTCTAAAGGTGGTTTCATAGTGTTGTTTTAGTTGTCTCCCAAACAAAGAAAGCTAATTCTAGTTACTTTATGTTTTGAATTATGCAACTGATTTGTTTTAACTCTGAAATTTTACTGGTATGATTAAACTTTCATGAATTTATAGGTTGAGTTGTGAGTTTAGTGGTAGGATTCATATTACAAGTTTAGGTTGTATAATGAAGTTTGAAGGGTTATATGTTTGGTACTGTAATTTTGATTAATTGAGTTGATGGATGTGGTTTATGGCGAAATTGTTATGTTTACAATGTGTTTGAAGCTTTGGAATAACAGTTGGTATGGTTGATATTATATGAAATTACAAATTTCATTTTTTGAAATTATATAGACTCGTTGAATAACAGGTATGCTCAAGGTACAAGTTTGCATAATTCATTTTCCAAAGAGTTTTGCCCATTGGACGAGAATTTAAAGGAATCACCCTAGTACTTATTTCGTTGGATGAACCAAATTCTCAGTTGGACGAAAATAAAATCTAATTCCAAAAAGTTTAGGCTGTTGAGCGATTGGATTCTCACTAGGCAAATTTTGACATTAATTTTCTTAAAGCTTTAGTGGTGTTATAATAGGACGTGGACTATGTTTGTTGGACAATTTATTGCGAAAATTGTTCTAGTGTTAAGATCGCTGAACAAAAAAGATTGAACTATACTAGTTTGCAGTAAAGATGCATTCTTTTCTCAGTATATGTGGAGGTGAATGAAGAATCAGATAATGGCTGTGTGAGAGGGTGAGATTGGATTGTTGTATTGTCCCTAAAAAGTATGGCGGGTGAGTAATGTGAAGGATGAAGTGTTGTTCATGTGCGGAGAGGAGCTTCGTAGGTTCGATTAAAGGATGGGAATAATAGCTAGAAATCATGAATAATGTGAGAATGAAGATGTAAAGATGGTGATGGTTGGTGAAAGTAAAGGGACTGATTAAAACATTTCAAGCAAGTTTGCATTTCAAAAAAAAAGTATGCTACATATACATCACTTGTCAAATAAGCATGTGAATCACTCAATCCTTAACAATTTTAACACTGTCAACAAAATAGAAAACATTTTATTGAATTTTAGAACACAATTGACAAAAAGTAAAACGGAGTCGTAAACTTCATGAAAGTAGCTATATCCTCAACGTGAAATTTCACATGTCTCTCCCGTCCTAAGAAAAATTAGACCATAAGAAAGTCAATTTTTTGATAAATGATCCGTTAATGAAATAATACTTCCTATTCCTCCACCAATCATTCTTTTGCACAGCATAAATTTTGCACCAACAAGGAATAAAAAATGGAATGATCAATTTAAGTACAGTACAGAACACCTCAACTTGAAATGAGATAAATTTAACGAAGCGTATATTGTATTTTGCCAGATCTTTCTCCCATCTTCTGCTGCTGTAACTTTCAGCGTGAGAAGAAGCCTTTATCTCATTGATCGGTGCAGAATATATAGTACGGCAATCTGGTAGTGAATGTGTAACACCACTTACAAGAATAAGCAGAGGCAATTAGGAGTAACTTTAGCATGCAGCAAAATTTTTTATGACTTCAGGTCCTCTGACATTGCAGAAGGTATACAATGTGTGGTGAGGATATCTAAGGTTGCAGCCTTTGCAGTACTGGTCTTTAACACTACTATCTGGCAGAAAAAAGGTACTCAGAATTTCAAATCAGTCATATCATAGCAAAAAATTTATAGCAGACTATACTCATTTGATAGATTTAATTTGAATAAGCAGAAGAGAATGTAATATAATAGATATGTCCAATTCTTTGAAATTAAAAAAAAAAAGTATCGGAATCGTTCTTATATGCAATGTAAGAAAGAAAACAACAATACGCAAGATTAATAAGGTAATCTTCATATAAATTGGTACCTTTTTATTCATAATAGTTTTTTAACTTGATAGGGTTAATATGTATGGTAACCATATGTTGGATAGCCGTATTAATCGTAGTCGTAATCGTAGTCACTCCCATGCCTAGGTTGTGGCCCCAATTGCAACCTCAAGGGCGGCGTTTATTTCACACCAACTAGATATGTGATTAAAATAAAGTTAATAAAACTAGGACAATCCTAACTTCACAAGTTGATTTTGAAGGGTTAAGAGTTAGACCCTTAGCCTAAATTGACCATAAATAAAACTCAAATTTATTTCGAACAAAATAAGTTGGGAGCATATATCTATTTAACATGAGGGTCACAATGAACCGACTGGAATATGTCAATGAGGAAAAACCTGTTGGTATTCCAGATCAAACTTTAGATATTCATCATCACAGCTCTCTACCATCGTGGCCAAGTTCTGCAGATTCTTCACAGGTTTACCATTGAAAGCAAGAACCTACACACGCAAAGAACAAAACTTAATGGACACTACAATAATATAAAAAGGTAATATCTGCATGATATTCTCTAACCTGAGTGTTTACAATCTCTTCATATCCAATATTGATGTCAGACACAAGAACCTAGTAATATAGCACATTTCAAGTATGAGCACCTCTAAATCTGGAGATGGAATGGTAATAAACAAACTAAAAGGTTATCGAGGGAAATCTAGAAACCTGAGAAACAACTACAAGCTGTTCATCAACAGACTGCGCCATAGAATGTAGATGCTTGTCCAGAAGCTTCACCGGTGCATCAAATTCATAATCTTTACCATACTGGATATAAGTAAAACAAATCAGAAACTAAAATACAAGATAGTCAAAACATATACAAATTCCTACAACAAACAAACATCTGTTTCACATTCTTACACAATTTGTACAGCCAAAAACGCAATGCATCTATAACTATGGTAGTCGAATCGCAAATCGTATCGCATATCGGAAAGCTTATTTTTCGTACGTGAATTATTTCTTATCATGAACGGTAAGATTAATAAAAAATTTAAAAACTTAACTCAAGACATTCAAATATGTACAGATGTAACTAATAATAACAACCACATTAAAAAGTGGTTACACAATGGATAAATTAAGTTAATATTATAATGGTTGGATTGGGTTAGGTTCTAGTTGTTGAGCGAGTGGGCCTTTTGGCAATACTTTTTGAGCAAGACTGAAAGTTGTTCAATCATTTCCATTTTAATTACTTTGTGTTCTGATATAATTACAATAAGGTTAGGAGTTAATGATGGAATTATCTATGTATGTGATCTAAGTGATGATGGTGTGCCCTCATCCAAGGTGGATTAGGTCTAAGTTTCTTTAGTGTATGCATTGATATAAGATTCAATATTGGAAGTTATCCTGACACTCTAATAATCATCTAGACTTATGTAGAAAAAAATAGGTTATGTGGTGAGAGTAGTAGGATGATAGGTTCAAGGAGAAGGTTTATACTAGAAGGAATAAAAACTGACAAACAGTTATAAATGTCTGAAGGGTAGTTTTGTTGTCTCAGACTTTTATTCAAGAATCATGTTCTCTCGAATAACCAGAAGTTGTACATGTGTTTCAATTTCTCCATTTGGAGGAAACCTAGTTTATTGCTAGAATAAAAATCTATAGTTCTCAAGGTTGTTTTGCATAGGTATGAATACCTATCATTCATATCCAGAGCCTCTTTCCTAGTGAAGTGAAGGCCCATTGGAGGTTATGGTCAACAAAAAAATGGAAGAACAGTGAGATGGGTTGGAGAAGATTGTCCAAGAACAAGAACACGAGAATAACCCCACTTCTAGTAATAGGAAGAGATGATTCAAGGACTGACGGGGTTGGTTGAACGCCTGATATCCTCTTATAAGCATCAAGAGGACCAAGATTATGTTGCAAAGAATGGCCATAAGGATAGTGGGGGAGATGAAGGAGGATGTTCTTTTCAGATTTATGCCAAATGAGGTGTTAAATATAGTGAAAATTATATATTGGAATTAATCCCTTGTGTTAAATACACACATAGGGTTCTCTATTTATAATAGAAGAAATATGGGCTAAGCCCAAATACAAATGAATATGTAAGAATAAAATAAAATAAAATAAGAACAATGTTTCCCTAATAAACATATAGGNACTATATTTNCNTAATTAACATAAACANAATATAAACTAAATATAATATCTCTAACACTCCCCCTCAAGCTGGAGCATACAGATTGTATGGACCAAACTTGGAATAAATAAACTCAATTTGAAATATATGATCTGTCTTCAAGAGTGTGCGGCAAACAGATGCGCAATCACATGTCGACGAACAACTAACAGCAATTTATGGACAGTAGTGGACAACTGCGAAACTTCAAATAGCACCGTGAAACTTCAAGTGGGATGACTTTGACAAAGGAGAACAATGACAAACTTCAGGGACTAGATTGCCATCAAGTAAGGATGGGACTTGCATCAAAACTATAGGGACTGCCATCACTGACTGATGGGGCCTTTAATGGCTAAAAGCGACAAAACTACAGGGACTGCCATCACTGAATGATGGGGCCTGTATACAGGGACTACCATCACTGACTGATGGGGCCTGTATATAGGGACTGCCATCATGATGGGGCCTGTAGTGGCTAGAAGCGACAAAACTGCAAGGACTACCATCATTGACTAGTGGAGTCTGAAAGCCTAAAACCTGGCTGGAAACATACTCCCCCTCACGACGAACGGCGAAAATGACGGCGCGCCGATGACAGATCGTGAAAGTGGAAGATCATAATGAGCTCTTATCAAAGCACCCAAAAAACAAATCTGACAGATTTGACAAAGGGTTGGTGGAATTGTTTCAACCCATAATTTTAGTGTTGAAATTTCTTGGTGTTAACCACTGACTATCCTTGAAGACCTTTCAGAATAGAGAAGAAGATAGCGGAAGCAGTAGAGGTAGGACTAGGTGTTGGTGCATCGGTGGCACAAGTGGAGGAGACAACGGTCGGAGACGACGGCCTGAGACGGTGGCCAGAGACGGTGGCTGGAGATGGTGGTCGGAGACGGTGCCGGAGACGGTGGCCGGAGACGGTGCCGGAGGCGGTGGCCGGAGACGGCGGACGGCAGATGACGGACAACCGGTGACAGTGGCCGAAGACGACGACTGGAGACGGTGCTGGCGGCGGTGGCCGGAGACGGTGCCGACGGTGGCCGGAGACGGTGGCTGGCAGCAGCGGACAGCCGGTGACCGGTGGCAATGGACAGCTGGCAGGTGGCGGCTGAGCGGCAACGAGACAGATGCGAGACAGAAACCAGAGATTGTCCATTGAAATATAAAGGCACAGGTTGAAAAAGAAACTTTTAGGGGGGGGCAACAAAGACAAAGTAGAAAAAGATCAGAAAACCTGCTCTGATACCATGTTATATATAGTGAAAATTATATATTGGAATTAATCCCTTGTATTAAATACACACATAGGGTTCTCTATTTATAATAGAAGAAATATAGGCTAAACCCAAATACAAATGAATATGTAAGAATAAAATAAAATAAAATAAGAATAATGTTTCCCTAATAAACATATAGGGACTATATTTCCCTAATTAACATAAACATAATATAAACTAAATATAATATCTCTAACATGGAGGAAGTTGGACATTTGTGTGTTTACAAGGGACGAAGCTTATGGGTGGCCAAATAGATTGGAGCAGTATTTCCATTTGAAAGAGGTTAGTGAGGAGGAGTAAATGCAGACTGTTATGTTGGCATTGGAGGGGAAAGCTTTGAATTGGTTTCAATGGTGGGAAACCTGCAATCCACATCCCACATGGGAAGCCTTCAAAGACGCGGTGATTAGAAGATTTTAGCCAACAATGCTGCAAAACATATTTAAAATTTTGATTGGCCTATGCCAAACAGGACAAGTCGGGGAATATATTGAGCAATTTGAACAATATGCAGAGTTCATGAAAGGAGTGCAACAAGATTATTTGATTGGCATATTCTTGAATGGTTTGAAGGAAGAAATAAAGGTTGAGGTAAGTTGTATGAGCCCAAGAATCTTACTAAGTTAATGATGAAGGCTCAAATGGTGGAAGAAAAGGTTAGAGTCACCACCAGGGGGAATCTCTCATTGTGCAGCTTCAAAGTAACACCTATAGACAGTTGCCATCTACTTGCAGTTACTCAAAAGAAGGGGGAAATTCAATGGGTTTTACCAACTCCAACAAAGGAAGTAGAGTGCACAATGGCTGTGAGCACCATCCAGAGTTCTCCTGTTGGGACTCAACAAGGAAGGGCACCATTTAGAAAATTGTCCCAAAAAGAATTACAAGATAAGATAAAAAAGGACTTCTGCTTCAAGTGTGATGAGAAGTTCAGGCGTGATTGTACTTGCAAAAATAAACAGCTATATATGTTGCTTATTTCGAAAGAGGATATTCAGGAGTTAGGGGAATTTGCTACCTGCATTCATGAAGAATTTCCAGACTTTCACCGAAAGGATAAGGTACATCTTCATGGAGGGGGTGTTTATAGGTTTGATACAGTTTACAAAATAAGGAAAAAAGAAGGTAGTTAGTACAATTGAAAACACCTCCCACCCATTGAAAACAGTTGGGAAGTTGCTACTACCATCAATAAGAGGTTTCCTACTTTTCACCTTGAGGACAAGGTGAAACTTCATGGAGGGGGTATTGATAGGTTCCAAGGGAAGGTTTATACTAGAAGGAATAAAAACTAACAAACAGTTATAAGTGTATGAGGAGTAGTTTTGTTGTCTCAAACTTTTATAAAGAAACTTTTATAAAGTCTGCATGGGCAATTGTTTAGCAATTTTTATCTTTGTTTTGGAAGTTTTGTAAATCTAGAGAAGTGGAGAGACTATTTGTCTCTTAAAACAAGTTGTATGTGCTTCAGTTTCTCCATTTGGAGGAAACCTAGTGTATTGCGGGAATAAAGATCTACAGTTCTCAAGGTTGTTTCGCATAGGTCTGAATTACCTATCGCAGGAGGTCCTAGTCTAAGGATTTTACCTTAGCTTAAGACGATAAGGGATTAACCCTGTATATGGTAGGATGAAACCCATGGGCAATGACTATGTAAAGCAGTAGAGGTCACCACAAGTGCAAAACTTGCTAGAATATGATATCAACACATGTATATGGATAATTGAGTCTTGTTTAGTCTTTATTTGTGATATGTTTGCCTTTATCAATGATATGTATGTGATGTTAACTTTAGTTCTATTATATGAAAACTCTATTGCAAATTAAGTTACCCTTTTGTTGTGTTGTTTTGTCTTGTGTTCGTTTTTCTTCTTTTGCTATATCACCAGATGAGGAAGTAGGAGTTGATCCAACCCAGGGTGAGGAAGATGTGATTGTTTAGCTTTAGGTTTAAAGCCTTTGTAAATAGATCCTTTTGAAATACTTGTGTTCTTTTTGTCATGTTGTAGTTTCCTTCAATTCTTGATATGTATGTGAGCAAAGTTATGGCACCTAGGCCACCGCCACCTCCACCTCCAACCTCTGATATGCCAAAACTAGACAGAGCTATAGAGTCCATGGGAGCGACTCTACAATCGGCACTTCGTTTGATCAATGACCAACCAGAATTGATCTGTTACCCAATCAGTAGGCTGAACAACCCTTGGAAAAATAGTTTACCAACATAAACATAGCTTAGCAAAGGTAATCCCTGAGTCAACTAAATAACGAGGTTAAGGTACATTTGGACCTTGATTAGGTCAACTGTAAGTAAAATCCCATTTCAAATAGTATAAATAAAGGATCCAGGTGAGCTCAAGTTTGACATTTTAGCCAACTATGAACCACGAAAAAGACATTTCATACCTTAATAAACATACTATGACCCCTTTGACTTCGACAAATCACCACCATCCCAACTAATGCTCACCAGAGTATTCTCTCCCTATTATGTCAGCCACAACAAACCACTTTTTCGATGAAGGAAACCAGTTCAAAGAAAACTCCCAAGGGCAAAATTAGAATTCCAAAAAATCAAGGGACGCATAGAAATTGATGGGGTTCTGGAAGCAATTCCCAAATTTAATTCATCAAAATTCAAAATCCAAAAAGCAATAAGGAGGGAAGAATAAAGTACAAATATAGAGAACATTAAGCCGATCTAGCAGGATGACCAAGGAGTGAATGAGACGACAAGGAAGTGTTGCATATCAAGCATGATAGAAGGCCAAGAAGAATGGGAACACGGGAGACATGCTAGGAATTTGCAGGGAAGAAGTGCCTAGGGGCTTTGTTAGGCTTTGTTATAAATGTGGACTCCATAGACCTTCATCAAACAAACTAGCGAGATTAATAGTAGATTTATATAATGACAGGGAAGGGACTAGGAAGAATAGATAAGTCTAAATTAACCCAAAAGGAAGGACAAAGGAATTCACCTGTTAAGCAGCTGAGTGTTTGGACTAAATACAAATGAAGACTAAAAAAACATGAAACTAAAAAGCATGAAACTAATAAAAAGAATCAAGGGAATTGCAATGCTTATCTTGATAGATAAAATAAGTTAGCCAAAGCTTTTTGATGATAACTAGGTGATATTACCTCAAATTAAGTATTTCACAAGACCAGACACATCAAGATAGAATGCCACCAAGGAACATTGCCACTCAATTTGTAATTCTAGTTATCAGTTGATCGATATCTTCACCAAACCATTGTGGGGCCCTAGGATTGACTAAGTATATTATAGCTTTAGGAGAAGTGTTAGCTATACTATAGATATATTTTGTATATGACCTCGGCACTGCTTAGACACAAGGGGATTATATTACATGAATGCGTACCATTTCTGTCAACATATACAACTAATTCATCAGCTATGAACTTCATAAAGTGAAAAAGCCCAAGAAATGTCATAAGCTCAAAACAAACAATTTCATGAGTTAACAAAAATATTCTGCTTATGGCAGTGACGTAAGAAAACAAGTGAATTCAATTTACACAATAGCAAACCATTGTTTGCTTACAGCTCCCATAAAACAGAAGAAAATTAGCCAGAAAGATAAGACACGGGGCAGACAAAACAGAAGGGTATGGGAATCAGAAATTTGTACAAACAGTATATACAAAAGCAGAAACAGCATGTACTAAAGATAACTACTCACCTCAGAACGAAGATAGGGGACAGAAACAGCAGTAAAAACAAATCCAGCAATGATGTAATACGAAGGAGGCCTGCCTTTGATGTGTGCTGGAACAAGTCGCTTATGAGTTGAAAGTTTTATGTTAAATTCAAGTATCTGTGAATTCCGAAGAACCTTTACTTGAGCTCTATCCCCAGTGTACTTCTGAGAGACAAGGTAACTGAAACCAATGCGCTCCCCGTGCCTGAATGGAACTACAAATTTATCCCAGAATTAGATTTTAGCACTGAAGAAGTATACAAACTACTAGTTCTAAAAATGGATATAGTTGATTGAGTTAAAAACAAGGTTCAAGAGAAGTTTAGTACAACAACAACAATGGTTTCCATTGGTGCAATGAATTAAAGTTTATGGAAAATATATCAATTTAAATATTTTTCAACATCATTTCTTAGCATAAGGTATAATTAGCAACACCTTTAATATCTTATTTTGCATTGCAAACAAGGTTTTCAAATGTTTTAAAACAACCATTACACTTAACACAATTGATGTATGAGTAATGCCAGAAATCATATTTTATTATTCTTGTTAGGATATTTATCCTAATTATCATGATTACCGTCGGCCACCTTCCATCGTCACCAGCCGCCGTCTGCCACCAGCTACGGTCACAGTTCCATTCGTCTATAAACCCTTAAGGTTTTCTTGTTTCTCACTGGTACGATTCGTCTTCTTCAGAGATGGCATCCGGTAGTACTCTTTCCTTCTCCGGAAGTCCATCAATTACCTCTGAGAAACTAAATGGAAAAAACTATCTATCATGGTTTGCTGCCATCGAAATGTGGTTCCTTGGCCAAGGGCTTTATGACCACCTTGAGCGAGATGGAAGCCATGTGCCTAGTGATAAAGCTCATCAGTGGAAACAAACAGATTTCCAGTTGTGTGTCTTGTTATGGCAATCAGTGGAACCCAAACTTCTTATATCTCTGAGGGCTTTCAAAACTTGTCACTCCTTTTGGAAGAAAGCTCAAAGCATTTATGCCAACAATATTCAACGTCTTTATGACACTTCGAACAAGCTTGCATCTCTTGGCAGACCATGATAGGTGTCCTTCATGGCTGAAGCCCAATCTGCCGCCAAAGAACTCAGGATGTTTTTAGAAGCAGACCCATTAGAGGATATCAAAAAGAAACTAGACAAATTTTACATGGTGTTGATCCTTTGTGCCCTACATCCCGATTTTGATCATCTCAAAGATCAACTTCTCTCAGACCCAAGGAGATATAGAAAGCTTGTTGGAAAACTCATCTATCTTACCATAACAAGACCTGATCTTTCTTATCTGGTAGGAGTTGTGAGTCAATTTATGCAAAATCCACATGTTGATCATTGGAATGTAGTGATTCGCATTCTCAGATATGTAAAAGGGAACCCAGGACAGGGATTGTTGTATGAGGACAAGGGAAGCACTCGAGTTGAGGGATATTGTGATGCATATTGGGCTGGTTGTCCAATTGACAAAAGATCTACCGCAGGATATTGTGTTTTACTTGGAGGGAACCTTGTATCTTGGAAAAGTAAGAAACAAAGTATTGTTGCTCGATCTAGTGCTGAAACTGAGTTTCGATCTATGGCTCTAACTACATGTGAACTTGTGTGGATTAGACAACTCCTTCCAGAGTTGAAGTTTTCTGAAAATGTGTAGATGAAGTTGTATTGTGACAATCAAGCCACCCTTCACATTGCCTCCAATCCAGTGTTTCATGAAAGAACAAAACACATAGAGATTGATTGTCATTTTATTAGAGAGAAGTTATTGTCAAATGATCTTGTTATTGAGTTTGTCAACTCTAGTGAACAACTCAGACATTCTGACCAAATCTCTAAAGGGGCCTAGAATTCAATTTATATGTTCCAAGCTTGGTGCATATGATCTATACGTTCCAGCTTGAGAGAGAGTGATGAAATATAATGTCTTTATTATTATTAATATTTATGTTAGGGTTTGTTAGGGGCTTCCCGCTCTTTTACTTTTCAGAACTACTGTCTCCTATAAATACAGTAGTAAAAAATATAAGACTTTTCATCTTCTCTCAACTTCAAGTATCACAACTACCATCATTATTGCAACAAACACCACAACTTCCAGGAATGTTATCACCATCATCAATCACCAACACAATAATTTATTATTCAGAACATAATCATGGTGCACACCAAACGTTGGATAGGAGTAAAACTTATTTTGTTTTTAACTCATCATGTTTTTATCCTATCGTTGTAGTCCATCTTATCTTATTATATGCTATACTTGTAATTTGTCCTATCTTATCATATTATGCCCAACAACAACAAAAATCCTAACTCGTAACATACTTAGAAAGTACCACCTTAAACCAATTAATTAAATACTGCATAATTTGATTAAAACATCAAAAAAATTATCACAGCCCACACTATTTCTTGAAAGTGCAATAGTATTTGAAAAACTTGAAATCTTAGTCAGCTATTTATTTACAACCACGTGTTACAATTATAGCAATAAAGACCTTTTTATGATTACAAAAATAGAGATCACATCCTTATGATTACAAATAGAGTAAATACCCAAATTGGTCTCTGAAAGATGAGTGTTGTCTGATAGGTTCTTGATTAAAATTTTCATGTAAATGGGTTGGTGAAAAATTCATTTGCTTGCATATAAGTCCATTATGCATATTTGATACATAAATAAATCAATATAAATAAGTTACATGTGTTAAACGCACAGTTTCAACTCAAAGATTGTATTTTTTTCTTATAGTTCAACAATATGCATAAATCATCTTAATGTGATCACTATTTGTTTCAGAATAAAAACAAGCCAGATTACCTGTTCCATCATTGGCAATATTGATCCCATCAAAACTGAGAATTATATCAGATGGCTTCAAAACATGGGATTCTGGAGCTGTTGGTTCAATTCTTCTAATACGCACACCTTTTTTGTCCGGTCCCATACCCATTGACATTCTCAAATCAGGATTTTCCATCTTCTGCCACTCAACTCCAAGGATTGGAAATCCTGAAAGCCAAGAAGTTAAAGACAACTTTATTTAAAATTGTATTATAACGGACAAACTAAAGTACACAAAAATGTAAGGGCCATCAGATAAGGAAACCACAATGAACGATAAACAATATTGTTTATAGAATTCTCCAGTTAATCTTTCTATATCACTTAACCTATTTATTTATTGTGTATCTCTTTTAGATATGCTAACTTTAGGAACTTTTTTATTTCTCAGTCTTTATTCCATAACTAGATCCAATAACACATTTCCAAAAGCTTCAACATAAAAAGTAACTTTTAAGCTTGTTAAACCCTAGGAAAGATTTAAATAATAAGATGAAACCATGTGTTTTTGAGACAGGACAAGTGCTTTATTTACATTGAGAAAAAGGAATCAATACAATGAATAGATGATACATTTAATGATAAGATTAATGTAACAGTGAGACTGAGAATTAGAGAGACGATGTATTATTCAATAAACAGGAACAAAAGAGATTTTAGTAAACCCTTTCCCTACAAAACCAGACTAGCCTCTAGTTTGTCCCTTCCCGAAAACATTCCTAAAATCCCCCTCTCTCCAGGATTGCCTCCTCCCTCCCTTTCAGATACGTGTGCAATTCTGTTACAACAGAATCATGGTGCGTGCGTGTGGACCCCAAGCAATGGGTTTCCACTTTCTCCTCTCATAAGCCTTTTGGACCTTCCTAAATTGCCCTTCCCTTTCTTTTACTGTATCATCTAATAACAGAAATATGATACGAAGCAATGTTACTAGTGGATTGGCGTGTTGCACACCATTTCACAGTTTTCAAATGTTGTCGAAGATAGTTTAGTTGGAGTTAAGATAAATAAAAGAGACTATATTTAAGAGTAATTGAGAGAGCTTGAAAACTCTCCTCATATGTTCTCATATTTATATTGATAGGATCCTGATACAATGAGTATAGGTAAGATCAAATATAATCATACATACTTAGATACAAAGATAGGATCCTAATAAGTATATAGCATTTTCCCAATACAACTACTTCCTAACTATATTTAATGCCTATTCTAACAATTGTAAGGTAGGAGAAATAGGTGTGACTCAAGAATACAGGTCTAGGCAATATTATACGAACAAGGGGGTTTCCCATAAAGCTTTCAACACTTATTAATCATATGTATAATGCAATGGCAATGTTTGCATTTTGGACCACTTTTAGAATTACCTATGTTAAAGTGTCTGTTACGTGTCTAATCTCTCAACACTCACAATAAACTAAAAGAATAATGAAAGAATGGAATTTCTTTTACTGATGGTGATAGAATTCTCTTAATAACAAAACTAAACAATAATTGAAAGCATAACCTCCTTAAATTACTTGGAAGCATAACTTCTCTCACAGGACGATAGCCACCTATTAAAAAAACTCAATAATCAAAACATAACCCTAACAATAGACTCTAGTTTTATTCATACTAATTATTTCCCGTCCATCTTGTGCTAAATCTTTCCTTATAATATATCTCTATTTCATACAAATCTTCCTGTATATTTCCCTAGAATATATCTTTATTTAATATAAATATTCCCTGTATATTTTCCTAGAATATATCTTTATTTAATATAAATATTCCAAGTATATTTCCCTAGAATGTATCTTTATTTAATATAAATATTCCTCGTATATTTCCCTAGAGTATTCCTCTATATATACTAAATATTTCCCCCTACCATTCGGCTCCCCTGCTTTCTATCCTATCACCCGGTATCGTATCATTGCACCCCACTATAGACCAACCTTGTCCTCAAGGTTGGTGTTAAATATAGTGAAAATTATATATTGAAATTAATCCCTTGTGTTAAATACACACATAGGGTTCTCTATTTATAATAGAAGAAATATGGGCTAAGCCCAAATACAAATGAATATGTAAGAATAAAATAAAATAAAATAAGAACAATGTTTCCCTAATAAACATATAGGGACTATATTTCCCTAATTAACATAAACACAATATAAACTAAATATAATATCTCTAACAGTTGGAAATTTTAAACTTGATCTACTGGCTCCTCTTCATCATCGTGTTATCATATGAAGGGAATCCTTTGGCAACTACCCTCCAAGTCAGGTCTGGAGGCTTGGGTGGTGGCAATTCCTCCTTCACTAACCTCCATTCTTCCTGGGTTCTATTAGCTTCCAGCATTCTGGTCACCTCTTTTCCAGAATCGTAAGCCCTGAGAAAACGGTCTTCGATGTCTTTCAATGCTTCATGCCGCTCTCTCCCTTCTGCCGCTATATCAAAAATTGCATGCCCCATTTTTTGTTTGTTGGCCCACCTCAAAGAATCCATTGTTCTCTCCAGGGCATTGATTCTTCCATCTACCCTTCCTTCCAAAGCCTTCATTCTTCCTTCCAGTACTAGCCAGTTCGGTTCCAACAGTTTTCTCACATTCGGTTACGGTTGTGCTCTACTGTTCGGTTCGGGAAGTCCTCTCTCTTTAGGTTCTGACCGTTCTCTCACGTTCGGATCCAACAGTCTGCTACCATTCGATTCCTATAGCCCTCTCCTGTTCGCATCCGGTAGTCCTAGCTCGTTCGGTTCCGACAGTTCTCTCACGTTCGGTTCCGACCATCCTTTCACGTTCAGTTCTGTCAGTCTTCTACCGTTTGGTTCCAGAAGTCCTTTCCCGTTCGGAGTTTGGACGTAGTCTTCCATGGTCCCCGACTGCTTACTGGTCGCCATCCCTTCAACGATTGTGCCCCTGTTCCGTTCTCCAAATCGCCACACTATTCCCCCTTTAGATCTTCCCACAAACGATTCTTGGCTTTCTCCTTCCAAACTCTGAACCAGTATCCAGCACTTCCCTCCATACGGATGTAGGCTAGGCGCACCTCCTCTTCCTCTGACACTCCCTGTATTTCAAAGAATTTCTCAGCTCTGTTGATCCAATTCAATGGATCAATTCCTTCAAAAACTAGTAACTCTACCCTTTGTCTCCAATTGGGTTGCTCCTCATCTAGTTGACGGGCTCGTCCTCCCATCATTCTCATCAGTTCTTGCAAATCTTTGCGGATCGCCGCCATCTCCATCTCCAATCCCCCCATGGACAATTCCATGTTCTCCTGTTTCCGCCCAATGTGCTCTAGTTTCCCTTCGACTGCTTTCATCCTTCCCTCCATGATGTCTTCCACTCCTCTCTGTCAATCCAGTTGGCCTCTCACTCCTCTCTATCGATCCGACAGGTCGGACCAAATGTTACGTGTCTGAACTCTCAACACTCACAATAAACCAAAAGAATAATGAAAGAAAGGAATTTCTTTTATTGATGGTGATAGAATTCTCTGAATAACAAAAGTAAACTATAATTGGGAGCATAACCTCCTTCAATTACTTGGAAGCATAACCTCCCTCACAAGACAGTAGCCAAGCATAACCTCCCTCACAAGACAGTAGCCGCCTGTCAACAAAACTCAATAATCAAAACATAACCCTAACAATAGACTCTAGCTTTATTTATACTAATTATGTCCCACCCATCTTGTGCTAAATCTTTTCCTAGAATATATTTTTATTTAATATAAATATTTCCCGTATATTTCCTTAGAATATATCTTTATTTAATACAAATCTTCCCGTATATTTCCCTAGAATATATCTTTATTTAATATAAATATTTCCCATATATTTCTCTAGAATATATCCTTATTTAATATAAATATTCCCCGTATATTTCCCTAGAATATATCTTTATTTAATATAAATATGCCCATTATATTTCCCTAGAATATTGCTCTAGATATACTAAATATTTCCCCCTACCATTCGGCTCCCCTACCTTCTATCCTATCACCCAGTATCATATCAGCTTTCTAAAATTATTACTCAATGATGGGAAGGTAGGGTTTTCCCCAACAAATGATGCATGTGTTTGTGTTTACTTTTTGAAGAAAAGAGTAAAAATGATACGAAATACATAGAAAGGTTTACTAATGATCTCAAAATCTAATAAAGGGTTATGCATGTGGAAAGCCATACAAGCCTAAGGTCATAAAAAACATATTGTGGTTATCAAAATCCTTCTTGACATTTGCAGATGGTGGGAGGAGCACACTAAAATCATGTAAGGTTGCATGAAGCCACCCAAGATAAGCAAATATAGGACCCTTAAAATGTCGTACTGTTAAGAGATCTTGGTACACACCACACAAACATTGCATCACTGGTATAAAGGGTGCAGGCCTCACTCCAAACTGATACACACATCTCATGGGGATGAAAAATAGGTTTGAGATGTGAATAGTGTACTTAATAACACTATGTAGTTGATTATCAATCTTTATCCATTGTTCTCTGTTTTTAGTAGGAACAAATTCACCTGTGGTAGTGAGAAGGGATTTATAGCCCAACCACTTAACCATTACCAAATTTCAAAAGTCCAATTGGAATAGTTAGATTCGTTCATATTCTTAATATACTAAAAATATGGCTACAAAAGGTGGGAGAATTTGTTTTGGGGGTTGATGAAGTGTAGGAGGACCATTTTTTCCTAAAAGCGGCAAAAAAATAACCTAAAGAGATGGAAAAGTAGATTGGAGCATCAGATGATGATTGTGGCTCACGTCAATGATTGGATAGATTGTGTGGCGCAATCCCAACACAGTTTCACCAAAACGGTGAAGCAAATCTGGCAGAAAGGTTTACAAGAAAAATTCCTTTGGCACAATTTTGAAATAGGCTCTAGATACAATGTTAAACTCTAGGAAAGAGAGAAACATGAGCTAAAACCATGTGTTTCAACGACAGCACATGTGCTTTATTTATATTGAGGATGGAATCAGTACAATACATAGGAGAATTGATATCCTCTAATAACAAAGATACAATATAGGAATAAACAAAAATGTTCCTAATAATAAATATATATAATCTATATATTCTTAATTATATAGGATCAGTTCCTTATTTCTATACTTATAACAGCATAAAAAACATACAAAATTACCAAACTGCTTTTAGATACCTGTATACGCCCCATTCTTTTCATAGTCTTGGATAAAATGTAGGATAACTGGGGTGGGTATCACATATCCTATATTCTCCACATCTTCATGTTTAAGAGACTGGAATGCAATCCCAACACATTTTCCTTTATCATTGAGAGCAGGTCCACCAGAATTCCCGGAATTTATCGCAGCATCTATCTGCAAAGAAATTTGAAAAGACACTTCAACTTAACATATAAAAATGGACAAGTCGAACAAAGATGGAAAAGTAAAAAGGGATGTCTTAGAACTTATGTTACCTGCAGTCCTAGAAGTTCTGTTGAACCATGAACATAAGAGAGTATTTCCATACGTGAAACAACACCACTTGTCACAGAGATTGTGTCACCTCCAATTGGATATCCAACAACAGTTACAGCATCTTGCAAGGCAGGCATATCACCAAATTCCACAGGTGAAACTCCCTCCCAAAATTCATCATCACTCACCGTCAACATTGCTGAACCATCATTAGAAGGATAACAGACATCACAAAAATTAATTAATCAAGCGTATGTGTAAAGTAAACTAACATCTGCAAATCTCAAAAAAAAAGGCCAAAAAAAACAGGAATGTAGTGGAATTAAGAATATAAAAGAAACCACGCAAATCTTGACAGGCTGCATCATAATAAAAGAAAACTGACACCTAAGAATGCTTAAAACGAATAAAAATGGCACTCTAACATAAAAGCTCTACCTTATTCCACTATGTTCCAAACCATGGACACCTCAAACATTTTTCCTTCCCTTAACATAACTCTAAAATTCAAATAAGGAATAATCATCAACATCATTTCCATGCAAGGTTTTAAATGTTCAGTTACAACATTAAGGGTTTTGGAATCCCCAGAGTCTTCAAAGCTGCAAACCCACAATTGCAGTTGCATCAACCGCATTGCATTTTTTTGCAATTTCCTGCAATATCAAGAGTCACAGGGAAACCCTTACTGCAATTTAAAACCTTGTTTACATGCAAATCCATATCTCCTTTCCTTCAATAATCCATTAATTTCCCACGCTAGGCATGCAAGTCATATTATCCCCACCTATCCCTCTCTTTAAATAGGAAAGCATGTTAGTTGTGATCTTCACATATAACAAACATAGAACAAAACAAGGCACCAACTAAAAAATAAAGAATAACAGTTGCGCACTATTCATAATTTCCATCCCTAACATGACAGCAAAATATTAAGAAGGATGAGATAAAGTTAAATTGAAATACCGATATCGCATTCGGTCCCGATGGCGAGGACGGTCGCCAGGTATTTGGTATCAGAACCGCGTTTTTTGAGCTTGACCTGTGTGTGATGCTCAACGGAATGCGCGTTTGTGAGAACCCTCCGTCCCCCCACGATGAACCCACTGCTGCTCGAGCTATACTGCCTCTTCCTCTGCCACGGCAACGAGAAATTAGGCTCTGTATGGACGCAGAAGACCTTCACTACCGCGTCCATCGATGGCACCACCTTCACCGTGCCCTCCCACTTCGGTATCAGCGGCGTCTCCGCCACTGCCGCACAATCCCCGTTCGAATCAGCCAGCCGAGAACTGCGGCGCTCCGGCGATGCTACCTTGATCTTTTTGGAGCGGCCGCGGCGGCACCCTTGAGAATCCGGGTCGTTGGGTTCAACGGCTTCGGCAGTGGCGGTGGTGGCTGGAAGCGAAACGGCGTCGTTTATGGAGGCGGTGCTGTAATCTTGGGACGCGGTTTCTTCTTCAGTTGCGAGCTTGGGCTTTCGGCCACGTTTTCTCGTTTTGCCCATGTATTTCCTTGAGTAAGGGACTGACGAAGATGGAGAAAGAGGGTTATTTGGAAAACGAGTCTAGGGGATTAAGTACCGCGAGAGAGAATTGAGTGGAATTCTTTTCCTTGCTAAACGGAGAAGGCGACGCCCATGAGTTGGTAATACGTCCGGGCTCAGTAGTTTGAATTGGGTCCAGTCTTTTACTTTTTGTAACCCCATTAATTTTTCTAATATTTTTCCATGCACCTCCAACCTTTTAAAGGGGGTCTTTCAGCACCTTTATATTTTTTTAAATTCCAAGTATACCCCTGATAGAAATTAATAGAAAGGAATGATATAAGAATTTTTTTCGTTTTAATTATAGTTTTGGATTATGGAATTTATAATATTCCATATTATACTTAGAGTTTAAAAATATTAATTTTAATTGTATTATACAATTTATATTGTAAATTTATATTTTAGATTTAATAATTTTAGCAGAAAAGATTTAATTGTTGCATTTTCCATAAAATTGGGACCTAATTGAGAAAACCAAAAAAAACGGAAAAAAATTGAGATTCTCTGCGAAAATAGGAACTTCCTGAATTATTAAACCTTAAATTTATTATGATTAATCTAAGTTCTTGATTTTATTGAGAATGTAATTTAGTTACAAGTGAGAGCATCACATTAGTTAATTTAAAAATATAAAACAATAATTAATTGAACAATAATAAATATTTTGAAAAAGTACCTATTTTCTTTATCTTTCTTTATATCTTTTAAATCTTTTTATAAATTTCTTTCTATTGTTATTTTGTTCTTTAATTTTTTATTTTCTTTTACTACTTTTATTATTCTATTTCGCTAATAGTTTTTATAATAACTAATTTGTTAGAAATCAAGTCCATGTTCATTGGAGACTTAGAGTTGAATTTACTTCTATTTTGTTGACTACTATCTTAACAATACCAAAGTTCTCAAGGTTCTCAAACTTGCAAGTTAACTCGTTAACTTAGACGAGTTTGCTTTTTCAGTTCTGGCTTCCGAGTTAATTCGGAAGCAAACTCAGTTATCATGTAAACTCGGTGAAATCAATCTTAAACTCGGTAGGAACAGTTAAAATCGTGATTTTACGAGTTTGAAATAGGAAGAAACGAAGAAAAAGAAAGTAGTTTTAGGTTTAGGACACTGTCACGTTTCGCTGTCGTCAGTGATTGCACCTCTTTAGCTTGCCTTCGTATTCGTCGTTCACCTAATTTGTGCTCGTCGTTCGTCGTTCACCTGATTCGTGGTCGTACTCCGTTCATCTGGTTTGTGCTCGCCGTCGTACTCACCACTACCATTCCTCATCTTGTCGGTGTCACTCATGGTCTCATCGCTTGTGTGGAGTGAGACTTTTCTATTGTAATCCCTTCTACTGTGCATTTCAATAATATATATGTTTCAATATTTAATGTATATGCTTTTTCTTTTAACACTGAAATATTTAATATTAAAGTAAAATTGTGTGCTCTGTCATTTATTATTCTTCTGATCATTGGAAATACTTTTACTATACTAAATATTTGGGTCAATATTACCTTCAACTACTTGTTTTTGTTAACTATACTGTAAACTATATTAAATTAAAATTATGACAAAAGAATAATAATACTAAAGAAAAATATTTAAATATATATAATATGATAAACTAATAATTATAATAATATTATGAAAAGATAAAAACATTATTTATAAATTATAAATATTAAATTATTCTATTATTTATAAATATTTTAAAATAATTAAACATGAAAGTAAACTTTTAGAAGTTTACGATTCGAGTTTACGATTTGAATTTTTGAAATTCTTACAAAATTATGTAAATTTTCGAGTTTGACAATTTTATAAATTGTTATAGTTTAATAATATTAGTTTGATTGTGTCAACGATAAGATTATCTATAATCTACAAAAAATTTAACTAAATTGATATGTTTATTTTTGTCATTAGATACATATCCAGAATTTAATAGAAAAATGTATATGAATAGTGGTTAAAACACTATTGACACGGGCAAAGATAGATATGGATTAACTACCCTTGGTACGCATCTTAAGGTCTCCATCATGCCATCTATGTATTGCACTGTGAATTATAATTAATTATCAGTATGCATCAAAACAGACGATGCATCTAGATATATGCCATAACTATAAGTGATGTCAGGAACCATTTTTAAAAAGTATTAAGGTTATGAAGACCAAAACCGAATATTTCTTGTTGAAGAATTAAAACCAATTTAGTCATATATTTAGAATCTATAATATTTTTAATCCAAGGATAAGAAAACAGGCGAGAAAATAATTTCTATTTATTGTATTTGAGTATAAATAATTTTGTGCATGTAGAAGCAATGAAACAAGGGTTTTTTAGTTCAACGTCTGTTCAAAATTTAATACTTCTAATCTGCAGACTAGATAAACATTTTTTTTTAATGTAACCATTTTCTTATACAATTTGTGTGGTATTTATGTTGCCATGGTAGAATTCCAATTTATACTCAAAATAAAAACCAAAATGCACAATGAAGGGAGAATGAAAACAAAAATGAGAGAGACATTTTCGGAAGCCAAATTCATTGCCAACTTTAACCAAAAAAAAAATATTTTAAATGACCCTATAGCCTTTTGACATGTAGCGTTGTCAAAATGTTCTCAAATTTGTGTTGTTAAAACATTACAATCCATANATAATACATATTATAGACCATAAAGAAAATTCTTTTTTTATCACATACTTGAAAATAGAACATCAAACATTTATTTGAAAAATAAGAAAACAACGTTGACAATATAAACAATTTTCGTTATCATTTATACGCAAAAATTACATTTGATTGTCTATGCAAAAACTATGAACAAGACACTTTAATCTCCTAAAGTTAACATANTAATCTATACAACTTGATTACAANTGTTCTTGTACCANCAAATGAAATTGACAATTTTAACTACATGTATTAGAAGNNTGCATGTAGAAGNAATGAAATAAGGGTTTTTTAGTTCAACGTCTGATCAAAATCTAATATTTCTGATCTGCAAACGNGACAAACATTTTTTTCATGTAACCATTTNCTTATGCAATTTGTGTGGTATTTATGTTGGCATGGTAGAANTCCAATTTCCTCTTTGTTCTTANATTCATCCTGTAAAAGCATGCATAAGTTTTCAAATTAACATGCAAAAGAGAAATGTATGCTCTTTGTAAAATATCTTACCGAAATCAAAAATTTCATTAACTAAATTAAAAGATTAATGGATATTACCCATAAAACGAGTCATTTGATGTTATTAAATTTTATACCAGACATATTACGCAAAGATCACTTTCTTGTTCTTCAGAAGTTACCCCATCCAAGTCATTAGGTAGTAAGCAGGTTTTGAACTTCACAACTCTTGTAATAGTTTCTTCTGATAAACCTCTGTTTACATTGTCAATTTGTTCGAAATATTCAAGAAGTTCCTATTGTCCAATTTCAAAGAATTAATAAATTAAANTTTTTTATAATCACTAAACTTTTCATATGTTAGACATTATAAACATTCCTAAATCAAAATATAAACAAAATATACTTGCCTCATATGACATGTTATCAATGTCCTCATATGACATGTTATCAATGTCCACACTATCATGGTCATCCAATAAAGTAACATCTTTCACAAGAAAAGATAACGTGTAAAGAAAAGCTAGAATTTTGTCTATATGAAATTTAAGAAAAGAAAAGAGAGTGGAATATTACAGTTTCGAGAAAGGCCACAGGAGAAAAAAGATCCATTCGATGTCCAGAAGCTGGAAGTTGTATGGGTGTTGAAAACAATTCCACCATTTCATCATACATGTTTGATAATGTCATTCACTCCTATTCCACAAAAAAAAAAAGTGTGAATAAAATCAATTCCATGAAAACAATAATTAAAATTTTAAAACTAGATAGAAGATGTGACAAGAAAATATCACAATTAGAATGTCGGTAAGCCATTAAAATTTTAAGTTATTAATCCAAAAATTACGAGCAAAAACCATTAAATTTGTAAGCCAACAAAATATTCTACAAATGAAAAACCCAAAATAAAAAAGAATTAAAACATAACAAAACTTTGGAGTCAAGATCATCATCACTAATAAACTAATAACACTGAAAACATGGAAAACACACACTTACCTCGTTATCAAGTCACANTTTTCCAAATTTNCGAATTGAACAAATAACAGATTTCNCAGGANATAANAAATGCTTATTGGTGTGTATTTCTAACTCTAACATTGATTATATATAGATATAATAATTTAAGATAAAAGAAAATCTTTATTGTTAAAGATAAATTCAAATTTTAAAATCCTTATTCTCAATATCTACTATATTGGATATTGGTGTCATTACTTATTATGATTTATCTTAAAAAATTAAATAAAAGAGATATATGAAGATTATTTTATTCATAAGATAAAATATAACCTTCTATCCATATTACAATGAAAAGATTACCCCTTTGATATCTTTATAAATTGGAAAATTATTCAATTAAGTTACTTTGAATCAAAGTCTAACTAACCATGAAAATATATATATATATA